>NC_137787.1:116365357-116745357 GCF_963383645.1 Muscardinus avellanarius | reverse complement strand
GAGGCCCTTTGCAACTCAGTGAAATTCTGTTTCAGAATAAAGAATAAAAAATAGGGCTGGGGGTATAGCTCAGAGGTAGAATGCCCTGGTTTCCATCCCCAGTACTGCCCCCCCCCCAAAAAAAAAAAAGGTATTCTTAACCTTTATCCCCTTACCCTTTCTCTTGGAAAAGTGGCAAAGTAGTCTATAAAAACTTTACAGAAGGAAAAAAACTGTTAGTAGCAGAGTTGAATAGCTGTGGTGGACTGTGTGGCCTTTAGAGGTGAAAGTGCTCGCTGTCTGGCTCTAAGAAAGTCTGTCTATGCTCTAGATGCAGAGTTTCATAGACTGGATTGGCTCATTGCCACCTTTTCAGGGGAAAAAAATTACTCAGCACACCCCTGGAAATCTACCTTTGTTAAGGGAATAAACAGAAAAACGCAGCACACCCCAGGGAGTAGGTGGTTTCACCCACTTTGGGAACCTATGCTCCAGGGCTGGTATGATGCTTCTTTGATCTTTGGTCTTGGATTCTTCTAGTTTGTAGCTTTCTTTTTTGTGCTCTAGAACTGTTGCTGTCGCTCTGGTCATTCATGTCTTCATTCCAGTCAATAGTAGGAGGAAATAGGGAAAAGGCCACATAGTCCCTTTAAGGATGTTTATTTGAAGTTACACACGATTTCTATGAAACATTGTAGTGCCCCTGGGGTGGGGATCTAGTCCAGTGTAGAGGGCTTTGGGTTCAATTCCCAGCACTACAAACAAAATAAAAACATTCTAGTGCTTTGTTGGTAGGGGAGGAGGAAATGGAGTCTGTTTGGTGAGTGTGCATACGGTGACAATTTGAGGGATTCTTTCCGAGAAGTATGGGGAGAAGCTGCTGCTTCTTTTGGATAGCTGAACCACTAGACTCAGGCTTTTTGGAGACACCTGATGAGTAACTTAAATTCTAGCACCACATGAATTTGCATGGTGTTCACAGCCACACATGTTGGAAGTGCACTAAGTGGGTAGTCTAGTGAAGCCTGGAGAAGTAGGGATGGTTTTATGGAGAAGGGGAATCTTACGTTGGGTCTTCGAATCTTTTCTTTCTTTTTAGCTATCTTTTAAGACAGCATTGCATTGAGCTAATTTTAGCTTCTTGTCCTATTCCTCTGTCTGAGTGATTTTAGGTGACTGGTGCTGGAGCTTTGGAGGGGGCTCTAAAATTGTGATCATTTGGCTGGATTGGGAAGATGGCAGAGTTGTTGAGATTACCTTGCTGTTTCCTTCTGTGTATTAGCCAAGGAGCTGGAAGTCAGGCACTTGCTAAATTTAACATGTTTTATTGCATAACATTTTATGGTTAGTACATTAGTATAATTTTAGAAGATGTTAATTATATTAAGCCTGTATCTGGCAGAATTGTCTAATTTCCGGTGGGGTTCTTTTCTGAGAAGCTCCTGTTTTTCCTGTGTTGAGCAGAGAACATCAGTCGAGGCCTGAGATTGTTGAGATTGTTCTAGTTGTAATTCAGGGGAAGATGTGCTAAGGAGTCAACTTAACATGCCCTCTTCCTCTTTCCTTGTGTAGTCGAGACTGTCTGTCAACAGTGTGACTGCTGGAGACTACTCCCGGCCCCTCCACATCTCCACCTTCATTAATGAGCTGGATTCCGGGTTCCGCCTTCTCAACCTGAAGAATGACTCCTTGAGGAAGCGTTATGATGGCCTGAAGTATGATGTGAAGAAAGTAGAGGAGGTGGTCTACGACCTTTCCATCCGGGGCTTCAATAAGGAGACGGCTGCAGCGTGTGCTGAGAAGTAGAAGGCTCTTCTGCTCCTGCCATGCTGGCCTTTTGGTGGCCAGGAAGGGCGAGCACATAGTGCCTCTGACCGTAGTTAGGATGCCCGGTTGCTAAACACTGCGCTTTTTATTTTCTTAACCAGTTGTGTGAGTATCCGATTTGAGACAGCTTTTTTGGAGGTTAAAAACAAAACAAAACAAAAAAAACAGAACCTTTACATGGACAGATTTTTCTTTGTTATTTCCGTAAATTTGCTCTACAATTTGTTGTATTTCAGTTTTGTGAAAATGTGCGGATGTCTATTCCTTGGTAAAGTCCTTTTCTTGCTTACCCTAACTGTTGATGAGAAGTTTACTATCTCACTTGTGATTCTTCCAGAAGTGGCACTTTGATATTTTCTATATCTAAGTTAGCTATCCATTCCTAGGGTAGCTGAATACAGTGCAAAAATAGATAATTAAAAAGGATGGTTGGCAAGCAAGAACTATTTTTCCTTTCTTATTTTTAAGCCTTGTTAGTAAATCAGATGGTAAATTTTTGCTGGGGAAATGGCAACCTTGGATTGATTCTCTCACACTGCCATCAGATATAAAAGATTAAACTGTAAAGTCAAGCTCAACAGATTATTTTGGAGCATTTTTATATTAAGTGCTTTAGCGGTGTCTTATTTGGTTCAGGTAGGAAGTAGAGCTTTCGTTTTTCTACTTTTTGATGCTGCCTTAACATTCTGCTATTGCAGCAGTTAGTAATAATCTTCACACAGTCTTTATCTAACACTTCATGTGATATATTCCCAAGTTGTGAAACCTTTTTTCTAGCCTTTAGATTGACCATTTGATCTGTGAGTATAAAGCCACCTACATGTGTTAATTAGCTATACCCCAGTGAGTGTATGAGAGGAAAGTGCTGTCATAGCCTGAAAGAAAGATGAAGCCTTAGCTTAAAAAAAATATATAGCTGAGTCGGGTGTGGTGGTGCATGCTTGTAATCTGAGTATTTGGAGGCTGAGACAGGAGGATCATGGTTCGCAGACAGCTTTAGCTACTTAGTGAAGCCCTTTGCAACTCCATGAGACCCTGTTTCAAAATAAAGAATAAAAAAAAAAAAAAAAGGTTGGGGTTGTAGCTTGGAGGTAGTACCTTTTTTTTTTTTTTTTTTTTAAAGGCACTTAAAAAAGCCTGTGTATGTTCTGGGTTCTATCCCTAACAATGCAAAAAAGAGAAAAGATGACCTAATCTAGAGTTGTTTGCACCCTCTGAAAATAAGTTACTAGTGTTTCAGAGTAATATGAAATATTTAGAAGTTATTGCATTTTGTTGTCTAATACGAATTTGACCTACCTATTTTTTTTTTTATTTTTGGTGGTACTGGTGGTGGAACCCAGGGGCATTCTACCTCTGAGCTACACCCCCAGCCCTATTTTTACTTATTTATTTATTTTTGTGGTACTGGGGATGGAACCCAGGGTCTTTCTACCTCTGAGCTACACTCCCAGACTTATTTTATACTTTATTTGGAAACAGGGTCTCACTAAGTTGCTGAGAGCCTCACTAAGTAGCTGAGGCTGGCTTCGAACCTGTGTGATCCTCCTGTCTCAGCCTCCCAAGTACTGGGACTACAACTGTGTGCCACCCTGCCTTGATTGGCCTTTTTATTTGTATGATAGGATATCTCGCCTTGCCTTCCCAACTTTTGTCAGGCTGAGTTAAAGGCTGAGTACCTTTTCCTGTCACAAGGAAAGAAATAGAAATGAGGCTTGAGTTGCTGAGCACTGTTGGATTTTGGAACAATTTTCTATACAATTTTTGTAAGGTAGAAGGAAAAAGATGTCAGATTCTTAAAAATGCCAAGGATGAACCAAGTGTGGTGGTGCACTCGTGTAATCCCAGCATTTGGGAGGCGGAGACAGGAGAATCATGGTTTGAGGACAGCCTTGGCTATTTAGTGAGTTTTTTTGAGGGTCTGGGGATGGAACCCAGAGGCATTTGACCTCCAAGTCACAACCCCCCCTGCCCAATTTTTTATTCTTAATTTTGAAACAGGGTCTCACTGAGTTGCAGAGGGCCTCACTAAGTAGCTGAGGCTGTCTGCGAACCATGATCCTCCGGTCTCAGCCTCCCAAATGCTGGGATTACAAACGTGCGCCACCACGCCCGGCTTTTAGTGAGGCTTTTTTGCAACTCAGACCCTGTTTCAAAATAAAAGAATATAAAATAGGACTGAGGATGTAGTTCAGAGTTAGAATGCCTCTGGGTTCCATCCACATTACCGCAAAAAAAAAAAAAAAAAGGATGGCCACTTAAAATGTAAAGTAAGCTGGGTGTTGTGGTGCACACCTATAATCTCAATACTTGGTTGGGAGGCTGAGACAGGAAGATCACAGGTTTAAGACCAGCCTCAGTAATGTAGTGAGACTCTAAGCAACCTAGTGAGACCCAGATGATGATGATGATTATTATTATTATTAACTATTATTATTATTGGTGGTACTGGGGTTCCTAGAAACCCTTCTACCTCCGGGCTACACTCCCAGACCTATTTTGTATTTTTATTTGGAAACAGGATCTCTTAAGCCAGTGAGGCTGGCTTCGAACCCGTGCGATCCTCCTGTCTCAGCCTCCCAAGCGCGGGGATTACAAGCGTGCGCCACCACGCCTGGCTTATAGTAGATTTTTAAAAGCCTCTTTAAGCTGGGTGTGGTGGCACATGATTGTGATGCCATCATTTGGGAGGCTGAGGCAGGAGGATCTGGGTTTATGGAGAGTCTGAGCTACTTAGCCCCTTTGCAACTCAGTGAAACTGTTTCAAAATAAGTAATAAAAAATGGGCTGGGAGTGTAGCTCGATGATAGAATGCCCCTGGGTTCCATCCCCAGTACCACAATAAAATAAGATTAAAGCCTCTTTATTGATTCTGATTGAGAAAATTAAAGTTCTTGCTAGAAATTGTGGCTTTTTAAATTTTTGAGATGGGGTTTTCCTATGTTTCCCAGGCTGGTCTTGAACTCCTGGGCTTAAGCGGTCCAATTGCTTCTGCCTCCTGAGCTATTGCTACTGCAGGCACCTTACCCGGCTCTAGAGTTTTGGTTTTGTTAAATCTGCTATTTAAGTGGAGGAGTGTGTTCTGGTTGTTTATTCCATTTGAGAATTTAGAGATGTTAGGTTTAGAATTATTCAGTTGTGTTTGTTGCTGGCTTGTAAAGCAATAAAAATACTGCATTTGGTCTTTTTGTAAGGTAGTTTGCTGCTATGAGAACTCTTCTTTGTGAAGCAGAATTCTGAATATGTTTTTGAGGCTGAAGAAACAGGAATGATGAGCACACTCAGCTTAGTCATGGTTATGCCAACCAAAAGACACCGCTACTCTTGAGTTCTTTTTTTTTTTTGGGTGGTACTGGGGTTCCTGGAAACCCTTCTACCTCTGGGCTACACTCCCAGACACCTATTTTTTATATTTTTATTTGGAAACAGGGTCTCTTAAGCCAGCGAGGCTGGCTTCGTACCTACGTGATCCTCCTGTCTCTGCCTCCCAAGCACGGGGATTATAAGTGTGCACCATTATGCCTGGCTTCGCAGGCAACCTTTTTATGGTTTATCTTGATTGAGGAATTAAGAGTATTGGAGCTGAAGATTTTGAAAAACCCTTTTATTTATTTATTTATTTATTTTAAATTTAATTTTTATTTTTTTATAAGTGGAACATATTGAGAGTGGTGTACATTTACATTGTGCTTCATGCCCTTTCTCGTCCCTTTCCCTGCCCCCCCATAGAGAGTGTCCAGGTTAATCATGTTGTATTTATGCTATTACACATATTCGTATGTAGCTCCTCCATTGAACAACCTCAGCTTTCTTCCTCCCCTATCCTTCCGTTCAAGCTCTGCTGAGATTTCCCCTCCATCATCTGGAATCCCTCTGGTATTACCGCTACTCCCTAGCTTGAACATATTAGAGAAAACATATGTCCCTTCTCTTTCTGTGCTTGACTAATCTCACTTAACATAATGTTCTCTATGTTTTCTAGTTTCTTCCATCTTCTTTTTTTTTTTTTTTTTTTGCGGGTCTGGAGGTGGAACCCAGGGGCATTTGACCTCTGAGCTACACCCCCTGCCCAATTTTTTATTCTTTATTTTGAAACAGGGTCTCACTGAGTTGCAGAGGGCCTCACTAAGTAGCTGAGGCTGTCCGCGAACCGCAATCCTCCAGTCTCAGCCTCTCAAATGCTGGGATTACAAGCATGCACCACCACGCCCGGCTTCCTTCCATCTTCTTGCAAATGCTATTATTATTTTTTTTATAGCTGAATAGAATTCCATTGTGTGTATTTCCCATAATTTTGCAATCCATTCCTCTGTTGATGGAGATCTAGGTTGGTTCCATATTTTGGCTATTACAAACTGTGCTGTGAACATGGGTATGCATATGTTAACGTAGTTCTCTGATTTCAACTCCTTTGGAAAGATACCCAGGAGTGGTATAGCCGGATCAAATGGTGGATCTATTCCCAGGCTATATACAATAAACCCAAAGCCAACATCATATTGAATGGAGAAAAACTGCAAGAATTTCCTTTAAAATCAGGCACAAAACAAGGATGCCCATTATCACCTCTCCTTTTCAATATAGTCCTTGAGACTCTTGCCACAGCAATAAGACAAGAGAAGGAAATCAAAGGAATCCAAATAGGAAGAGAGGAGCTAAAACTATCCTTATTTGCAGATGATATGATTCTTTAGAAGATCCAATGAACTCAACCAAAACCAAGTCAGCAAAGTTGCAGGATACAAAATCAACCTAAAGAAATCAGTTGCTTTTCTTTATGCCAAAAATGAATCCACAACAAGAGAAATAAAGAAAACTATTTCTTTCACTATAACCTCTAAACCAATAAAATACCTAGGAATAAACCTAACCAAAGATATAAAAGGCCTCTTTTTCTTGTAGAGAAAACTACAAAACATTAAAGAAAAACCTTGACTGTGGTTTTAGCACACCAGAATTAATTTTTTCCCCCCATGGTGCAGGAGATTGAACTTAGGATCCTTTGCATGCTAAACCTGCACTCTGCCACTGAGTTATATTCCTGGCCCCTGGGGTTACGTTTTTCAGTGTTAGAAATTCAAGAGAAGGAGATAAATTAGAGAAAGTTTTCTTTCGGCTTTATTTATAACAAGAGAAACAGTCATAAATACTTGATGAGATTTGTCCTGTCTTAAATCAGTCTGATTAATGCTTAAGGGTATCTAATAAGGAAGTCTTTGGTAGTGTTTTGATATTTTTGCTTAAACAGGTGACTGAAACATGAGAAAATACTCAGGTTGCTATCGGCATGGTTTTATACTTGTATACTCAGAAATTAGAGCTTTCTTGTTGCTTGATATGGACCAAGCCGTTTGTCCCCTGTGTTAGTCAGCTGTGCATCTCTGTGACCAAAAATACCCGATGAGAGCAACGTGGAGGAAAGTTTGCATTTGGCAGAGTTCGGGGGTCTCCCGTCTCTGTCCAGACTGGTTGGGTCTGTTGCTGTGGGTCGAGGTGAGGCAGCTTCGCAGCAGCAGGGCCTGACATAGTAGCTGCTGGGCCAGAGGTAAGGCCTGGGGAGGTCTTTAACCCTTCAGGCACTTCCCTGCAGCCCACTTCTTGCCCAGGACCCAAGTCCCAGCAGCCCATCCAGCTATTGGTGGCTCAGGGGATGAGGCTAGAGCCCTCACCATCCACTTGTTTCCCAAAGCCACCTCTTAGTATAGGAGACTTGGGGCCTTGCAGATCCAAACACTAACACTTCCTTTTCAGAAGTACCATCAACATGCTTGACAATAAATAAGATTTTTATTCAGCCTGAGCTAATTCATTTTTATTTATTTACTTTTTTTGAGGTACTGGAGAGTGAACCCAGGGACATTCTACCTCTGAGCTATACCCCCAGACCTGTTTTATTCTTTTATTTTGAAACAGGGTCTTGCTAGGTTGATGAGTCTCACTATGTACATGTCCTCGAGTCTGCAATTCTCCTGTTTTAGCTTCCCAAATATTGGGATTACAAGCATATGCCACTATACCCAGCTGTTTACTTTTTTTTGTGGCACTGGGGATTGAACCTAGGGCCATTCTATCTCTGAGCTATATCACAACCCTATTTTGTTTTTTGTTTGCAAATAGGGTCTAAGTTGTGGAGGACCTCATTAAGTAACAGGCTGGCCACGAACCTGTGATCCTCCTGTGTCAGTGTCTCAAGTACTGCGATCACAGGTGTGTGCTACTACACCCAATTCTGAGGTAATATTTTTAGTATCCACTACAATAATTAAATAAGTAGAAAAAGACAGTCTCCTCTGCCCAAACAGTAATAACCAGTAGCAAAGGCTGAGGCAGGTACAAGGGTCAGGGCTGGTTGGTTGAATGAGAATGGGGTGAGGAAGGGGTCTCTTGCCCAGATGGGTGAGTGGATGTAGCAGCTCCTGGCTAACGGAAGGGGGGGGCACTGAATCGTTGCTTCTAGGTGTGTTAAGATTTGTGCTTCTCGTGGAGCAACTGGTGGGTAAATCAGCCCGGGCAAGCTCTCCCTGCCTGGAGAGCACATGGCGTGAGATGAGCCATGAGATGAGAATGAAATCTTGGCTGCCAGCATGGTTTAGCACCTTGGACAGAGGAAGGAGAGAAGAGGGACTTGAGAAGTGGTCAGACGTTGGCAGAGAAAGGGAAGAGTGGTCTGTTACAGAAACAAAAGAATAAAAGGTCTTAGTGTTTAGGTGAAAGATGTAAGATAGGCAGTTTCGCAGTGTGAGAGCCTGTAACTGTTTGACTCAGCCGGGTACTCTGGTGCTCACCTCCAAGGCTGTAGGCGTGTTTCTCCTCCTGTTCCTTGTGCATCGCAGGCCAACTAGCTTCTGCCCCTCACTGTCCTTTTCAAGGTTGACACAGAGCCACTAGTTGGCCCACAGCAGGTTTGGGAGGGGAAAGAGCTGTGGAGGTCCTTGGACAAATGGGCTCTGGTTTGTAAGTGACATTATCACTTTGACAGCTCACTGCTCAAAAGTAGACAAAGGCCCAGGAAGAGAGTCTGCACCTTTCAGGTCAAGAGTCAGAAAATGGAGAGTAGTAACCCAAATGCTGAAGTTCGGGAAGTTCAGTAGTTCCATTCGTGGACTGTGTAGTCATAGTGCTCTGGGGCTTGGCGGGGATGGGGGATACCCCAGGGCTGCTCCTGCCTGGTGGATAACAAGAAGGGTGGGGTCTCTGTTACCAAGGTTTTTTTCATGAGAGATTTCTTTCATGCAAGTGTATTTGTGTTGGGTTTGTGTGTATATGTGTGTTTTAAGGTAACATCCAGCGAGTTCTCCATGTTCCATGGCATAGAGTGACACCACACTCTATATCCCAGAGTAGTCATGAGCACCAAGTGTATGTGCAGCTTGGGCCAGGTGCTGGTTATCAAAAAATTAGCGTGAAAGTGGGAGATTTTGTCTTTGTCTTCAAGATGTGAAGGATTTATAGGTGGGTGTGGGGACAAATGCCTATAATCCTAATAGTTGGGAGGCTGAGATAGGAGGCTTGAAGGTTTGAGGCCAATCTCAGTGATTTAAGTGAGACTTGACAATTTAGTGAGACCCTGTTTAAAAAAAAATCAAAAGAGCTGGATGTATAGCTTGGAAGTAGAACACCCTTGGGTTCAATTCTTATTACCCCCCCCCCCACACACACACCAAAAAAAAAAAAAAAAAAAGAGTAAGAAATAAAGGAAGCAACTTACTTACCTTTGACCCTTATACCAGTTACTGAGGCTCATCTGGTGTCATTTAGTAGTAATAAACATTGACCCACTGCCATCTGCTCTGCTGGAGGTCCCTATTTCCCATGGCAGCAGGGTCCTTCCATGACCGGAGACCTGGCTTGCTGTCTAGATGCACCAGACGGCCCTGCTAGCCAGACTGGATCAGAGGTTGGGAAGGACTCCCCTCAGCTTCCCCTGCTACCTCCCTGCTCCAGGCCTTCCCCGAGAGGCCCTCCGCTCATTCTGATAGCAGAAGTGAAGCCAGAGGACTCTCCATGGTTGGAAAGTACAATGTGCAGGGTGTTCTGCCTTCTGGGAAGGACCATAGGATTGTTAGAATCACTAAAGGGGTTATTTGAGGAGCACAGACTATGGATTGGGCCCTTTTTCTTAATCAAGTATTCCATCCAGAACCAATGATCCCAGAAGATTCATAATCAATCTCTTAAAAGTTAGTAACCATTTGACTTCTTTGTATTCACAAGTTAACCTTCAAGTCAGCAGGAAGGGCTCAAGTTTTCTTTCTTCAGCTGTGCCTAGGAGAGTTGGGCCCTTGGGGTTCCTGGGGCCAGTCCCGGAGTGCACACATAGGGAGACAGCAGGAGCCCTCCTGTCCAGGATGGCTGTGAAGCTGAGCATGACCTTCCAGGGCTTGTGTGCAGTTTCATTTCTCCAAGGACAGGATATAGCTCCATTGGTTAATAAAACTGGCCAGATTGGCACCTGGGTCTTGCCTTCAGCCTACCTTGGGTCATCAGGCAGACTTAACCTTTCCTTCAACTGAACCTAGACTGCAAGGAGAAATGCCTCAAACTCCACTGAGGAAAGCAAAAGGAGAGCTTGGTGTGTGTTGTTTTGAGCTGAGCTGAGCTTTGATTTCTTTAACGCGTGTGTGCGTGTGTGTGCGTGCGTGTGTGTGTGCGTGGGTGTGTGTGTGTGTTTTACTGAGGATTAAACCCAGAAACATTCTACAGCCCTTCTTATTTTGAAACAGTCTTGCTAAGTTGGTAAGGCTCAAACCTGTGGTCTTCCTGTCTCAGCCTCCTGAGTACTGGGATGACAGGTGTGTACCCAGTGCCCAGCTTATCAAAATGCTTTAATGTTCATAACACTGACTTTGGAGCCATAGTCTGTTCTGTGCGACTTGTTAGGCAGTGGAAGCCCAGACTCCCGGAGCAGGATGTGTCCCAGGGCTCGAACATTTTTCTTCCTCAGTTTACCTGCTCCTCTCCTTTTGCCTCTCGTCTGCTCATATGCAGACTGGCTGGTTGTGTAGCCTTGAATTCTAATCACCACATGGTTTCCTTGGCATCAAGGGTTCAAAACAGATTCTACTGCCAGGGAAAGCAGTAGCAAGTCCTCACAGTGTTAGACACAGTTATCATGTAACAGCCATTTCACTCCTATAGAGAGGTACTTGAAAGAATTGAAACCCTTGGGCCACACGGAGCCACAACTGTTAAGAGCAGTGTCATTCACAGGAGTGAGAAAGGAGAAGCCACTGAGTGCCTACCACGTATGATGGGTAAACCAGGTGTGTGGTATACATACTTGCCAAATAAAGTATGTTTTTTTTTTTCCCCCTGTGGTACTGAGGGTGGAACCCAGGGGCTTTTCTACCTCTGGGCTATACTCCCAGACCTATTTTATACTTTATTTGGAAACAGGGTCTCACTAATTTGCTGAGAGCCTCACTAAGTAACTATAGGCTGGCTTCGAACCTGTACGATCCTCCTGTCTCAGCCTCCCAAGTGCTGTGATTACAAGCATGCGCCACCACACCCAGCCCAAATAAAGTATGTAAGAAATAAAGGAAGCAACTTCCTTATCAAATACAGTGGAGTAACTTTAATAAATGCCAAAATAGTGAAGTATTTGGCACATGTTAAAAGAAATTTATTGAGCCTGGTGTGGTGGCGCACACTTGTAATCCCAGTACTTGGGAGGCCGAGACAGGAGGATTGCAGGTTCGAGGACAGCTTCAGCCAACATAGACCCTCTGCAACTTAGCGAAACTCTGATTCAAAATAATAGAATAAAATAAAGCTGAGTTTTATCCCCATAAAAAATTATTGAAAAGTGTTTGTTGAAAACTGTTTGTTGAAAAGTGTTTGTTGAAAAGTGTTTGTTGAAAAATTATTGAAAAGTGTTTGTTGAAAAGTGTTTTTTGAAGTGTTTGTTGAAAAATTATTGAAAAGTGTTCATGCTGTGCTATAACATATTATTACAACTCACTCTTGCAGTTATCTAATTCCATGAGACTTAGTCCCAGAGACTAGTCCTGGGAGAAAGGCATTAATCCCTCTTTTTTTTTTTTATGGCACTAGGGATTGAACCCAGGAGCATTCTACCTCTGAGCTATACTTCCAGCCCTTTCTATTTTAATTTGGAACAGGCTCTCTCTAAATTACTGTTTGCTGACCTCCAACCAATGATTCTGTCTCAGCCTCCCAATTACTGGGATTATAAGAGTGTGCCACCCTATCTGGCTGCATTAATCCCCCGTAATTACTTAGTCCCACTTTAAAGGCCATGCCTGTCAACAGTTTTGGAATGGCAATCAGATTTCAGAGGACAAAGCAAGGTGGTAGACAAACAAATCACAACATATACATATGACAGGTTGTTGTTCAGCCTGAAGAACGAAGAACATTCTGACACTTGTTGCCACATGGATGAACCTGGAGGACCTTATGCTAGGTACAATAAACCAGACACAAAGGACCATGTATGATCCCACTGATAGGAGCCACCTTGCAAGGTCAAATTCACAGGAGTGGAATGGTGGTTTCCAGGGGTTGGGGGAGAGTGGAATGAGTTGGTTAGTGGGTATAGAGTTTCAGTTTGGGAGAATGAAAAAGTTTTGGAGATTGATTGCACAAACATATGCCTGCATTTAAAATGACTAAAGTCTTCTTAGAAATAGTTAACATGGTAAATTTTTTTTTTTTTTTTTTTGGGTGGTACTGGGGTTCCTGGAAGCCCTTCTACCTCTGGGCTACACTCCCAGGCCTATTTTTACATTTTTATTTGGAAACAGGGTCTCCTAAGCCAGTGCGCGCGGCTGGCTTCGAACCTGCGCGATCCTCCTGTCTCAGCCTCCCAAGCGTGGGGATTACAAGCGTGCGCCACCACGCCCGGCTTTAACATGGTAAATTTTATATTTTTCTTTTTTACTGAAATAGAAATAAATCACTTGGAACATGTTAGGCACTTTTGTAGTCATCCCCAGGTCCTGGCGCCAGCACTCTAGAAGGCCCTTGTCTACTCCTAATCGCTACTCTCCCTACCCCCAAAGCCCTGAAGTAGGGACCCTCCTGACTTCTCTCATGATGTGTTCGTTAGGCTTGTTCATGAAATTCACCTCAGTGGAATAATTTCTGTAACTTTTAAAAATCTTTATTTTGGTGGTAGTTGGGATTAAATCCATGGGTGTTCTACCTCTGAGCTACACACTCCAGCCCTTTATACTTTTTTTAAATTTTGGTTTTGAAACATGGTCTCAAGGTTGCTGAGAGTCTCACTAAGTTGTGGAGGCTGGTCACACACATGTAAACCTGTCTCAGCCTCCCAAATTTTGGGATTACAGATGTGTATCACCATGCCTGGCTTTTCTGTAACATTTTGACATGACTTAGAAGGGTTTGGTAACCTTCTAGGCACAAAATATTTCAGAATCATTACTCATTTTCTGCCATAGATCTGGAGCAGCCTTGTCTCCACAGTGTCTTGGTTCCTGTGGGAGGAAATGGTGTTTAGAGACGATGTGTTCAATAGGGCTTGCTGTTTCTACTGGATTATCATTGCTGCTGCACATCTGTGTATACTGTTGGGATATACATACTTTCAAAAATAGAACATTAGCTGGGCTTAGTGGTACATGCCTGTAATCCTAGTACTTGGTAGGCTGAGATAGGATTTCAAGTTTGCAGCCAGCCTCAGCACTTAAGATCATTTCAAAAATAAAAAAATAAAATTGGACTTGGTGGTGCATGCTTGTAATCCCAATATTTGGGAGGTGGAGACAGGAGGATTGTAGGTTCACAGGTAGCCTTAGTGAATGCCTCTGCAACTTAGTAAGGCCCTGTTTCAAAACAAAGAATAAAAAATAGGGCTGAGGGTGTACCCTGGCGGTAGAATGCCCCGGGTTCTATCCTCAGTACTTAAGAAAAAAAAAAAAGAGTTAGGGTATGGTTCAGAGATAGATAGTCCCCTACCACAGAACAATAATTATTAATTTGTTCTGATAATTCTAATTTGGCTTATAGATCATAGGTTTTATTTTTATTTTTTTGAAAAAAACTAAATAGACCCAGATTTATTGCATAGTGCAGTCATCTCAAAAAGAAAATAAACTCTCATGGTTTTTGCAAATGTGATTCAGTTTTAAAACAAAAAATGGTAGTACCTTTGGGTCCATCTATTATTATAAAAAGTAACTCCCCATGCCACAAAGCTGTAGCTAATACAGAAAGCGAAAGTGACTTCTTTAATTTCATACTCTTTTTATGGGAGACAGTCTCCCTCTTGGTGAATATTTTCTTTTTTTTTTTATGGTACTGGGGGTGGAACCCAGGGACTTTTCTACCTCCGGGCTACACTTCCAGACCTATTTTTATTTTATTTATTTTTATTTATTTTTTTAAATTTATTTTTATTGGTGCATTGTAATCATACATCACATTGGAATACAAGACTTGAGAGGATATACAAGCACACATCATCCAATTAGCCCTCATCCACTCCCCATCCCATTCCCTCCCCCTCCCTCAATCCCATGCTTGATTGGTGATTAACTTTGATACATTTGTTTATGTACCTCCTGAGTTTTAAAGAGGTTCCATCCTCCTCTATCCCATACCCTCTGATTTGTCACCTTAATTGCTTCACTATAGGGTCCTTTAAAAAACTCGACCTCTTCCTGTTATCTCTTTCCTCCTAGTTATTGCTGATTAGGGGAAGCATCTGGTTTTTATTTTCTGCAATATTTCTCTGTGCATGCCACATTGCAAGTATCGATCTCACTCTTGATGGCCCCAGTAGTGGCCTGGCTACCCGGTGGACTGATCCAGACCTCGCTGGCACAAGCAGCGGCCTTGCCTCATGGGAGGCCCTGATTCTGGCCTCGCTGGCCCCTGCACCAGCCTAGCCTCATGGCAGGCTCCGATCCCCGCCTTGGTGTCCCCAGCACCAGTCTTGCCTCAAGGCAGGCTCCATCCCAGCCTCGCTGACCCTGGCACCGGCCTAACCCCTCGACAGTCTCCTATCCTGGCCTCGGAGGGCTCAGCACTGGCCTTGCCTCATGGCAGGCTCCGATCCTGGCCTCGTTGGCCCCAGCACCGGCCTAACCCCTCGGCAGGCTCCGATCTTGGCCTCGGAGGCCTCAGTAGTGGCCTTGCCTCAAGGCAGGCTCCGATGCTGGCTGCTGGCCCTGGCACCGGCCTACCCCTCGGCAGGTTCTGATCCCGGCCTTGGAGGCCCCAGCACCAGCCTTGCCTCACGGCAGACTCCGATCCCAACTTTGCTGACCCCGGCACTGGCATAACCCTTCGGCAGGCTCCAATCCCGGCCTCGGAGGCCCCAGCACCGGCCTTGCCTCATGGCAGGCTCTGATTCCAGCCTCGCTGGTCCTGGCACCGGCCTGCCCTCTCAGCAGGCTCTGATCCCGGCCTCAGAGGCCTTAGTAGTGGCCGTGCCTCATGGCAGGCTCTGATCCCGGCCTCACTGGCCCTGGCACTGGCCTTACCCCTCGGCAGGCTCCAATCCAGGCCTTGGAGGCCCCAGCACCGGCCTTGCCTCATGGCAGGCTCCACTCCCGGACTCACTGGCTCTGGCACCGGCCTAACCCCTTGGCAGGATCCGTAGATCATAGGTTTTAAACTCTGATGTTTTAGACTTGTGTCTATTTTCTCTTAACCCTAAACATTTTTTGTGCCTGATGGTTTTGCCGTGATTTCTTTCTTCTTCTTCTTCTTCTTCTTCTTCTTCTTCTTCTTCTTCTTCTTCTTCTTCTTCTTCTTCTTCTTCTTCTTCTTCTTCTTCTTTTTTTTGGTGGTACTAGGGTTCCTGGAAGCCCTTCTACCTCCAGGCTACACTCCCAAACCTATTTTTATACTTTTTGGCCTCAAACTTGTAATCCTCCTGTCTCCACCTCCCAAGCACAGGGATTACAAGCATGCGCCACCACGCCCAGCTTGCCGTGCTTTCTTATGTGCCTTATCCTACTGTCTGTAGCCATATCAAATCTCTTATTTGTAATGATTTTAAAATATTGGTTCCAATGGTTTTGTTAATATTAAGACTATTGAATGGTTAAAAATTTCTTTATGGTTCTTTTTTATCCTTAGTATGTATTTGATTAGGGGTACACAATTAAATGGCTGGGTTTTACAGTAACGAATTAATTTTTCTCTCTGGGTCGTAAACTTGATATAACTATGAAGCTCATTGGTTCAGTTTGATTTTATTTTGGCTTTTAATTTCATTTTATTCATGATGCATTCTCAGAGATCTATGTTTTATCAATGGCTAATTCACCTGTTTTTTGTAGGGCCCTATATTCATGGTTTCCAAACTATGTACTGAGGTATTCCAGGGCACCACAGTGAATTCACAGGGCTATCTTGGATATTTTAGAAATTTGAGAGAAATACACCTATCTACCTTCCTACTTTCCTTCCTTCCTTCCTTCCTTTCTTCTTCTTTTATTTATTTATTTATTTATTTATTTATTTATTTATTTATTTATTTTTTTTTTGCAGTACTAGGGATGGAATCCAGGGGCATTGTACCTTTGAGCTACATCCTCAGTCCTATTTTTTAGTATTTTTATTTTTTGAACAGGGACTCACTGAATTGCGAAGGGCCTAAGTAGCTGAAGCTGTCCATGAACCACCATCCTCTAGTCTCTGCCTCCTGAATTCTGGGATTACAAGCATGCGCCACTACACCCGGCTGACATTTCTTGAATATGATGAGAACAACTATTGTTAAATTGTTTGGACTGCCTGTTTCATAAAGAGACCTGTTAGGTATTTCTTTTGGCCCAGTGGCACTGTGAAAAATTACTGAGAGACTAAATGTACTGTAAACTTGAGGAAGTTTGGGAACATCTATAGGTAATAAGATATTTGGTTGGATTTTGTTTTATTTTTCATGTTCCTTTTTTTGATAATAACTTTATTGAGATATAATTCCTGTACTGTACAATTCACCATTTCTTTTTTTCTTTTTTGGTGCTGGGGATTGAACCTGAGGCCATTCTACCTCTGAGCTACACTCTCAGCCTTAAAATATATATATAAAACTGGGCATGGTGGCACATACTTGTAATCCCAGCAATTTGGAAGCTGAGACAGAAGGATCATGGTTTGTGGTTGTACCTGAGTTCCTCCCCAGTATGTGTGTGTGTGTTTGTGTGTGTGTGTGTGTGTATGTATTTGTGTGTATATATATGTATATATACATGTATGTGTATATATATTTGTAGTACTGGGAATTGAACCCAGGGGCATTCTACATCCGAGCTATGCCCCCAGCCTGATTTTTTTATCCTTTATTTTGAAACAGGGTTTCATTGAGTTGTGGAGGGCCCAAATAGCTGAGGCTGGCCATGTACTGGATCTTCCTGTCTCAAACTCCTAAGCACTAGGATTACAAGTATGCACTGCCATGCCCGGTTCCACATCCTTGTTGAGGTTTCTTATTTTATAATTTTTTGATTAGAGCCATAATAATGTAAAGTAGTATGTTAATGTGATTTTGATTTGCATTTTTTTTGTGTGTGTTACTGGGGATGGAACCGAGGGACATTATGTCTCTGAGCTACACCCCCAGCCCTATGTTTTAGTCCTTTTATTTTTGAAACAAGGTCTTACTGAGTTGCAAAGTGCCTCACTAAGTAGCTGAGGCTGTCCACAAACTGCAATCCTTTGGTTTCAGCCTCCCAAAAGCTGGTATTACAGATGTGCACTACCACACCTGGCTGATTTGCATTTTCTTAACAACTAATAATTTTGGCAAATTGTATTAGGAAAATATCAGCTCCTTTGCCCATTTTAAAATTGGGCTATTTGTCTTTGTTTTTGCTTTTTGTTTCCTTCTTATTACTAGGGATTGAACCCAGGGCATTCGACCTCCAAGATGTACTCCCAAGCCCTTTTTAATTTTTGGTTTTGAAACTGGATCTCACTAGGTTGCTAAGAGTCCTACTACGTTGCTGAGGCTGTCCTTGAACCTTCATCTCTCCTTTTGAGTCTCCCAAGTACTGAGATTACAGGTATGCACCACCACTTCTGCTATTTGTCCTTTTCTTGCTGGGTTGTAAGAATGAATATATATATAGCCAGGCATGGTGGCACACGCCTGTAATCCCAGTACTTGGAAGGCTGAGACAGGAGGATTACAAGTTTGAGGCCACTTCAGCAATATAGACTCTTAGTAACCTAGTAAGATCCTGTTTCCAAGAGAAAACAAATTGGGCTGAGGGTGTAGCTCAGAGGTACAATGTCCAGTATCAATTCCCAGTATTTGAGAATTCCCCCCTCCCAATATATAAATATATATAATTTGCAAATACTTTCTCCTAATGGGCTGTCTTTTCACTTTCTTGTCATCCCTTGAAGCACAAGAAATTTTTAATGCTGATGGAATCCATTTTATCTATTTTTCCTTGGTTGCTGTGCTTTCACATATCTCTGAAAATATATACAAGCTGGGCGTGGTGCTGCACGCTTGTAATCCCAGCATTCAAGAGATGGAGACCTGAGGATCGCAGTTCACAGACAGCCTCAGCTACTTAATGAGGCCCTTCACAATTCAGTGAGACTTGTTTCAAACATAAAAAGATTAAAAAAAAATAGGGCAGGGGGGGTAGCTCGGAGGTAGAATGCCCTTGGTTTCCATCCTCAGTACCGCAAAAAGAAAGAAAGAAAGAAAGAAAGAAAGAAAGAAAGAAAAAAAGAAAGAAAATATATACAAGACAGGTGTGGTGTACACCTGTGACTCCACTTGAGTGGCTGAGACAGGAGGATCACAGGTCAGAGGCCAGGCTCAGGGATAAGCTAGAACCTGTTTCAAATTTTGTTTTTTGGGTGGTACTGAGGTTCCTGGAAACCCTTCTACCTCTGGGTTATACTCCCAGACCTATTTTTATACTTTATATTTGGAAACAGGGTCTCTTAAGCCAGCGGTGGCTGGCTTTGAACCTGCGCCATCCTCCTGTCTCCACCTCCCAGGCGTGGGGATTATAAGCTTGCACCACCATACCCGGCCTTGTTTCAGATTTTTTTTTTTTTTTTTTTTTGGTGGTACTGGGGTTCCTGGAAGCCCTTCTACCTCCGGGTTACACTCCCAGACCTATTTTTACATTTTTATTTGGAAACAGGGTCTCCTAAGCCAGCGCACGCGGCTGGCTTCGAACTTTTGTGATCCTCCTGTCTCTGCCTCCCAAGCGCGGGGATTACAAGCGTGCGCCACCACGCCCGGCCTTGTTTCAGAATTTTTAAGGGCTTGGGGTGTAGCTTGGAGGTAGATTGCTTGTGGGTCAATCTCCAGTACCAGAAGATAAGAAGAGAAGAAATATATAGCAATATAGCCAGGTGTAGTGATACACACCTGTAATCCCATCGACTCAGGAGGCTAGGGCAGGATGCTGGCAAATTCAAAGCCAGTCTGGACAACTTAGAAGGGCCTGTCTCAAAATAAAAATAAATAGGGCTGGAGATAAAAATAAAATAAAATAAAATGGACTCAGTTGTAGAGGGTCTCTGGTTTGATCCTCAGTGTCACACACACAGGCAATAATAATAATAATAAATATAAATAAACATCTCCCTTCTATTACTCAAAATATAGCACACTTTTCACCTCTTTTGTGCTTTTTTCCCCCTTAACAACATATTTAAGATTACTCTGTGTAGCCGGGCCTGGTGGTGCATGCTTGCAATCCCAGCATTTGGGAGGCTGAGACATAAGGATTGTGGTTTGTGTACAGCCTCAGCTACTTAGCGAGGCCCTCTACAACTCAGTGAGATCCTGTTTCAAAATAAAGAATAAAAAATAGGGCTGAGTGTAGCTGGAAAGTAGAATGTTCCTGAGTTCCATCCCTAGTATCAAAAACAAACAAACAAAATGATTGCTCTGTGTTAACATTAGAAATTATCTTTATTTCCTTTTATTTTTGTTTTTGTTTTGTGGTACTGAGGATTGAATCCAAGGCATTCTGCCTCTGAGCTGCACCCCAGCCCCCCCCTTTTTTAAATTTTAGTTTTGAAACAGGGTCTTGCTAGATTGCTGAGAATCTCACTAAGTCCTGAGGCTGGTCTTGAACCTGTTATCCTCCTGTCTCAATTTCCCAAGTCTTGGGATTTTAGGCATGTGCCACCACTTCTGGTTCCTCATTCCTTTTTGTAACTGCTTAGTACTCAACTGTATAGCCTATATTTGATCTAACTAGTTTCTTATTGATGAATATTTTGGGGTTTTGATCTTTTGCTAATACAAGTAGTGTAATGATGAATAGCTTTGTGGAAACCAACCAACCTGTCCGTCCTTCCTTCCTCCCTTCCTTCTCATTGAAGTCCAGGGAGTTCTACCTCTGAGATATACCCCCCAGCCCTATTATTTGGTTTTTATTTTGAAACAGGGTCTCTCTAATTTTCTGAGGCTGGCCTTGAACCTGTGATCCTTCTGTCTCAGCCTCCCAAGTATTGGGATTACAGATGTGTGCCATTGCACCTGGGTTGGTTTATTTGTTTCTTTTTAATTTTTGTTGGTATCTCTTAGGGATAGAAGTAGGATACCTGGGGCAGGGGGTGAATGTATATGTAATTTGTTATGTTTCTATTTCCCTGTCAAGATTGTACCATGTTGCATTCTCATTAGCAATAGAAGAGGTTTCTGTTTGTCCATGGTCTTGCCATCAGTGTGTTTTGTTAAGTTTATAGGTTTTTGTTTATTTGGTAGGTGACAAATGGCATCTCCCTGTAGTTTTAATTTGCATTTATCCTGTTGTGAGCCTGGTTGAGCTTTCATTCTTTTCTTTTCTTTCTGGTACTGGGGATTGAACCCAGGGGCATTCTACCTCCGAGCCACATCTCCAGGTTGTCTTTAAGCTGCTGAGAATCTTGCTAAGTGGCTGAGGTTTGTCTTGAACTCGATCCTCCTGTTTCAGCCTCCCAAGTGCTGAGATTTCAGATGTGCACCACTACACCTGGCTAAGAATGCATGTATTTAAGAGCTGCTTATACTTTTTCTCTGTAATTGTAGTGAATCAGCTTCGATTACTCCTTCCCCTGCTTCCCATGCACAGCAGAGGCTTGACAGTCTACATAAGAAATTAATCTCAAATCAGCTCCTTCTCTTCCCTTACATGGTACTGCTTAATTCAATCTGCTATAATCTTTGTTTCTTTTTTTTTCCAGGACTGGGGACAGAATCTAGAGGCCTGCCTCTGAGTTATGCCCCTGGCCCTCCTTTATTTTATTTTAAAACAGGGTTTTGCTAAGTTACCATGCATTAGCCTTGCACCTGCACTCCTCCTGCCTTCCAAGAGTATTGGGAGGACAGGTGTGTGCCACCATGCCCTAGTCTCTTCTCTATGATGCAACTTTGAGATCTTTAAAGCATCTCTGTTGCTGCTGTCTCTCCCTGGCTTCAGCTTGGGCCACTGTTCCCTCATTTGCTGCGCTTCACAGGGCCATTGCCCAGTCCCCAGAGAGAACTCCCAGGCCCTGTACTGTCCATGGGCTTGCCTGGCGCATCCACCTGCATTGTCCCTTCTGAGCAGTCCTGTGGCTACACTGTCATTTCTCTGAGCCTGGCTTTCACAGGGTTAATGCCTGTTGTGATCACATGGTGGATGCTCTGCAAATGCTGGTTGAATGAGTGAATGTTTTGCAGGTGTGGAGCAAAAACAGTATAGGGAGGCCCGTTCCCACACACAAAGAAGGAAAAAAAAAAAAAAGGGACTCCTGCTTTTGGATTAGTAAGCTTTTCCTATCCCTACACTGTAGGTCACAACTCAGAAGCAACTGTCCACTCTGCCAAATGTAAGGCTAATGACAAAAGGGGGCTTGTGAGAACAGTAAGATTTTCGCTCTGCAGCCAGCATTTGCTCAGCAGCTCTGTCTTCTCCTGTTCTCAGCAGTGTGGTCAGCACCAGATTCAGCAAAACTAATAACCAAGCCTCAAGCTCCAGTTGCCAGGGCAGCCTGTCTTTGTTATAGTTAGGCACAGGATGTACTGAATAAGGTGGGGCTAAACATAATTTCAATTGCTGGTAACAGTTAAGTTGCTGTTATGGTTTGGATATAGAGTATTCCCTGAAAGAGTTCCCTGAAAGATGTTCAGAGTTGATATAATTCACTCATGAGGGTTGTAGTCTCATCAGTGGATTGGGAATGGTTGAAGGCAGATAGGGTATGGTTGAATGAGGTGGATCCCTGGAGGTGTGGCCTTGGGGACTATGCTTATGTCCTGAAATCTTGCTGGCTCTCTTGCTTCTAGTCTCTGTAATGTGAGAGCAGAGTGCTCTCTCTTTTTCTGCTTCCCACCACTGTGTTCTGAACTCTGCTGGTATAACCTAGCTTGACATGGACTGAACTGAAATAGTCAGAACTGTGAAAAAATGAATCTTCCTCTCAGTTGTGGTGGTCAGGTGTTTTGGATACAGTGGTGAGATAGCTGACTGAAACAGTGGCCATTCGAATAATGCTGATTTCTTTTCATTTGCTTTTCCTTCCTTGCTTCAATGAAGCTTCAATGAGCTTTACCAAAGCTCTTTGAGTTTCAATGATGAGTACGTGAAAAATGGGAGATCACAAAACATGGGAATACAAAAGGACATTGACCTGGTTTAGCTTCTCTGGTGGGCCCACACTTGATCTCTTGTGAGTTAGTCAGCTTTTTGTCTCTGTGTCCAAACTACAACAACTTAAAGGAGGAAAGCTTTATTTTGGCTCATGGTTCCAATGCTTTCAGCCCACAGCCAGTTGGCTACAAGGTAGAAGCATCATGGCAGAGGGTGTGGTGTAGGAAAGGTGCTTAGTTCATTGCAGCTGGGAAGCAGAGAGAGAGGACAGAGAGAGAGAAGAGAAGAGAAGAGAAGGGAGGGGAGGTGAGGTGAGGTGAGGTGAGGGGAGGGGAGAGGAGAGGAGAGGAGAGAGGAGAAGATAGAGAGAAAGGAGCTGGGATAACGGTCTCCACGGGCATGCCCCTCAGGACCCACTGCCAGGTCTCCTGAGTTTCTGAGAGCAGCTGCCAAGTTTTAAATATTGGGAACTATTTGAGACCGTAAGGAGTTAGGAGATTTGAGTTTGAGTTCTATTTCCTTTTTCTCTTCCCTCTTTTTTTGGTTGGTGCTGGAGATAGAATCAAGGGACATTCTACCTCTGAGCTATATCCCTAGACCTTTTAAAAATATATATTTTTATTGGTGCATTGTAGTCTCACATCATAATGTAGTTCAGAATGATAGAGAAATAAATGATCTCCAGCTCTTTATAATTTTTTTTAATTTTGAAAGTGTCTCTCTAAGTTGCTGAGACTGTCCTTGGACCTGTGGCCCTTCTATCTTAGCCTATCAATACTGGGATTACAGGCATGGGTCACTGTGCCTTGGCTGAGTTGTTTTCCATATGTGCAAATATGAATGAATTACTTCTATTCCCAGGACCTTGATTTTCTTATTTCCATGTTGAGGATGGAATTGATCTAAAAAGTTGCTGCCTGCCCTGGGGAAATTCTGTGATTTGGACATTCAGTGCACATGTAGCCCATATGATAGCAACTGGACATGTGCCCCAGGCACCTGTGCAGCCTCCTTGAAGCAGCAGGTCAGTGCTGCTGTGCAGCTGTCATGGTGGCTTGGGTATGGTGACTGGCTGAAAGATGGCAGGAGAGTCAGTGCAGGCCAGGGAGGAGCTTCACCTTGCACTCTGATATGGAAACCACCTTTGGGTAATTAACAAAGAAGACAAAACACAACTCTAGCACTCATATGTTGAATGGGAGTTGGTTTCTCACTGACTTAGAAATACTGGGGTCAGGTCTCTTGGAGTAAGCAAACCTTCCCATCATGATTGCATGAAACACTTGGTATGTTGGTGATTTTTTTTGTAGTACAACTTTGGCAGAGATTTTTGGCAAGTAACAATGAGGATTCTGATTTTAAAGGAAGCTGCATCCTTGTGTAGAAGATGTGGGAAAGGAAACATATTGGGACAGTCAGTTTAGGGCTTTTACAGGTTGCATAGGTGGAAGGGTAGAAGGGTTGATAGAGAATGCGGATCATGCTATGTGTTTAGTTTGTATTTACTATGTTCAGTGTCATGTGGCTCCCACATTGTGTGACTTCGGTCGTTCATAACTCACTCTTTGTTTTTCTTCCTGAGGTCTTGTCATGGTGAGCTCTTCTAGGTGTTTTTCTGGAGATGTATTTAGAGCAGCTGGTTGAGATTCTAGGTTGCAGAAGGCCAGGGTATCGGTGTGAAGCATGTAGAACTTGCAAATCAAATTTCTGAGATGTTTTGATGACATTTTATGTGAAGATAAAGCGAAGCAAAAAAAAACACAAAAAACTCAGGGATGAGACCAGTGATTAAAGGAGAAAATTTGAATGTTCAAGAAGGCTAATTTTTTGGTTGGCTTTGTGAATACATCAACAATATTTAGAATTTCATATACAAACTTATGCTTATAGTATCTTAAAAATCCCTTTTTTGAAAAGTAAGATGTTTTTGTTGCACACTTGGGCTGATACAGGAGCCCTTGCAAACAAATGACCTCTGCAATTTGGGGGTTGCGGTCAGTTTTTTCAGGTCACCTCTAGTAACGCATGCCCATTTGGTTTGATAGTCCTGTGGTGATCCTTTTCCTTTGGTCTAATGTAATTTTTCTTTTGGTATGTCAGTTTCGTGGTTTCCCTCAGAAATTCTGAGAAGGGTTTTTGTTTTGACCCTTAATCGAAATTTCTCTTTTAAGATAGGAAAACACATACCAAGAGAAATTTAAGTAGGAAATTGATCTAAGTTTGGTGAGTCTAATATTACTGTGGAATTTAAAAGATCACTAACCACAGTTTAAAATTTAATACCTGGTGTAGAAGGGAGAGAGATTTCTTACCTTTTTTAAGTCTTGAAGTTCAAGGAGTATTTAATTTTTTATAATACTTTCATTGCTTAATTATAGTCTTATATGATCTCATACATGGACACAGTGCCTGGTGGGCTTTCTTCTGGCTCCCTCTCCATACTCCCAGCCTCATACAGAAAATTGAGATTTATTGGTATTCTCACATAGGTACATAAACTTGATGGAAGTGATTCCTTAGTTGATCTTTCTCCCCCTCCCCAACCCTTCCTTTAGACCACCTCCCTGGCTCCTATAGAGTTTCTCCTCAATTATCTGAAGTCCCTTTGGTATCCTGATTACTCTCTAGATCCTGAAAATGAGAGAAAATATATGACCCTTCACTTTTTTTGACTGGCTAATTTCACTTTAAAAATGTCCAGATTTATCCATTTTCCTACAAATGATGTTATTTTGTTCTTTATTGCTGAGTAAAATTTCATTGTGTGAGTATCCCATAATTTTTTAATCCATTTGTCTGTTGATGAACACCTAGTTTGGTTCCATAATTTGGCTATTGTGAATTGTGCTGCTATAAACATGGATATGAATATATTGCTATAATTTTTTTTGGTGGTACTGGGGGTGGAACCCAGGGGCTTTTCTACCTCCAGGCTATACTCCCAGACTTATTTTTTATACTTTATTTGGAAACAGGGTCACACTAAGTTGCTGAGAGCCTCACTAGCTGAGGCTGGCTTTGAACCTGTGTGATCTTCCTGTCTCAGCCTCCCAAGCGCTGGGATTAAAAGCATGCGCTACTATGGTCAGCTGTATTGATAAAATATTTTGATTTCAGTCCCTTTGTAACATACCCAGAATTAGTATAGCTGGATCATATGGTGGATGCATTCCCAATTTTCTGAGGCATCTCCACACCGATACCCATAGTGGCTACACTAATTTGCAATCTCACCAACAGTATAGAAGAGTTTTTATTTCTCCCATCCTCACCATCGACTGTCATTCTGATTGGGGTTAGAAGGAACCTCAGTGCATATATATATGTGTGTGTGTGTATGTATGTATGTATGTATGTATGTATGTATGTATGTATTTCTCTTTTGGTGGTAATGGGGATAGAACCCAAGGGCCTTCTACCTCTGGGCTACACTCCCAGACCTATTTTACATTTTATTTGGAAACAGGGTCTCTTAAGCAAGCTCAGGCTGGCTTCAAACCTGTGCAATCCTCCTGTCTCAGCCTCCCAAGCACGGGGATTACAAGTGTGCTCCACCACTCCTGGCTCTCAGTATGGTTTTGATTTGCATCTCCCTGATTCCTAATGATATTGAACATTTTTTCATGTATTTTTGGCCATTTGTATTCTTTTGTGGTGTCTATTTAGTTCAATTGTCCATTTATTTATTTAAATTATTTTTTTAATTGGTGCATTGTTTTCATCCATCTTTATGGGGTAGAAGATGGTATAGGCATATACATGCACACATCATTCATTTAGCCCTTCCCCAGTTCCAATCCCATTCCCACCCTCTTTTGGCTAGGTTTTCTAAAGGTTTATCAATCTTGTTAATCTTTTCAAATAACCAGATTTTTGTTTTGTTGATCTTTTGTATTTTTATTCTCTAGTTCATTGATTCATGCTCTGATTTTAATAATCTTATGCCTTCTACTGGCTTTCAGATTAGTCTGTTTTTGTTTTTTCAGGTTCTTGAGGTATGTCATTAGTGTATTTATTTGGTGATTTTCTGTTTTTCTTATGTGGGCACTCAGTGCTATAAATTTTTCCCTTCAAAAACTGTCTTCAGGCAGGCTTAGTGGCGCACACTTGCAATCCCCGCGCTTGGGAGGCAGAGACAGGAGGATCATGCAGGTTCGAAGCCAGCCACACGCTCTGGCTTAGGAGACCCTGTTTCCAAATAAAAATGTAAAAATAGGTCTGGGAGTGTAGCCCGGAGGTAGAAGGGCTTCCAGGAACCCCAGCACCACCAAAAAAACCCAAAAACAAACAACAAAAAAAACTGTCTTCAAAGTGTCCCATAGGTTTTGTTATGTTGTGTCTCTATTTTTATTTAATTTTAGGTATTTCTTATTGTTACAGTTTTGGGAGTATGGTTGTGGGGAAACTGTTCCCAGGGACCCCTGTTAGGGTCCCGGACACAATTTCCCTCAACCCACAACAAAACCCCAAACGACCAAAAACAGAAAATTACTGTGGGTTCTTGTCCTAAGCTAAGAATAAATATGCATAGCTTGGACAGTTGCTGAAGATTTAAAGAAGTTTATTAGAAAGATAGAAATACAGAGCATAGGTACAGCTCCATACCAGACTGGCATGGAGGGGTGACTCGAATGAATACACCAAAGGGATCACACGTGGACCGGACATTTTATACCCATGACCTCCATCTTGTTTGCATAATTCTGCTGAAGTAGTGAACATCCCTCTAAGGTACCTCCCCTTACCCTGTAAGGTACCTCCCCCAACAAGGTGTGGCAAGGTGTCTCCTTTCATGAAGTTGACTCCTCCTACCATCTTAGCTAGCTTATCTAATCATGTAGATCTGTCTTTAGATAGAGAAAGGTCTAGTTCTCCTCTCCTATTGACTTGTTAATTACTTTTAGCTAGGTTAATTTACATTGGAATAGTTGCCTGCTTTTAGGCAGAAACCAAGTCCTTGCACAGATTTGCCCCTCACCCAATTTTTTTAAAATTTTTAAATTTTTTTACAAATATTTTATTGAACATATTTGTTTTACATTTAAGCTATGCTTGGTGCCCTCTCCCCCCCACCCCCATTTTCCCTTCACCTCTCCAATTATTTTCCAGGGTAACCATGCCATATTCATAATTTTAAACATATTCGGATGTAGACCCTCATTAAACAAGTTCAGCATTCCTCCTCTCCTATCCTTCCATTCAAACTTTGCTGGTATTTCCCCTCCATTATCTGGAGTCCTGCTGGTATCCTCTATGTTCCCTAGTTTGGGCATATTAGAGGAAACATATGTACCTTCTCCTTCTGTGCTTGGCTGATATCACTTAACATAATGCTCTCTAGGACTTTGCATCTTCTTGCAAATGATATGATTTTGTTCTTCTTTATGGCTGAATACAATTCCATTGTGTGTATTTCCCAAAGTTTTGCAATCCATTCATCAGTTGATGGAGACCTGGGTTGGTTCCATATTTTGGCTATTAGGAATTGTGCTGCAATGAACATAGGTATGCATATGTTGCTGTAGTTCTCTGTATTCAACCCCTTTGGAAAAATACCCAGGAGTGGTAGAGCTGGGTCATATGGTAGATCTTTTCCCAGTTTCTTATGAATCTCCACAGATCTCCATAGTGGCTGAACTAGTTTGCACTCCCACCAACAGTGTAAAAGAGTTCTTCTTTCCCCACATCCTCGCCAGCATTTGTTATTTGATTTCTATATGCTTGCCACTCTGACTGGGGTTAGATGGAATCTCAGTGTAGTTTTGATTTGCATCTCCCTGATGGCCAATGATGTAGAACATCTTTTCATGTATCTATTGGCCCTTTGTATCTCTTCTTTTGTGAAGTGTCTATTCAGCTCATTTGCCCATTTCTTCATTGTCACCCAGTTTTTGAAATATATTAATAATCATAGCTTTCTCAAATCTTCCTAGGCCATTTCCAATACTGGTACAAAAAGTATTCAATATTTGGATATCATATAACTGATAAGAATCTAATATGTATGAAGAGTCTGAGAATCGCCCACCAACCCAAATATTGAAGGACTCACAAGAGATGTAAAATGCAAGCGAGGTTTATTGTGCTGCAGCTCTGTCCCGGCAAGCCAGGCAGGGGTCGATACCCAAACACTATGGTCGAGTTTCGACCCCCCCCCCACTCCACTCTCTGAATTTTATAACCCTACGAGGGAGTGGTTACACACATCAGAGCCCGCCAAAAGTTCGAGCCCGCCAACCATAGAATACAACCAATCCGATACAAGGACAAGTACAACCAATAATTTTAAAACATGCATCCACACACGTCAGAGCCTGCTAAGGACTGCTTCTGCCTGAAGAGCAGATTAGCCTGGCCTTGTTTGCTGATCTAGCTCAGAGATATGGGGTTGGGGTCCCATTTACAAAGACCTTGGCCGGCAAGCTAGAGATTAGAGGCTTTGACCTGTTGGGTCCCCTACCCTGGTCCTTGAATCCTGCAGCCTGGGCAGCTGGGCTTATGGATCTCCATTCTGTTTCCAATCCTACCTTACTTCTATATCTTAACTCTATATTTTAATACCTTATTTCTAATCCTAATATGGAAGAAGACTTCTCTAGTTAACTTCTCATGCTGGGGGAAAGCGCTTCTTCCAGCCTGCTTTCCAGCACCCCTACAATGTAGAGTAACGAGGAACTCTTATAACTCAACAATAAGAATGCAAACCAGTTAAAAACAAGCAAAAGGTCTAAATAGATATTCCTCCAAAGAAGGTATACAAATGACAAATAAGGATATGAAAATATATGTACATCACTGGTCCTCAGGTAAATGCAAATCGAGACTACAATGAGACACTATCAGGATGGCTTTAGTAAATAAAGCATATATTAAAAGTGTTAATGTGGATAAATTGTAGCCCTCATACACTGATGGTGGGGATATCAAATGGTATAGCCACTTTGGAAAACATTCTGGCAGTTCCTTGAAAGGCTAAACAGATATCTGTACCAGTATTGGGAATGGCCTAGAAAAATTTGAGAAAGCTATGATTATTAATATATTTCAAAAATTGGGTGAGGGGTAAATCTGTGCAAGGACTTGGTTTCTGCCTAAAAGCAGGCAACTATTCCAATGTAAATTAACCTAGCTAAAAGCAATTAACAAATCAATAGGAGAGGAGAACTAGGCCTTTATCTAAAGACAGAGCTACATGATTGGATAAGCTAGCTAAGATGGTAGGAGGGGTCGACCTTCATGAAAGGAGACACCTTACCACACCTTGCTAGGGGAGGTACCTTACAGGGTAAGGGGAGGTACCTTGCAGGGACATTCACTACATCAGAATTATGTAAACAAGATGGAGGTCATGGGTATAAAAGTCCGGTCCATGTGTAATCCCTTTGGTGTATTCATTTCGAGTCACCCCGGGGCTGTATTTCTATCTCCTGTATTTCTATCTTTTCTTCTTTTTCTGTTTTTTTGTTTCTTTGGGGAGTTTTTTGGAAATTATTCCCAGGGGTCTAACAAAGATCCCTGGGGACAGTTTCTCAAACTGTAACAATATCTATCCATGAAGTGGTGAATGGATAAGCATAATGTGGTATATCTAGTCAATGGAATATTATTCACTTATAATACTTATATTACTTATATTGTAATATTATAATACTTATAATACTATAACATTATAATACTTATAATACTTATATTGGTACTGAGGATTGAACCCAGGCGCATTCTATCTCTAAGCTATACCCCAGCCTTGTTTTATTTTATTATTTTATTATTTTTTATTTTTTTTGCAGGTCTAGGGATGGAACCCAGAGGCATTCGACCTCTGAGCAATACCTCCTGCCCTATTTTTATTCATTTTGAAACAGGGTCTCACTAAGTTGCAGAGGGCCTCACTAAGTAGCTGAGGCTGTCTGCGAACCACAATCTTCTGGTCTCAGCTTCCTGAATGCTAGGATTACAAGTATGCACCACCATGCCCCACTCTGTTTAATTTTTTAATTTGAAACAGGGTCTCACTAAATTGCTGAAGGCTGCCAGGCATGGTGGTGCACGCTTGCAATCCCAGCATTTGGGAGGATGAGACTGGAGAATTGCAGTTCACAGACAGCCTCAGCTACTTAATGAGGCCCTCTGCAACTTAGTGAGACCCTGTTACAAAATAAAGAATAAAAACAGGGCAGGGAGTGTAGCTTGAAGGCTGAATGCCCCTGGGTTCCATCCCCATACTCGCAAAAAATAAAAAAATAAAAATAAGTTGCTGAAGGCCTTGCTAAGTTGCTGAGGTTGGCTTCAAACCTGTGATCCTTGTGTCTCAGCCTTTGAAGTACTCGGATTAGAGGTGTATGCCACTATGCTTAGCTGAACTGACAACTTTAAAGAGTTAAATGCCATATGAAATATATCTTAATAAAACTTAAAAAAGAGAAATGTCAGTTAATAGTCCAAATGCTTGTCTCAGGAAAGACCGACCTCAGTCTTGTGACCCACAGCCCCTCTCAGCAAGATGCTGGAGGGTACCACAGGCATGTGAGTATTTGAGTCCACTCCTCTGTCTGTGTTTAGGGAAGCCTCTCCTCTCCCACGGGGCACTGACTCCCTCTCTTACGATGGTCAGACTGCTCCTCTGTCTGCACAGCTGTCTTCCTCCATGCGCTGGTCAGGCAGGTTGGTTTGGGATTGTGGGACTTGTGGAGTAACATGGTGGCAGATTCTCTGGGTCTTGTTTTCACTTCTCTTATATTCTCCATGGGTATCTAGGAAGGTAAAAACCAGAACTATGAGTAAGCACTAACAATAAAGTCCTTTCCCCCAGCTCTAGCCAAATGACTGTCAACAAGATGATACCCACCCTATTTCAATCAAACACAAGAAAAATGGCCCCTGTGTTGACCTACCCCAACTCCGGGGGCTAATAAGCTGAGCAGGGAGCTGGACCTGTGGCCTGACCTGGAGGCAGTGAGATTCTACCCGGACCTGATGGTGGTGAGGTGATATGACTGTGGGCCCTGCTTTTGCTGGGTGATGTCAGGAGGTCCTGGCCAGGAGCTGAGGGTGCACTCTACCGTGACCTGCATGTGACACCTAAACAGAGCTATTGCCTATGGAAAGAGAAGGTTAAGTAGGAACCAGAGTTTATATCATACCCCAAATGCCCAGGATACAATTAAAATCATTTGACATACTAAGAATAAGGAAAATCTCAATTTGAATGGGAAAATATAAAGCATATGCCAAGGCAATGATGATCCAGAAAGTAGTTTGTAAAACAGCTACCACTTTCAGCTGGGTGTGGTGGCACATGCTTGTAATCCCAGCATTTGGGAGGCTGAGACTGGAGGATTGTGGTTTGTAGACAGCCCCAGCTACTTAGTGAGGCTGTCTGCAACTTAGTAAGACCGTTTCAAAATAAAGAATAAAAAATAGGGCAGGGGGTGTAGCTTGGGGGTCAAATGCCCCAGGGTTCCATCCCCAGACCTGCAAAAAAAAAAAAAAAAAAAAAAAAAAAAACCCACCACCACCAAAAACAACAACAAAAAAACCCAAAAAACAAAATACAGCTACCATTTTCTTGGTATGGTGACACATTCCTGTAACCCCAGTATTTAGGAGACTTAGATGGGAGAATTGCAGCCTCAAGTACAGCCTCAGCACCTAGTGAGCCCCTTAGTAACTTAGTGAGGCCCTGTTTCAAAATAAAAAAAAGGTTTGGGGTGTAAAATGCCCCCGGAGTTCGTTCAATCTCCAAGTACCAAAGTAGGTGGGAGGAAAGAAACCAAAAACAAAACCAGCCATCATTAACATGCTTCCGCAAGCAATTACAATATGTTTGAAACAAATGAAAAAGAAAAGTCTTAGCAAGGGAATTGGAGATATAAGGGAAAGCACATAGAAATTTTAGAACTGAAAAATGAAATAACAGATAAAAAACTTAGCATTCACTTAATAGTAGAATGAATGTAATGGAACAAAGAATAGAGTACAATAGAAATTATCTGACCTGAATAACAAAGAAATTGGTGCACAAAGAAATGATAAGAGCCTTAGGAACCACAGGGATAATAAGAGAAATCTAATACTTTTATTCTTGGAGCTTAAGAAGGAAATGATAAAGAGTGGGCTGAAAAAGTTTTGTAGAGCCAGACATGGTGGCACATTCTTGTAATCCCAGTACTTGGGAAGCTGAGACAGGAAGATCGGAGGTTTGCAGACAGTCTCAGCTACTTAGTGAGGCCCTCTGCAACTTGTTTCAAAATAAAGAATTAAAAAAATAAGGCTGGGAATGTAGCTCAAAGGTAGAATGCCCTTGGGTTCCATCCCTAGTACTGCAAAAAAAAAAAAAAAAAAAAAAAGTTTTGTACAAATGACAATTGAAAAGTCCTCCACTTTCTCACCCTGCACAAGAGTCAATTCAAAATAGATCAAAGACATGAAAATCAGACCAGAGACCTTGTAGCTCCTTGAAGAGGTCCAACACTTTTAACACATAGGCACAGGTAAAAAACTTTCTCAACAAGACTCCAAAGGCACAAGAAATTAAAAGAAGGATCAATACGTGGGATTGCATTAAACTGAAGAGCTTCTGTATAGCAAAGAAAAATTATCAAGAACCTCAATATAGGGCCAACAGAATGAGAAAAAAATTTTGCCAACTATTTCTCCAATAGAGGAGTAATATCTAGAATATACAGAGAACTCAAGAAACTCACTGCTAAAAAAAATAAATAACTCCAAAAAAATGGGCAAGTGAACTAAATAGATACTTCACAAAAGAAGATATTCAAATGGCCAATAAATGTATGAAAAATGTTCAACATCATTAGCAATCAGAGAGATGCAAATCAACATTACACTGAGATTTCACCTAACTTCAATTAGAATGGCAATAATTAAAAAACAACAACAAATGCTGGCAAGGATGTGAAGTGGGAACTCTAATACATTGTTGGTGGGATTGAAAATTAGTGCAAACACTTTGGAAAACAGTATGGAGAATCCTCAGAAGAATGGGAACAAACTTACAATATGATCCAGCAGTACCACTTCTGGGTATCTACCCGAAAGAATGGAAACCAAACTACCAAACTAATGCCTGTGTATCTATATTCATAGCTGCACAATTCACAATTGCTATGGAACCAACCAAGATGACCATCAACAGATGAGTGGGTTTCAAAACTATGGGATATAAACACAATGAAATTTTACTCAGCCATAAAAAAAAACACAAAATTATGTCATTTGTGGGGAAATGGATGGAACTGGAAAACATTATGCTAAGTGAGATTAGTCAGTCACAAAAATTAAGAAATCAGATGCTCTCCCTGATATGCAGAAGCAAGGGAGAAAAAGGGTCATAGGAGGAACTCTAGACAAAGAAAGAGAAACCATAGAGGAGCAAATAAGGTGACCTAGTGAGGGGGATAGGAGGGTAAAAAGGGAAATTCCCTAATGTACATGATGTACATTCACAACATATCAAAGTCAATCAGTAAGCCAAACATGAGAAGGAGGGAGGGGGAGGGAATGAGGAGGGAATTGGGGAGGGCTAAATGAGCAATGTACCATCATGTACTGCACCAATAAAAATATTAAAAAGTTCCATATTTGGCAAAAGACATCAACTTACAGATTCCAGAAACTGAGAAAATTTCAAACAGGATAACCGCAAAGAAACCCACATGAATTTTAAATAAAACACTAAAGGCAGCCAGGTGTGGTAGTACATGCCTGTAATTCCAGTACTTGGGAGTTGGAGACATCCCATGGTTTAGGACTAGCCTTAGTAAGACCCTGTTTCAAAATAAAACATAAAGAGGGCTGGGGATGTAGCTCAGAGGCAGAATGCCCCTGGGTTCAATCCCCAGTGTCTGCCTGTCACACACACACACACACACACACACACACACACACACACATGCCAAGACATCCTGCTGCCTCGGCATCTATGTGTTGAGGACCCCACTCCACATAGTAAAAATCGGCAAAAAGCCCCGAGAAAGAGGTATCGTCTCTGGCAAAAAATATCCCCCACTTTAGATATCCTTCATAACTATTATTCTCTTGGTATTCTTTTAACTCTCTACACGAATTGCTCTGATGATGTGAGATCAGAAATTGAGTCCGTGGAAATAAACGTCCTTGGCTTTGCTCAATAGTAATGAAAAAACTGGCCAGAACTCAGATGCTGTAATAAGCATTCCAGCTCAGACCCTCACTTTATCACTAACTCAGGATTAAGCCATTAACTAGCTCAGTTCAAGGTAACCCTGTTTACCCTTGAGACCCTGCCTAGAAACTTTGGGTGTGACTTCAAAGCAATTTGACTGAAGGACAGCTTAATTGCCAAAATACAATAGAGCCAAGGAGAAAGATTGTTGACCTTTACGCCCAGTAGGAGTGTCCCCAGTAGGAGTGTCCCCGAGACAGTGAGAATGCCGCATGGCTAGAAATGAAAGTGACAAAATAAAGGACAGACGTTTTAAATATATATGTATGAAGGAAAGGAAATACCGTAAGAGTAAGAAAGCACTTTTTCATGAAGAAGAGCTTATCATAAGAATGTCCCGACTGGGAAAGAAAGGAATTAGAAAGTTAGAAGCAGGTTGCAGAGGGTTTGTGATAAGGAAATGGATTATTAGAGACCAATAGGCCTTTAATAGGCTTTTTGTCTAAAAAAGAGTGTTCAGCAGTTAAGGAAATACATCTGACAACTAAATCCAAGAACTTCACAGTGTTATTTGTGGTGTCTTATTTGCCAAGCTGTGTTGTGAGTTTTTGTAAGCTTTCAGACTTCAGAAGGCAAAGCGGATGAGATCTGAGAGACGCCCATCGCATCTCCCTGGACGCCACATCTCCCCATGCTTGTCATATGGATATAGATGGAAACTTCAAAAAAGAAAGCAAAAGAAGATTCCATGAGAAGGCGTATTCTCCAAGCCCTGGGCCTTGGGCGTGCCTGTATTGCCTTTGGAATTTGCCCTTGAACCTGCCCTGCTGCAATATCAAGAAAGATCCGGGAGTTAATCTCTTAAATGCTGGACTAATCATTTACTTTGTTTATATGTAATTCACTATTGTTTTGCTGTGATTGCCCCCCTTCCCTTTCTTTTTTCTCCTATTATTAATCTCATTGGTGAAGGGTATAAATTTTTCGGGGTTTTTGTAATAAAGTGTCATTGGCTCAAGAAGCCTTTGTCCACCTCAAATTCTTTCCCAAGCGCCGTACCTAAAAACTTAGGGAATTCATAGAGGGGAAAGAATTGCTGCAGATAGTTTTCTGCAGAACTCCACCTGCCTTTTGCCCCATCTTTCTGAGGATTTGACCGGGAGCTGACAATAACGACCCAACTGAGATTAGTCGGCGACACACACACACACACACTGTCTAGAGAGATGAGGTATTTCTGGTAAAGAAAAATGGTGAGACTGACTGAGGTTTTCTTATGAGTTAACATGGAGCCTAGGAGGAAGAGTGGTGTTCCTCAATATATATTCCCAATATAACTCAATACCTTGAGTTACAGCTTTTAGTGGTATTTTTTTTTTACTTGTGATTAAATCTGTTTGATCTTGGGTTATCTTTTTATCTTTGTACTGGGATTGGTTCTAGGAGTATTCTACCTCCAATCCACACCCTCAGTCCTTTCTACTTTTTATTTTGAATCAGGGGCTTGCTAAGTTGATAATGGCCTCACTATATTACCGAGGCTGGCCTCAAATACACAGTCCTCCTGTCTCAGCCATCCAAGTACTGGGATTACAGGTGTGAACCACTGTGCCTTGCTTAATTCTGGGCTATTTGGGGTAGTATTTGAGTTTTCTCTGTCCCTCTCTCCTTTTCCTTTTTTCTCTCCATGATTTTCTCCTAGGGGATGGGCATTTGGAGGAGACTTTCTTTCCTGAGAGGTTGTATCAGCCAGGAAAGAAAGACTCTCAGCGTTCTCACTGCTGTGCTCTAAACACCTGACATGCACAACTCAGAGGAGGAAAGGCTTGTTGGTTCACGGTTCCAGAGATCGAGTCCATAGGGCCAGCCCTGAAGCATAAGCGGCAATGGCAATGCTGGTGGCAGTGGTGGTAGGATGCATTGAGGGACACTGCTCTCACATTATGAAGGTCAGAAGCGGAGGGACAAGGGGAAGAGCAAGGGATGTATATAATCTCTAAGCCCACACCCCCAGGGGCCTACATACCCCAGCTATACTCTACCTCCCTATGTTACCACCGAGTAAGTTCATCAAAGGATTTGTCCATCAATGGATTTACCCACTGCTGAGATTTGGTGTTAGAACAGAGGGTGCATGGGGCCTGTGGGTTTCACAACTACAGCTATATGGGCCTCACAAGCACAGCTGCGCTGATAATGCAGGGCAGTCTGACCCAGTCTAAGGAGCAGTTACCACAAGAAAATAGTCAAAGGGGGGACATTCCAACCCTGACCACCAAAGCTAGCAGTACCACCTGTAAGCCGGCTGTTCCTGAAACCAGGTACTACCCCCTCCCTTGCTCCTAGCTATTTCTGAAACCAGGTACTACCCCTTTCCTTGCCCCCCGATATAAAAAATTTTCTCACTTCTCTCTAGTATGGCTATTCTTCTGTATGAGACAGCCTCTCAGCCAGGGACGCTAAGTGAGGTCTGGGTGACTTGGCATTTTCAGGAGCCTGCTTGGGGATGTCCTCAGGAGACAGGGGCTTCCTTCCCCTTCAGTTCTCTTCTGGCCTCTGGCTCTCGTTTTTCTAATCCTCCTCTTTCTCTCCCCTAACATGGACACTGCCTTCAGTAAACCTCTCTTAGATTTCCCTCTCTCCTGTCTTTTCAAATCTGTCTCCACTCTGGGATTTAGGATTATATTAAGGCCTGCTACCTCATTTTTACTCAACACTGTTTGGCCCCAGAACAAACTTTCTAACCAGTCCCAATGGCCTGAAAATGGCACCCTAGGTTTTTAAATTCTAACAGATCTTGATAATTTCTGCCACCATACTGGTAAGTGGCCTGAAGTTCCTTATGTCCAAGCATTCTTTGCTTTGCAGTTCTGACCTCTTGCTCTCCCCAGCAGCTTCTCCTGGCTAAGGACCATGCTCCCCTAAAGGCACCGCTCTCACAGACCTGCCATCCGCTTTCACCCCTGATATTGAGGACAGGTCCCTCCTGCTCCTCCCTCAAATCCCCCTGTACCCTCTCAACCCTCCACGCCTCCCTCTCCTTACCCCTCTTTATCCATCCACCGATAACCCAAGCTCTAGCTCCTCAGATTCTCCTCTTTCCTGCCTTTCTCCCAGACCCGTCTTTACTCTTTGAGAGATGTGTCAGGAGCTCGAGGAGTCATCCGGGTACATGTGCCTTTTGCTATGACTGACCTCTCTCAGATCGAAAAGAGACTCGGCGCTTATTCCCATGATCCCTCCACATTTATTAAAGAATTTCAATATCTCACCCAGGTGTATGACTGTACCTGGCATGACCTATATGTCATTCTGACTTCTAGCTTGACTCCTGAGGAGGAGTGGGTCTGGGGAGCTGCAGCCACTCATTCAGATGAAACACATCAGTCTGATAATAATTTCCCAGTAGGTGCTATGGTTGTCCCATGCGCTGAACCCAGCTAGACATACCAAATTAGCCCAGAGAATTATAAACCCAAATCCCCAGGGCAAGCTGCCAGAAACTGCATGGTAACCCATCTCATTGATGGTTTTAAGGCAATAGCCCACAAAGTAATTAATTTTAATAAACTAAAAAATTATTACTCAATGTCTCTCAGAAAACCTAGCTGAATTTCACACCCACTTCACTGAAGCCCTGGTAGAGTTCACCAAACTTGACTCTGCCTCCGATACAGGCAGCTTCTTAATTAACTCTCACTTTATTACCCAATTGGTGTGAGACATTCAGAAAAAAATACCTAAGTGGCTTAAGGACAGCCCCCAAACTCCCCAACAAGACCCGATTAACACAGCATTCAGGGTTTTCAATAACTGGGAAGAGCAGGAGCAGGCTAATAGAGCCTCCTGCACTAAACAAAACTTCCAGCTCCTGGCAGCTGTCCTGCGGCTCTCTGTGCCCAACAAACAGCCATCAGTGCAGCCAACCAGAGCCTGTTTCAAGTGCAGTGAGATTGGATATTGGGTATGAGCCTGCAATCACCAAGGCCTCCACCAGATCCACATCCCATATGTGGACAGAAGGGGCATTTGAAGATCAATTGCCCCCCCACCCAATCTCATCAGGAAAAGCCACTCCCCTCAGCCCCACCAAGCTGACCTCTCTGACTTGCTTGGCCTTGTGTCTGATGACAGTGCTCTGGGTCTATGGCTCCCGACCCACTATCACACCAGAGATTCGTTATTGAATACAGGGGCCACCTGGTCTGTTCTTCCCTTCTTTAATGGTCAGACTTTTCCACCTCATGTTACCATTATGGGTGTTGATGGCAGTGTTCAACAACCTAGAGCCACAGTTCCTCTTCCATGCTCAATATGAAATCACCCCTCCACCCATTCATTTCTTGTTATGTCCAGCTGCTCTGCCCCCTTCTAGGTAGGGATATTTTCTCTAAACTTCCCCTCACTCACTCCTTTGCCCCAGGCCCCCCACCCTCCTTTCTCTTTCCACTTTTTTTTTTTGCAAGTCTGGGGATGGAACCCAGGGGTATTTGACCTCTGAGCTACACCCCCTGCCCTATTTTTTTTATTCTTTATTTTGAAACATGGTCTCACTAACTTGAGGATGGCTTCACTAAGTAACTGATGCTGTCTGCAAACTGCAATCCTTTGGTCTCAGCCTCCCGAAAGCTGGGATTACAAGTGTGTGACACCATGCCCAGCTTCTTTTCTCACTTTCAAACATCCATCCTCTGCCCCACATTAAACCCTTCTCACCTTTTCCATTATCCCCCCAAGAAGTCGATCCTATAGTCTGGGATACTTCCTTCCCCTCTGTGACCTCCCATCATATCCCAATAAAAATATCCCTAAAAAACCCTCCCTGTACCCATGCTGACCACAATGCCCCATTCCTCTCAAACACTGCCAGGGTCTAAAGACTCTTCTCTCCACTCATATCCTCATTCTCACAAATTCCCCATATAACACCCCATTCTACCTGTCATCAAACCCAATGGCGCTTATCCCTTGGTCCAGGATCTACGAGTTATTAATGATGCTGTTCTCCCCACTCACCTGGTAGTTCCTAACCCTTATACTCTCCTCTCAACTATTTCCTCCAATATTACTCGCTTCATGATCTTAGACCTTAAAGATGTTTTTACTATTCCATTATACCCTGATTCTCTTTGCTTTTGCTTGGGAGGACTCTGACATGGATACTGCCTGACTACGTACCTAAACAGTACTCCCTCAAGGCTTTAGAGACAGCCCCTGCTTCTTGGCTAGAGTCTAGCCACTGACCTCCACTCCCTTGACCTCTCCCCTAGCTGTCTCATCCAGGACGTGGATGATGTCCTCCTTTGTAGTTCTTCTGTACAACTGTCCAGGATTCACACCACCCAACTCCTTAATTTCCTCGGCTCTAAGGGCTATGAGGTCTCCTCAGCCAAAACACAGATTGCTGCCTCCCAGGTTACCTATCTCAGCTTCTTCTCTCTCCTGGAAGACGTGAATTCTGGGTCATAAAACCTCACAACATTGAAATTGGCAGTGATTTCTTGGATATGATTTCAATGGCACAGGCAACAGAAGGGTAAACAAACTCCCTAAAAACTAAAAAAAAAACATTGTATATCCAAAGAAAATGTAAACAGAGTTAAAAGTTACTGAATGGTATAAAATATTTCCAAATGCTAAATCTGAAGGTATATTAATACTCCAAATAGAAATTCTAAAAATTAGCAACAATAAAAGCAAATAATACAATTTAGAAATAGGTAAAAGACTAACATATATAATGAATCTCCAAAGATAACCAATCTTAGTTGTCTGTTGGATGGAAAATCTTGTTTCTCTGGTTCTGGTGTGTGTTACCTATTTCTTCTTTGTAGTTAATCTCTTTGAGTATTTTCTCTAGCGCTGGTTTTGAAGACATAAATTCCTTCAGTTTCTGTTTGTCATGGAAGCTTCTTGTTTCCGCATCTAATTCGATAGATAGTTTTGCTGGGTAGGAAATTTTTGGCTGGAAGTTGTTTTCTTTCAGAGTTTGGAATATGTTACTCCATGTCCTTCTGGCTCTCATGACTTGGTTTGGGAAGTCTGGAGTGATTCTAATTGATTTGCCTCTGAATGTCACTTGGCCCTTTGTTTTTGTTGCCTTTAAGATTCTCTGTTTGGCTTCCACATTGGTCATTTTGACAATTATGTGGTGTGGGGATCCTCTTCTCTGATCCTGTCTATAGGGAGTTCTATAAGTTTCCTGGACCTGTGTCAAAACATAGACCTCTTGCTCTATGTTTGGAAAATTTTCTGCTATTACTTCCTTGAAGAGATTGTTGATCCCTTTGGTTTCACCTTCTTTTCCCTCCTCTATTCCAATTATTTTTAGGTTAGCTCTCTTAAAATGGGCCCATATTTCTTCAATGTCAGATTCCTGTTGTCAGATTTTTTTTTTCTAAATTAGAAACTATGCATTCATTTTTGGATTGATCATCTTCTAGTAGTGAGATTCTATTTTTCATGTGGTCTAATCGGTTGTTTGTACTTTGAATTGAGGCTTTTACTTCATTAATTGCATCCTTTATCTCTTTTTGGCTCTCTCTGAATTTTTTCGAAACACCTCTATTATTTCTACAGTTATTTTCCTGATTTAATCTTCTAGAAATCTCTGAATTTCTGTTTTATCAGGTTCTGATGTTGTGGGGTTGTGGGCATTCATTGCTCCATTGTTATTCCTCTTTCCCATGATTTAGGAAGTTTGAGCCTTCTCTAGGTTCTTCCCTTGGGTCACTACGACTTCACTTAAGGTGCTCTGGATCTTGAGTCTGTGGTATCTCATTCACCACTACTCCTTTACTGGGTTGTATCGCAAAGTCTCAGACCCAGAGAGTCAGTTGAGGCTGCTTTAGACCATGGGGGGTGCCAGGTTGGGCATTCTCCTGCGGGGAGTTGTGACTATGGTGTGATATCTCTGCCACTGCCACTCCCCCACTGCGTCAAGTCCTGGGAGTGCAGTACTGGGATTTCTTCTCTAGGGCTGTAATTTGACTCACTGTTGTTGAGTGCGCTGATGGAGCTGTAGTGGACTCGGTGAATTCACTGCTGCTGCCGCCGGTGGCAATATGGTACCACTACCATGCCCTTGGCTGTGAGGCTGGCATATTTCTTCTCTCATTTTGAGCTCCGCTCTAAGTCCCTGCAGGATGTGCTGAGCCCAGCCCCTGGGAGCTTTAGACGCTCCCTGCACCGAAAAATCTGCCGAATTCTGCCTGGCTGATCCGCAGCCGCTCACCTCGGCTCGCTGTCCGCCGCTCCTCTCTGGAGCCTGGTGGGCTGTTGAGTGCGTTGGTCTGGTGCCGAGCGGTGAGCATATCTCCTCTGTGGCTCTGAGCTCCATTCTGAGTCCCCCTCCTCTCTGGAGCCTGGTGCTACAAGGGAAGATGGTGCCTGCACTGCTCTGCGCCACGGCTCCAGCCACAGCACTGCGGTCTGGTTTCTTTCTGGTGTCTCGTTTTTCCAGCCCTCTTTTTCTCTGTCCCTTGTATTTACATTTTTTGTTTCTCTGCTGATGGTGTTTTCTGGCTATGAAAGGTGCTGATTTTGTGGTAATGGAGATTGGTTGTTAGCAGGGCTCGTAAGCCCCACTTTTCTTCATTGCCATCTTCCCAGAAGTCCCCCCCCCTTTTACTCTTTATGTGCATGAAAAACATGGCATGGCAGTGGGCATTCTGGCTCAATTTAAGGGGCTCACCTTCGCTTACCTTTCTAAAAAACTAGCTTACCTTTCTAAACAGCTAGAAAATACCATTAAGGACTGTCCAGCCTGCCTTAGGGCATTGGTGGCTGCCTCCACTTTAATACAAGAGGCCCTCAGGCTCACCCATGGATACTCCATGTTCATCTCTCCCCACACTGTCACAAGGACCTTATACACTATTGCCACCTTACTACTCATCTCTCTCCAGGCTGTAATTATTCAACCTAACTTTTATTGAAAACCCAAATGTCTCTGTAGATTCTTGCCCACCTTTCAATCTTGCCATCCTCCTCCCTTTTCCCACCACCTTAACCCACTGCTGCTTAGAGATGCTACAAGAATTGTCCTACACTGTGTGCAGACTTAATACCTTGCCCTTCCAAAAGCTGATTTCACTTGGTTTGTGGATGGTAGCTCCTCTGTCACCCTGATGGGGGTCAGATGAACTGGCCCTGCATAATCTCACATACAGATGTCATCAAGGCAGCCCAAAAGGCAGAGCTCTGAACTGCAATTAATAAAACCATAAATATTTTCACTGATTCAAAATATGCTTTCCATATTATCCATCACCATGTCTCTGTATGGAAAAAACAAGGATTTTTAAGAACCCAAGGGGACCAAGAAAAGCAGTGTTTACGAGTCCTGCTAAAACTCGATCTCTGTTGCCACAAAATCAGAGCTTTGCATAGCCAGAAAATACCATCAGCAGGGAAATAAAAAATGTAAACACAAGGGACAGAGAAAAAAAAAAGACTAGAAGAACAACAAGAGACCAGAAATCAAGCCTGCAATGCGGCAGCAGAGCCGTGCTAGTGCCATCTTGCCTCACAGCACCAGGCTCCAGAGAGGAAAGGTAAACAAGGAGCTGAAGTGAGCAGCTGCAGATCATTCGGGTGCAATTCAGCAGTTCTTTCAGCGTAATGAATGTCTAAAACTCCCAGTGGCCAAGCTCATCACGCCTTCCAGGGACTCAGAATGGAGCTCAAAACCAGAAAAGAAATACACTAGCCTCACAGCTGAGGGCGTGGCAGTGGAGCCATATTGCCAGCAGTGACAGCGATTTCACCATGCCCAGCCACAGCTCCAGATCTGTGCATACAATAACCGTGAGTGTAATTGCGGCCCCTAAAGGAGAAATCTCTGTATTGCACTCCCAGAGACTTCCGTAAATTTGATAATCTCCTTGGGTTGGATATTTTGCAGTCCAACCCAGTGAAGGAGTAGCAGTGGCAGAGATACTACACCCTAGTCACATCTCCCCGTGGGAAAATGCCCAACCTGGCACCCCTACGGTCTTGTGCAGTCTTGATTAACTTCCTGGGTAAGAGACTTTGCGATACAACCCAGTAAAGGAGTTGTGGTGGCTGAGATTACCACAGACTTGAGATACAGAGCAACCTAAGTGAAGTTGTGGTGACCCAGGGAAGACACAAAATTTTGAAATCATGGGAAAGAGGAACAACAATAGAGCAATGAATGCCCACAACCCCATATTATCAGAACCTGATAACACAGAAATTCAGAGATCTCCAGAAGATCAAATCAGGAATATAACTGTAGAAATAATACAGGACTTTCGAAAAAAAATTTAGAGAGAATTTAAAAGAAATAAAGGAAGCAATCATTGAGGTAAAGGCCTCAATTCAAAGGATAAATAATCGATTAGACCACATGGAGAATAGAATCTTGCTCCTAGAAGATGATCACTCCAAAAACGAATGCATAATTTCCAACTTAGAAAAAAAATCAGACAGCAGGAATCTGACATTGAAGAAATATGGGTCCATTTTAAGAGAGCTAACCTAACAATAATCAGAATAGAGGAGGGAAAAGAAGGTGAAACCAAAGGGATCAATAATGTCTTCAAAGAAATAATAGCAGAAAAATTTCCAAACATAGAGCAAGAGGTCGATACACAGGTCCAGGAAACTTATAGAACTCCCTTTAGACAGGATCAGAGAAGAAGATCCCCATGCCACATAATTGTCAAAATGACCAATATGGAAGCCAAGGAGATAATCTTTTTTTTTAACAATTTTTTTATTGAACATAAATAGTATACATTTAAACTATATTTGGTGCCCTCTCCTCCCCGCCCCCGTTTTCCCTTTCCCCCTCCCACCAATGGTTGTCTAGGTTAACCATGTCTTATTCATAATTTTACATATAAATGGTATACATTTAAACTATACTTGGTGCCACCCCTCTATTTTTCCTTCCCCCCTCCCAACAATGATTGTCCAGGGTAACCATGCCATATTCATAATTTTACACATATTCGGATATAGACTCTCATTGATCAAGTTCAGCCTTCCTCCTCTCCTATCTTTCCATTCAAACTTTGCTGGTATTTCCCCTCCATTATCTGGAGTCCCACTGGTATCCTCTGTGTTTCCTAGTTTGGGCATATTAGAGGAAACATATGTACCTTCTCCTTCAGTGCTTGGCTGATATCACTTAACATAATGCTCTCCAGGACTTTCTATCTTCTTGAAATGATATGATTTTGTTCTTCTTTATGGCTGAATAGAATTCCATTGTGTGTATTTCCCAAAGTTTTGCAATCCATTCATCTTTGATGGAGACCTGGGTTGGTTCCATATTTTGGCTATTAGGAATTGTGCTGCAATGAACATAGGTATGCATATGTTGCTGTAGTTCTCTGTATTCAATCCCTTTGGAAAAATACCCAGGAGTGGTATAGCTGGATCATATGGTGGATCTATTCCCACCTTTCTTAGGAATCTCCACACAGATCTCCATAGTGGCTGAACTAGTTTGCACTCCCACCAACAGTGTAAAAGAGTTCTTCTTTCCCCACATCCTCGCCAGCATTTGTTATTTGATTTCTTTATGCTTGGCACTCTGATTGGGGTTAGATGGAATCTCAGTGTACTTTTGATTTGCATCTCCCTGATGGCCAATGATGTAGAACATCTTTTCATGTATCTATTGGCCCTTTGTGTCTCTTCTTTCATGAAGTGTCTATTCAGTTCATTTGCCCATTTATTGATTGGGTTGTTTGTTTTGCTAGTGTAGAGTCTTTTGAGCTCTTTGTATATTCTGGATATTAGCCCCCTATCAGAGTGGTGGCTGGTAAAGATCTTCTCCCATTCTGTAGGCTTCCTCTTTAGGTTCTTGATGGTTTCCTTTGATGAGAAGAAACTTTTTAGTTTGATGCTATCCCACTTGTTAATTCTTGCTTTAATTTCCTGAGCTTTGGAGGTTTTGTTCAGAGGGTGGCTTTAAATATGGAGAGAGCTGGGCATGGTGGTTCATGCCTGTAATCCCAGTGATCCTGGAGGCTGAGACAGAAGGATTGCAAGTTCAAGGCCAGCTTCAGCAATTTAGAAAGACCCTGTTTCAGAACAAAGAATAAAAAAGGCTAGGAGTGTAGCTTGGTGGTAGAATACCATGAGTTCAATCTCAAGTCAAAAAAAGAAAAAAAAATGGAGGAAGAGGAAGGGGCCAGGAACAGCCTCTAAAAACAGATTAGATTTCCCGTGGTGGCACATGCTTATAATCCCAGTACTTGGGAGGCGGAGACAGGAGGATTTCAGGTTTGTGGCCAGCTTCAGCCACTTAGCAAGGCCCTCTGCAACTTAGTGAGATCCTGTTTCACAATAAATAAAACCGTTGGGTGTGGTGGTGCATAATTGCAACCCCAGTGCTGGAGAGGCTGAGATAGGACAATTGCACATTTGACGATAACCTCAGCAACTTTGTGAGGCCATTTACAACTTCGTAAGACCCTATTTCAAAATAAGGCTCAGGATGTAGATAAGAGGTAGAATGCCCCTGGGTTCAATTCCCAGTACCACAAACAAACATACCATGAAAAACCAGATTTTTCCCTGGAGGCTCTAGAAGGAAGCATTCACAGTGGTAACCTGATTTTAACCCTGTAAGATTTCTTTCAGACCTCTGACTTTCAGCGATATAAAAAAAAATGTGTATTGCTTTAAGCCAGTACATTTATTACAACAATAAGTTAACATAGATAGTGTTGTTATAATTATTACTGTTTTCGTTGTGGTTATGGGGATTGAACTCAGAGACATTCTACCTCTGAAATACACCCCTATTGCTTTTTTATTATTTATTTTGAGACAGGGTCTCACTCACTGGCCTTGAATTTTTTTTTTTTTTTGGTGGTACTGGGGTTCCTGGAAGCCCTTCTACCTACGGGCTACACTCCCAGACCTATTTTTACATTTTTTTTATTTGGAAACAGGGTCTCCTAAGCCAGTGCGTGCGGCTGGCTTCGAACCTGCGCGATCCTCCTGTCTCTGCCTCCCAAGCACGGGGATTACAAGCATGCGCCACCACGCCCGGCTGGCCTTGAATTTAAGATCCTCCCACCTCAGCCTCCCAAGTACTAGAGTTACAGGCATGCTCCATGATACATAAAGTTTTATCTATTTTTAATATGATTTTATTTTTGGTTGACATATAGTAATGGGCTATCTTTAAGGGGCACAATATGGCATTTCAACACATGTATCAATTATGTATTGATCAGATCAGGGTAATGGGCAGATCTGTCACCTTACATGTATTTGTTGAGAACATTCAAAATCCTCTTTGATAGTTATTTTGAAATTAAAATAGAGCTATTAATTCCTATACCACAGGCCATTAGAAAGCATGTAAGAGATGGTGCTCAATATCCTGGATGTGGTAGTGATGATGGTGGTGATGGAGGAGACGGTATCAGCTGTCAAAGGAGTCAGCAGTGCAGTTTGCAGTGGGTAGGGCCTGGGGCGCTCTACATGTGCTTCCACTGCTGAGTCTGGCTCTCTTTTGCCTCTGTCCTAAGCAGCCAAATTTCTTCTATTCACACCTTACCAGCTCTCTCTCTTCACCACATCTTGTGCATCCGCCCCCCAGCCCCACGTACATGGCCACAACTAGCTCAGACTTTTAACGAGCATCTAGGAGTGGAATGGAACACAGGTGGATCCTCTTGTGTCCCACGCTGTCTGTGCCAGGGCTCAGGGAGGCCTTTGTAACATCCACTTAGTGTCCCAGCAGCGCCCTGTCAAGCTGTCACCTGAGACCTGAGTCAAGGGCCAGACCTAGCGAGGAAACGGGAGAAGGAAGAGGGAGGGAAAGAAGTTTTGAGAGAAGAGACCAAAGTAGGTACATATGCAGACTCTCATCATGAAAAGGGCTCTCTGCTCATTGTACAAAATCCAGAAATGCACTAGCAATGAGTGATAAAAGGTTCCCATAATCTTACCAGGAGAGAGAATCACTGCTCATATTTCCAGCTAATCCTTTTTCTGTGCATGTAGACACTGTTCCATCAGCATTCTCACAACCACAATCTAAAGACCTGAGACCACATAGCTTAGAGGAAAGATTTTTTTTTTTACACGCAGATTCCTTTTATTTAAAAATTCCAAAAATTCCACAAAAATACTTTTAAGATAACAATATATATTACTTAATATATTATTATTGTATACTTACAATAATTATATCATCGTTTCCAATATTACAAAAAAAAGAAGAAACACACAAGGGAAGCAAATGACCCAATATATATAAATACTATAAAATCTTATTAGAATAAATAAAGTCGTCATAAATAAAGGGCCCACTGGTTTGGGAGGAGGGGTTTGGCAATGGCTTTGGCTACTTGCTTGTGGAGGGAAATTTGAGCACCAGGATTCTCCCTCAGGGGAGGCTCCAGTCACCACACACTGGAGCCTCGTGTTCAGAAAAAATGGGGAGGGGGTCGTGGGGGGCCAACTATTCACAGCACATAAGATTGTGGGAGACAGAGTTGGGCAAGGGAGAGGGCACGCTGGCTCCCTCAAATATGCTACATCTTAACGAAGAACCCCAGAAAACACTGTCCACCGCCAATACTAAGAACACTGAGCTTGCTGGCTGGGGACCTGCCCCAGAGTGGCATCCGGGGAGGGGAGGGGGTTAATGCATTTTGGAATGTGGGAGGAGGGCCACTTGATTAAACTGAGTAGTCCTCTGGGGCCCCACAGCAAAAGGGTCTCCCCTTGAGATCCAGCTGATGTGTCTTGGCTAGGCACTTGTCACTCAGAAACGGAAATGCGATTGAAGATAGGGAGTCTTCGTGGGGCTGCAGGTGGCTGGGGTGGCCCGAAAACATCAGCCTCAAAGACTGGGGAGTCGGACCCCCCCAGGCTGCTGCCACTGCTAGCATATTCATCAGGGTCAGATCCCAGGGAGTGTGCAGAAGAGCTCCACGCCAGGCCACCCAGAGGCCCCCAGATGCTGCCAGGAGTGGCCCTTCGGCAAGAGGGACAACAGGCCAGGGTGGGGTCCCTTCGAGCCACAGGGGTCCCAGGGGCAGCAGAGAAGGCAGAGGGCGAAAGTGGAAGGTCGCCAGGTGGTGGCGGGTAGCTGGAGGGTGAGAAGGAACAGGAGGACAGGGAAGGGCCTGCCAGGCCCGGCGGGGCTTGGGAGGCTCGGCGGCCAGAAGGCAGGCCAGAGAAGCTGATGCTCTGGCGCAGGACGTGGGGGTGGCCTGGGGCCGCCAGGTCCTCACTGGGGTTATGGATGAAATGGCAGCGTGAGCCATAGGGACAGCGGCCCTGGAGGTAGAACTTGTGGCAGAGTTCTGTCTTGTACTTGGGGTGGCGATTGGCTTGGCGCAGCTCACCCAGGCCGTGGGCAAACTGGCACTTGGACCCGTAGCGACAGCGTCCGCTCTCTGAGAAGGTCCGACACAGCTCAGTCTTGTAGAGAGAGGAGGTGGTGGGGGTCGCAGTAGGCGAAGTGGGTGAGGGTGACAGCTCCGGGCCCGAGCGCGGAGCCAGGGGTGCAAAGCCAGGGGGTGGGGGCACCCAGCTGCAGGTGCGGCCCTCGACGAGGCTGGTGGAGCGGCCGGCAGACGGGAGGCAACCCCAGACGCGCTGGAGTCAGATGAGTTCAGGCTCCAGAGTCCAGAGGACTCAGTGCCTCCCAGGTCTGATGGCAGGTCAGAGTTCAGTGACAGGAGGCTCTCGTAGATGGCTGTGAGATCCATGGCGGCACGGCTGGCCACGAGAGGCAGGCCGAGAGTCAGAGCTGGTAAGATTTATTTGCTGATGGTTTTGGGCTCAGTCCATGTGAGGCAAGGACTGCGGATTTCAGGGCATGGCAGTGGGAGATGGAGGGAGAGCACATGGGCTGTGCTCACCTCATGGTGGTCAGAAGCAAGAGAGAGAGTGGGCAGGGGGAGGAACCCTTTATATAATCCCCAAGGCTGCACCCCAAGGACCACCTCCACCAGCCACATCCTCCTGGCCTACAAAATACCACCCAGACAAACGCACAGCAATGAATTTATTCACAACTGGGATTACAACCCTCATGACTCAATTACATCAGATCCAAGCAATAATAAGTGACCTCTGTAGGGGTCATTTTATATCTAACTATAACATGGCAGGATGGCTTTGTGCTGACTGTATGCAGCTGCATGGTGTTCAGGTCACCTCCTCCTATGGTCAAGTCCCAGTCTTTCCATTTGTTCTGTAAGATATTCCTTTTCTATTCTGTTCTCTCACTCTCTCTCTCTCTCTCTCTCTCTCTCTCTCTCTCTCTCTCTCTCTCTCTCCTTTTGTGGTACTGGGGTTCCTGGAAGCCCTTACCTCCGGGCTACACTACCAGACCTATTTTTTTATATTTTTATTTGGAAACAGGGTCTCTCAAGCCAGCGCGGCTGGCTTTGAACCTGCGCTATCCTCCTGTCTCCACCTCCCAAGTGTGGGGATTACAAGCGTGCGCCACCATGCCTGGCTATTCTGTTCTCTTTATATCATTCTTTCTATAATCAAATGAATGAAGACAAAGATGAGCTCACTATTTCAAGCACTTCTTAGAGCCTTCTTCCCCTCTGGGTCTACTTATTGAGTGGATCAAGAGCACAGCAGGATTCTGGTTCCAGTGAGAGTAGGAGGGATGGAGAAGGGTTTGAGGAAGTCACTCTCATTGCACAGGGTATGGATGTGTGTGTGTGTGTGTGTGTGTGTGTGTGTGTGTGTGTATGATGTGTGTAGTGTTTAAGTGTGTTGTGTGTGTGTTTTGTGGTATAGTTAGGTGTACTTGTGTGTGTGGTATCTGAGTGTGTGTTGTATATTGTATGTGTTATGCATGTGTTGTGTGTGTCTGTATGCCCTTGTGGTCTGTGTATTGTGTGGTGTACAATGAGAAAGAAATGAAGTTTATAGTCTTTTCAGTTGTTCAGTTGTTTTTCTCATTTTCTTAGACTTAAAATTGGAATTCTCAATTATTAGCCTCCCAATCTCCTTTTCAGAAGCAGGAAAGGCTTTTTTTTTGTACTGGAGATTGAACCTAGAGGCATTCTATCTCCAAGTTATACCCCATAATATTTTATTTCTTTATTTGGAAACAGAGTCTCACTAGGTTGCTGAGAGCCTCTGTTTCTGAGGCTGGCTTTGAACCTGTGATCCTCCTGTCTCAGCCTCCCAAGTACTGGGATTACAAACATGTACCACCATGCCCCAGGAGGGAAGGCTTTTTATTTATTTATTTATTTATTTATTTTTTATTTTTTATTTTTTTTATTGGTGCACTGTATTCATACATCATAGTGGGATACAAACTTTTGTAGACATACATGCACACATCGCCCAGTCAGCTCCCACCCGATCTCCACCCCATTCTCTCCCCATCCCTCCCTCCCATGCTTGGCTTAGTGGTTGACATCTAGTATTATAGCAATTTATCCAAAATTAAAAATGATAATCTCACATAATAGTTTCATTTGTCTGATACCAAGCTTTTGATGACTTAAAGATAACATTTCAATATTTCTTTTTACTTTCTTTCTTACCAGAGAATATTTTTTTTTTCTATTTTTTAGGTGGACTCTAGATACCCAAAACGATCTTGAAAAAGAATAAAGCTAGAAGATATATATTTTCTGATTTCAAACCATATAAAGCTACAATAATTGAAACAGTGTAGTACTATTCTAAAGGCAGATATATAAACCATTGGAGTTAAATAAAAGCCTAGAGATACATTCTTCCCTATATTGTCAAGTTATTTTTGACAAGGTTTCCACGAAGATTTGGTGGTGGAAATAATAATCTTTTAACTAAATATTGTTGAAACATAATAATTACATGGAAAAGAATAAAGTTGGACCCTTACCTAATCCCATATACAAATATTAACTCAAAATAGATAAAAGACCTAAATATAAATCTTAAGACTATAAACTTTTAGGAGAAAATCTGGGTCATAAAACCTCACAACATTGAAATTGGCAGTGATTTCTTGGATATGATTTCAATGGCACAGGCAACAGAAGAGTATACAAACTCCCTAAAAAATAAAAAAGATATTGTATATCCAAAGACAATGTAAACAGAGTTAACAGTTACTAATAGAATGGGATAAAATATTTCCAAATGCTATATCTGAAGGTATATTAATATTCCAAATAGAAATCCTAAAAATTAGCAACAATAAAGGCAAACAATACCAGTTAGAGATAGGTAAAAGACTAACATAAGTAATGAATCTCCACAGAGAACCAATCTTAGTTGTCTGTTGGATGGAAACTCTTGTTTCTCTGGTTCTGGTGTGTGTTATCTATTTCTTCTTTGTAGTTAATCTCTTTGAGTATTTTCTCTAGTACTAGTTTTGAAGACATAAATTCCTTCAGTTTCTCTTTGTTATGGAAGCTTCTTATTTCTCCATCTAGTTTGATAGAAAGTTTTGATGGGTAGGAAATTTTTGGCTGGAAGTTGTTTTCTTTCAGAGTTTGGAATATGTTACTCCAAGCCCTTCTGGCTCTCATGACTTGGTTTGGGAAGTCTGGAGTGATTCTAATTGGTTTGCCTCTGAATGTCACTTGGCCCTTTGTTTTTGTTGCCTTTAAGATTCTCTGCTTGGCTTCCACATTGGTCATTTTGACAATTATGTGGCGTGGGGTTCCTCTTCTCCAATCCTGTCTATAGGGAGTTCTATAAGTTTTCTGGACCTGTGTATCGACCTCTTGCTCTATGTTTGGAAAATTTTCTGCTATTACTTCCTTGAAGAGATTGTTGATCCCTTTGGTTTCACTTTCTTTTCCCTCCTCTATTCCAATTATTCTTAGGTTAGCTCTCTTAAAATGGGCCCATATTTCTTCAATATCAGATTCCTGCTGTCGGATATTTTTTCCTAGATTAGAAACTATGCGTTCATTTTTGGATTGCTCATCTTCTAAGAGCGAGATTCTGTTCTCCATGTGGTCTAATCGGTTGTTTGTGCTTTGAATTGAGGCCTTTACTTCATTAATTGCATCCTTTATCTCTTTTTTACTCTGAGTTCTTTTCGAAACACCTCTATTATTTCTACAGTTATTTTCCTGATTTGATCTTCTAGAAATCTCTGATTTTCTGTTTTATCGGGTTCTGATGTTGTGGGGTTGTGGGCATTCATTGCTCCAGTATTATTCCTCTTTCCCATGATTTCGGATGCTTGTGCCTTCTCTGGGTTCTTCCCTTGGGTCACTATGACTTCACTTAAGGTGTTCTGGATCTCAAGTCAGTAGTATCTCAGACCTCACTACTCCTTTACTGGGTTGTATCACAGAGTCTCCGACCCAGAGAGTCGATAGAGGCTGCTTTAGACTGTGGGGGATGCCAGGTTGCACGTTCTCCTATGGTGTGATATCTCTGCCACTGCCCCTCCTCCATTGGGTCAAGTCCCAGGGAGTACAGTACTGGGATTTCTCCTCTGTGGCCCGCAATTTGACTCACTGTTCTTGAGTACGCAGATGTAGCTGTACTGGATTCGGTGAATTCTCTGCTGCTGCCACTGGTGGCAATATGGCGCCGCTGCTACGCCCTCGGCCGTGAGGATGGCGTATTTCTTCTTGGTTTTGATTTCCACTCTGAATCCCTGCAGCGTGTGCTGAGCTCAGCCACTGGGAGCTTTAGATTTTACCTGCGGCGAGAAATCCCGCCAGGCTGTTCCACAGCTGCTCACCTCGGCTTGCTGTAGCTGTCTGGTGAAGTCGCCGCTGCCGCTGGCAGTATGGCGCTGCTGCCGTGTCCTCGGGCTTGAGGCCCGTGTATCTCCTCTGTGGCTCTGAGCTCTGTTCTCAGTCCGCTTTCTCTCTGGAGCCTGGTGATTTTTTTGTTTCTCTGGTGATGGTGTTTTCTGGCTATGAAAGGCGCTGATTTTGTGGTAATGGAGATTGGTTGTTAGTGGGGCTCTTAAGCCCCGCTTTTCTCGGTCGCCATCTTCCTGGAAGTCGGGAAGGCTTTTTAGAGTGAAGCTTGAGTGCAAGCCCTGGATAGATGGTCAGGACGGGCAGGCTTAGGGCTGCTTTGCACCTAGACTTGTCTTTATTTTAGTCTATAGTGGCCATCCTCCAAGACAACTCTACTCAGTATTCATGCCCATGTCCTGTCCCCTCTCCTGGCTAGACCTATGGTTGGACTTTGACCAGTAGAATGCTTCGGAGAATGTGTCTGCATGACTTTAGAGGTTGGGTCATTAGAAGACCTGCAGCAAAGCTGAGCGTGGTGGTACACGCTTGTAATCCCAGCATGTGGGAGGCTGAGACAGGAGGATTGAGGTTCGAGGACAGCCTCAGTTACTTAGTGAGGCCCTTTGCAACTCAGTGAGATCCTGTTGTAAAATAAAGAATAAAATATAGGGCTGAGGGTGTAACTTAGAAGTAGAATGCCCCTGGGTTCCATCTCCAGTACTGAAAAAAAAAAGAAAAAAAAAAGAAGAAGAAGAAGAAGAAAGAAAAAAGAGAGAGAGAGAGAAAAAAAAAAGAAAAAATGAAGACCTACAGCTTTGGGGAGCAGCCATTTAGTGTCTAGCAGCCATATTTTGAGGAAACCGGACTAGCCACATGAAGGGGATGAGGGAGCGAGAACCTGGGTGGCACTGTCTGGGGAGCCAGATATGTGGGTGAAGAAGTCATCTTTGATGACCAACCCAGCTGAGCTTTCATATGGCTCTGACTCCAGCCACCTCCAGACTCCACATGAAAAGTCCCAAATAAAAGACACCCTGCGGATGTGGCTAGCCCACAGAGCATGAGGAGATAGTGATGTGTTTTGGTTTAAGGCCACTAGGTTTTGTGGCATTTTGTTGCATAGTAAAAGATAAATTAACTTTAATGTAGGTGTCTGTTGATGGCAGGAATCTGGGGCCTTGCGAGGTCAGGACCTCATCTGAGGAGTTTTAGTAGTGTGGGAGCTGGGGCTAGTAGCAGGGCTGGTGTAGCCTGGAGGAAGCAAACAGCACTTTACTCAAACCCTTAGGTAAGAGGAGCCACTGCAGAAGCGCCTCAGCTTCTAGTGGGGTCATCTCATGACAATCCCATCATAAGTCAAATGCATTCTGAAGTCGTAAATGCACATCATGTTCTGATGACACCCATACAGTACAGTTCAGTCACCATAAGTCAGGGACCATCTGTGCAGAGAAGTGCAAAATGTACCTTCACTCTGCTGATGTTCACTCCAGGCTCCTAGCCCATAGCCATAGCGACCATTTTTTCTTTATAAATTTTTGGAAAAGTAAATATAGTCATCTTTTATGGGAGATTGGTTCCAGGACCCCTTATAAATACCAAACTCCACAGAAGTCCCTTATGTAAAATTGGGCAGACTTTTATATAACCTGTGCATATTCTCCTATATACTTTAAATCATCTCTAGATTACTTATAATACTTGATATAGTGTAAATTCTGTGTAAATTATGCTGTATGCTATATTATTTAAGGAATAATGATAAGAAAAAGGTCAGTAATTATTCAAGATAGACAATAATTTTTGATCAACATTTGGTTGAATTCATGGATTTGGAACTTGTGAATGTGGAGGGCTGACTGTACCCTTATTTAAAACAAATTGGTGAGCCGGGCATGGTGGTGCATGCTTGTAATCCCAGCATCTGGGAGGCTGAGACAGGAGGATTGTGGTTCTCTGACAGCCTCAGCTAATACTTAGGCCCTTTGTGACTCAGTGAGACCCTATTTCAAAATAAAGAATAAAATATAGGACTGGAAGTGTAGTTTGGAGGTATAATGCCCGAGTTCCATCCCCAGTACTGCAAACCAACCAGCCAACCAACCAACCAAACAAACAAACATACAAACAAATTGGTAATCCAGACGTGGTGGTGCACTCTTATAATCCTACTACTTGGGAGGCTTAGACAGGAGAATCGCAAGTTCATGGCTAATCTCAGCAACTTGAGAGGCCTTTTGCAACTTAGTGAGACTCTGTTTCAAAATAAAGAATAAAAAATAGGGGCCCGGTATGGTGGCACATGCTTGTAATACCAGCATTCAGAAGGTGGAGACCGGAGGATTGTGGTTCTCAGACAGCCTCAGCTACTTAGGCCATTCATAACTCAGTGAGACACTGTTTAAAAAATAAAGAATAAAAAATAGGGCTGGGGGTGTAGCTTGGAGGTAAAATGCCCCTAGTTTCTATCCCCGGTACCACACACACAAAAATAGGGCTGGGGTGTAGCTTGGAGGTAGAAACCCCTAGATTCCATCCCTAGTACCACAAAAAATTGGTTTAAAATGAAAAGATAAAAAAGTATCTCTCTAATCTCTTCCACAGTCACCTGGTTTCTTCCCCAAAGGCTCCAGTAATACTAGTTCATGAACACCTTCTAAAAACATTTGATTGTGAATGCGCGCGCGCACACACACACGTATACTTTCCTGCCTCAGCCTCCTGAGTCACTGAGATTATAGGTGTGTGTCACCATACTTGGCTCAGATCTTACTTAGCCACACATGGAAAGAGGAGAGGAATATGAAGTAGGGAAAAGGAAGGTATACACGAGTGTGCATATATAATGAGTATGCCTGCTTATGGTGCACAATTCCTTGCCTAACAGTGCTAGCAGTATCTTGCAGATCTTTCCACATCATATTTATTTATTTATTTATTTATTTATTTATTTATTTATTTATTTATTTATTTATTGGTGGTACTGGGGTTCCTGGAAGCCCTTCTACCTCCGGGCTACACTCCCAGACCTTTTTTATTTGGAAACAGGGTCTCCTAAGCCAGCACGCGCGCGCGGCTGGCTTCGAACCTGCGCGATCCTCCTGTCTCTGCCTCCCAAGCGCGGGGATTACAAGCGTGCGCCACCACGCCCGGCTTTCCACATCATATTTAAAATGGCTCCCTTCGCCGGGCGTGGTGGCGCACGCTTGTAATCCCCGCGCTTGGGAGGCAGAGACAGGAGGATCGCGCAGGTTCGAAGCCAGCCGCGCGCGCGTGCTGGCTTAGGAGACCCTGTTTCCAAATAAAAAGATGTAAAAATAGGTCTGGGAGTGTAGCCCGGAGGTAGAAGAGCTTCCAGGAACCCCAGTACCACCACCACCACAAAAAAAAAAAAAAAAGGCTCCCTTGTCTTTCACTGTACTGTTCTACAGTTCTCTTACTAGTCTCTTGTTGGAGATATTTAGATATTTAGATATTACTGCTATTTTTTATTTTAAAACAGTATTTTATTATATTTATATAAAGTTATTTTCTAACCTTATACAAGTAATATCTCAGCTGGCCACATTGTCACAGGCCTGTAATTTTAGTACAGGGGAGGCTGAGACAGGAGGATTGAAGTTTTGAGGCTAGCTTGGTCAACTTAGTGAGATCCTGTTTTAAAAATAAAAAAGGCTAGGGTTGTAGCTCAGAGGTAAATTGCCTCTGGGTTCAATTCCTAGTACTACAAATATCATCTTAGTGTACTTTTCTCCAGGGGATGTATTCCTCGGAATGGTATGATGATTGTGGGGTCTGGCCATATGGATTCAAGGTGTCTCCTCTCTCTCTCTCTCTCTCTCTCTCTCTCTCTCTCTCTCTCTCTCTCTCTCCTTTCCCCTCTCTCCTTCCCTCCCTCCCTCCCTCCCTCCCTCCCTCCCTCCCTCTCAAAGGCAGGTTCTTGCTGTGTTGCTCAGATTGTTCTTTAATTCCCAGATTCAGGATTCAGGTGATTCTCCCACCTCAACCTCCCAAGTGTGGAACTACATGTGTGTGCCACCATGCATCTTTGAATTAATTATTTTCTTGGGAGATGGGGCTTTTCCTGGAGAAATTCCTTCTGGACACTAAACACCCAGATGTGTAGTCACTGGAAGCACCTGCAGCCCTGATGGTCTGAATTGTGATCTTCATTCCCAAAGAATGTCACCAAAGCCTGGAATGATGGGCCACTGAGCTCTTCCTCAGGGAGAAAACTGAAGACTGATCTTCACAGGTAAAACTGAGTTCATCCAGGCACTGGAATAAAACCAGGATTTAGCTACTTGCTGACAGGAGGATCTGCGGTTTGATATGGTAACTTTGTGAGTCTTTCTTTAGCAGTACAGGGGATTTTGAATCCAGGTGCATTCTACCTCTGAGTTACATCCCCAGCCATATTTTTATTTTTAAATTTTTAATTTTGTTTGTGGTACTAGGGGTGGAACCCAGGGGCTTTTCTACCTCTGGGCTATACTCCCAGACCTATTTTATACTTTATTTGGAAACAGTACCTCGCTAAGTTGCTGAGAGCCTCACTCAGTAGCTGAGGCTGGCTTCGAGCCTGTGTGATCCTCCTGTCTCAACTTCCCAAGCATTGGGATTACAAGTGTGCGCTATCATGCCCGGCTTATTTTTAATTTTGAAACAGGGTCTCACTAAGTTGTGGAGGGCTGCTATAAATTGCTGAGATTGGCTGTGAGCCTGAAATCCTCCTGTTTCAGCCTTCCAAGTACTGGGATTACAGGTGCTGAGATCCTGTTTGAAAATAAAAATAAAAAGGGATGGGGTGTAGTTTAGAGGTAGAATGCCCAGGGTTCAAACTCTAGCACCAAAAGTAAAGGAAATTTCCTGGGTTTTCAATAAGGGTAGACTAGTAGACTAGGCCCTGACTCTGCCTCCTGTTTTTGAGAGTAATACATGGATTCATTCAGAAATGATACACAGCTCAGACTTTTTGGGGAGTTGAGCCTTCTCCCTGAACTGGAAGTGAAGAGGCTCTTCTAGCTGCAGTTCTCGAAAATGACCAAAAGAGGGCACTAGACACAAATGAGTCCTCTTGGCTCCCAGGCCGCTGCTTTCAGAGATGTCTCAAAACCAGGATTCTGCTGGAGCTCCTTGGCCTTTCCCTAAGCTTCTGAAGCACATAATCCTTAGTAGAACATGATGTTAATTAGGAAGCTCAAAATGGGAATGGAAACAGAATGAAAGCAAGCCAGCAAACACAACAATATTGAATGAGGGAACAGAATTTTGCTAGTGTGACAGAGGGCTGGCTGGCTCCCACCTGCCAGGGCTGGGGCTGGGCAGCTCAGTCCCGGAAGGTTCTGTGCAGGCCTCTGGGCATAGGTGTAGGTGGCAGCATGCGTTTTGGTTTTTGATTTTCTAATCAGTACCTTCCTGACAAGCGAGGGCTGGGGACCCTCCAGTATCAGACTCCCTGTTCCATGAGCCATGAAGGTGGCTATGGTGGGGACAGCACTGCTGTGACTGTCCTGTTGTCAGCATCTCATAAGTATCTGTGGAATAAACCAAGCATGAAGGCCATCAGGGCTGCAGAGGTGAGCAGAAGCCAGTTCCCGGCTTCGGTCCCTCCCCAGTGCAGGGGCTTGCTGAGGGGCTCACCTGAGTGCAAGATATATATGGTGCTGGCATTCCTGGAAGCCCTTCTACCTCTGGGATACAGTCCTAGGCCTATTTTATACTTTTTTTTTTTTTAAATTTGGAAATAGGGTCTCTTAAACCAGCACGGCTGGCTTCAAACCTGCGCGATCCTCCTGTCTCCGCCTCCCAAGCGTGGTGATTACAAGCGTGCACCACCACGCCCAGCTTCCCTGTAGATTTTTGACCCTAGCTCCAGGAGCCTCTGTTCAGTCCTCTCTTTGCTTTTTCCTTTTCCTTCCTTGTCTCTACTGTAGAGTGTGGCAAAACCATCGCTGCTGGGCATGAACACAGTTTTATTCTTTAATGCATGGGTCAGGTGCTGCCATGTCTGGATCTGCTTCTTGTAGACGTGGTCACTGGAGGGCTCCCTTGATAGAACCCACATGACCAGGGCCTTGTGGGGTTGCCTCCTGGTTAGAATGATGGAAGGTGTAGCTGATCATGCTGCCCATGGTAGGATGCTGTCCTCCTATCCCACCAGGTGGGAAATTGTCCCTAAGGGGCCATGGAGAGATTTTAGGTTTAGACAGAGGTCAGGGAGGTGGAAGTTGTTAGAGTCCAGCGCAGGCTGCAGTCTCTCCCCTTGTCACCTCGGAAGCCCTGCTGTGCATTCGCGCTCATTATTATGTCTTCTGTCTGGCTGCTTCTGACTCCACTCAGTGCTGCAGGGAGGAGGTTTGAGTGACACCTTGGTTATGATATTCCGACACCCAGGTGCTCTGCAAAGAAGGTGAAGGGCCACCGGTGTTAATAAGACTCAAGTCTTCACTTTAGCTAGACACGGAAAGAGGAAAGGAATATGAAGTCCAGAGGAGAGAGCAGAAAGCAATAAAGAAAATGAAAATCTTTAGGTATTTGTTGAGACACTCTCTGGAACTGGCGAGGCACTAAGGACAGGAATTGAGGACTGCAAACAGCCTGGCTTTGAAGGACAGAAATGTCTGTGGGGCAGAGGGAGGACAGAGGAGGAGAGGGACAGCTGAGCTGTAATGCAATGCTTTTCTCACTTTTTGCATATAATGGGATATTAACCAAAGAATGAAAATACTGTCCAATTTCACATGCCAACCTGGCTCCTGCCACACAACAGCCTCATCAGGAGACAGAATGGTGTAGCTCTCGCCTCTGGTCTACAGAGGACAGTGCCAGCCACTTACCGGCCACTAAGTACCAGGACCTGTGCTTAGTTGTATGCGTCATGTCTTCATTGAGAGCTCACACTGCCCCAGGAGAAAGACCTCGGGGACTCAACAGAAGCCAGAGGTGTTTTGCTCCCTCCTGCCTGGCTTTCTGGTTGGATTGGGTGATGCTGGTTGTAATGAGTGGATGGAAACCAAAGGTCTGGGGACTCTGTCATGAACTGCAGCGTTGGGAGACAGAATTTTACCCAGGCCCTGGATTTACCTGGCCGGTCCTGGGAGAGACATCCTGTCTGGACTGAGTCAGCACCCTCTTCCTTGGCAGCCACTGGTGCCCAGAGAAGGAGCAGGACTGCTTAGCTAACTGAGGGAAATGTAGTGTGGCTGTGCTCAGGACTTCCTCTGCTGTGGCTCCATACTTAGGGATCAGTGCTGTGTTCTTGGGTCATAGGATTTCATCCTTGATGAAGAGTCAAGGCCTGTTTAGGATGGGTGAGTGTGAAGGTCTGTCTGCTGCCATAGAGAGAATGGAGCACTTGATGGATGAAGGGTTTTAGCCAGGCCAGGAGCCTGGATTGTCTTCTTTCCCCTGGAGAAGTGTCAGAGGGGCAGGCAAGACACCTGCAGAGACGGGACCTGCTCTCCCTCTTCCAGCAGAGCTGGGGAATCCATATGATGTAGGGGCGGGGAGGGCAAGCATCCATTGGCTTGAGGGGCTTTGCTGTCCTCCTCAGTGTGGCCTTCCTGCAGGGTACCCCTCCTGCTCCAGATGGGCTCCTTTGCCTGAATACCAAGGAAGAGGTGGGGTCCAGTTGGTGCTTCAGGGCTCCCTGGCTCCCTGGAGGTGCCACAGTGACTTCTGGTCCTGCATCCCTGTGGGAGGGGCTGCTGAGCAGGGAGCAGGGGACATGCGTCCTGTCCACTCTCCACTACCAGGGCTGCAGCTGGCTTGCGAATCACAGGCAAGCTGGGCTCTGGCTCTGCTCCTTCCAGATAGGCAGCCTGGAGCCCAGATAAGTGTTGCTTGCCAATATTTTTGGGATAGTCTCCCAGATCCCACTCTGGGCCCACAATTACAAATTAACAAAAAGGATCTCCCTTTCCCTCTATCGGCAGATCAGCAGGGGTTTCTGCAGCCAGGAATTCAGGCTCAGGCCCAGTCCATAGGGGAACCCTGGAGGAGGGCACTGTGGCTTTCCACAATATCAACCTGCAAGAGTCAGGGCTGCTCCTTAACTACCTGCTATGGATTGACCATGAATTTATTTATACCTTCCCTGAACCTGTTTATGTTTCATTAAACTCTTTTATTGATTCTTTTAATTTTCCCTTTGCTGATTTACTCTGCACCTTGGCTTCACACCTCTCTCTCTGGGGCTCAGTTTCAAGAGTTTTCAACGGGTGTCTGTACCCCAGGTCCCTGGCAAGTGCCATCAGCCTGCAGAACAATACTTTACCAGCCACCTGTCACCTCTCATGGCCCTCCCCTCTCCTGCTGCTATGGAGCCCAGAGGAAGGTCAGACCCACTCCTTCCCCACCTCCTTTTTTTGTGGTACAGGGATGGAACCCAAGAGCATTCTACCTCCGAGCTATACCCCCAGCCTATCTCCCTTCCTTCCTTCCTTCCTTCCTTCCTTCCTTCCTTCCTTCCTTCCTCTTTCTTTCTCTCTCTCTCTCTTCTTTCTTTCTTTCTTTCTTTCTTTCTTTCTTTCTTTCTTTCTTTCTTTCTTTCTTTCTTTCTTTCTTTCTTTCTTTCTTTCCTCTTTTTTGGTGGTACTGGGGGTGGAACCCAGGGGATTTTTACCTCCGAGCTATACTCCCAGACCTATTTTGTATTTTTGTATTTTATTTGGAAACAGGGTCTCACTAAGTTGCTGAGAGCCTCACTAAGTAGCTGAGGCTGGCTTCGAACCTGTGTGATTCTCCTGTCTCAGCCTCCCAAGCCTGGGGATTACAAGCGTGCGTCACCACGCCCAGCTTTATACTTTATTTTGAAAGAGGGTCTCACGAAGTAGCTGAGACTGACCGTGAACCTCAATCCTTCTGTCTCAGCCTCTTAAGTATTGGGATTACAAGTGTGTACCACCACTCCTTTTTTTCTTTGTGTGGTCTCCTGCTAGGGAGTTTTCAATGGCATCCTACTATTTTGCTGTTACATGCTTGTGATGTCATTACCTTGGTATTTGTGCGGTTGGTGAATCAGTTGTCTTAATATTTTTCTTTTGGTACTGGAGATTGAACCAGGGGCATTCTACCTCAGCACTACACCCTAGCCTATTATTATTATTATTAATTATTATTATTATTATTAATTATTATTATTATTATTATTTATTATTATTATTATTATTATTATTTTAACATGTTTAGACAGGATTTTGCTAAGTTGCTGAGGGTCTCACCAAGTTGCTAGGGCCTTGCTAAGTTGCTGAGGCTGTTCTAGAACTAGAACTCCTGATCCTCATGTTTCAGCCCCCGAAGTACTAGGATTCCAGGAGTGCACCAGCATGCCCAGCTCCTTCTCACTTTTTTTTAAATTTTATTTTTATTTTTTATAAGTGGAACATATTGAGAGTGGTGTACATTTACATTGTGCTTCATGCCCTTCCCCCTTCTTTTCCCTCCCCCCAATAGAGAGTGTCCAGGTTAATCATGTTGTATTTATGCTATTACACATATTCTTATGTCACTCCTCCATTGAACAGCCTCAGCTTTCTTCCTCTCCTAGCCTTCCATTCAAGCTTTGCTGAGATTTCCCCTCCATCATCTGGAATCCCTCTGGAACATATGTTTTATATGTTCAAGCTAGGGAGTAGTGGTAATACCAGAGGGATTCCTTCTCACTTTTTAAGACAGTGTGTCTTAGGGTGCTGGTTTGGCAGGCCGTGTTGGCTTTGGTTCCAGCTGAGCCTTGCATTGCGTACTCTCTGTTGTTTCCTTAGCTTTGGGTACAGTGGATGTGGCGATGGGATCAGAGTCTGCCCATCTCTAAGGGTAGTGTAGGGATGGGGGCCTGCTAGTGTGCACAGGCAGGTGTGGTGCACACATGAGAGAGGATGCCCACTGTGGCCACTACAGCAACAGGGGTGGTGGTGCTGGGCGCATGGTGAATGCTTCCCTAGGCACTTCTGGGGTCACCTCTCCTGGGTCTCTGGCAATGGCAGCAGTGGCACCAGCAGTGTGGAGCATGGGGGATATGTCCCCAGGACCTGCAGGCCAAGCATCAGCGGTGGCCAGGATTTTTAGCAGTGGAAGTGTTAGTACTGGGGCTTGGACTGTGGGGCATGTGTCTGCAGGATCTACCTATGTGGCATCACTGGCAGTGGGGGCCCAAGGGGAAGCACCAGTGAGTGGACCTCAGTGCTTGAGTCCCCACGCCCTGGAGGGATGAGCACTGCAGGCACTAGGGGCCTGTGAGAGGTGCACCCTCTCACAGTGTGCCCATGGGAAGCTGTGGTGGCGGTGGTGATGGGGAGCATGGAGCAGGAAGTCTCATTAATAGTATGGCTGCCATTGGCAGCAGTGGGAAGCAGAGAAGTGGAGGGGACAGGAGCCAAGTCCTGGGGACGAGCACCATGGTTTCTCAGGTCGTAGGATGGCGCTCCTTCACCATGCTGTTGTGTGGGCACTGTGTGGGCATGCGCTGGGTCTCAGCTGCATTGTGGGGTCTAGTTGGCTTGAGGCTACAGTCCTTGGCCCATAGCCCTCAGGATTGATGCAAGCTGGTTCTGTGGGACCACAGGGATAGGGATGGGGATGCACAAAGGCTCCTGTCTCCCAGAGCAGTGTAAATTTCAACAGTGGCTCTGCTTTCAAGATGTTGGCATGATGTAGCAAGCCTTGTCTCTGGATATTGGCTTGGAGACAATATGACTTCCTCCTCTGAAGCAAACTACAGGAAGGATTTCTGGGAGTCCCCATAACTGCGTTCTATGCCTGATATGACTGCAGAACTTTCTGGCAGCTAGAGTTGCTGGCAATTGTGGTGATGGGGTCTGCTGGTGTTGGACCTGTCAGCCCCCAGGAAGCACACACCCTCCCAGTAATCACTCACAGGCAGAAGTCGATGCAATTTGCAAGAGGTTTTATTATGTCCAGCGCTGGGGTCGCCTCTCAAGTTGAGGAATCGACCCTTAGCAACAGATGTTGGCAGTTTTTATACACTTTAATTACAGAGGCGCAGTTACCATTAGGTAATTTTTTTATCATTGATAATTTTTATTATCATTGGTTCTTATTTTTAACCTGTCTCAGGATTGGGTGGTTTGGCCAGAGATATCATTTTTTAGCTCTAATGACAGTTTGTGGTAACCAAGGTCCTGTTATTCTGGTGAGCGGAAAGTCCCTGAATTGTTACTTTTGTCTTCTAACAACGGTTGATGGGGAGCTAGTTCCTGGAACACAGGGAAGTAAAGTCCTAGTAACGGCAAGTCCCAGTACCTGCAAACAGGGGCACTGGGGTGGAAAGTTCCGAATGCCGAGGTGGTTGGGGTACTGGGGTCCTACACTGGGATCCTCTTGCTTACCCTCTCCCCTTAAACGTGGAGCCCTCTGGGCCAGAGAGCTGGGATTGGGGTTCTCAGTATGCTATGTTCTCTGTGCTGCTGCCCCCCCCCTCAGGTCTCCAGGCCTCTCGGGGTTTCTGACTGGGCCTCACTGAGTTCCTTCGCTCTCCTGTGGCTGCTCCTGTGAAAACGCAGTGTTCCATTTGTTGATTTGGTTCTCCTCTGTGGAGGAGGAGGTGAGTATACTGGGCACTTCCATTTATCCATCTTGGAATCTCCTAGTTTGCCCATTTTTTGGTTCTTTGTACTTGAATATACATTTTAGAATCAGCTAATTAATTTCCACAAACCACTTGCTAGGCTTTTGATGGGGCTTTATTGAACCTATGAATCCATTTGGTGAGAATGGATGAGTTTATAATACTGGATCTCCCAGTAATACACCCGGCTCCAGAGCATTTGCTTTGCTGAGTCCCCTGGGGCATCATTAACGGGGAAACAAGCTGTATGTTACCTTTTTTTAGCCTAGGAGTTCCCAGATCAACTTGAATTATAAAACTTGAGCCCCAAGTCTATGTGAAAGCAGGTTTGTGTTTATGAATTCCCTGGGAAATATCTGTTTGTCTTCATACTTACACCTTAAGTCTAAGCTGAGATTTTTTTAAACCTTCAACTTGAGTTGGTGAGAGTTTTTTCCAGTTCATACTTTCTTTATCAGACTTATTCTATGTGTGCATCTTCCCCACCTAGGTTTTAATAACTCCTACCATTTCCCTTATTTCCTTGTCTAATTCATGAGATGTTGGGAACATTTTAAATGCAAGCAATCAGAGGGTTGATTAAACAACAACAACGACACACACAATGGAAGCTGCTACCTCCAGATTGCTGGTCGCCATGTCCTGTTTCTTGCTGAAGTTCTTCTAAGGTGTCTTGCCAGTCCATCAGTCACCTGAGGGGAGGCCATTTCTTTGCTTGGGTCTGGAAACCTCTATCTTTCATGGACTCCCAAGGAAGCTTTCAACATCCATCACTGAATGGCTGCTGATTCAGGTCCCAAACACTCCAGAGACCCATCAACAACACCAGCACCTTTCTCCCCAAGGCTCCTCTATTGCAGGAAGCAGCCTGTTCACTCCCATGAGCAGGGTGGGTAAGAACAAATTACAGCTGCCGTCCCTGAGTGGCAGTCCTGAGGAACCCCGCACCTCTGCCAAATGCCTCTCTGTGGTGCCTCAGTTATCTCAGGTAGGAATATGCACACTGTTAGCCATTCACACCTCAGGTAGAAAGAGTTATGGTGGCTGTGATGGTAGGGATCTGGTATGTCCTACCAAAAGCTCATTTTTTTTTTTTGCAGTATTGGGGATGGAACCCAGGGGGGTTCTACCTCTGAGTTACACCCCCAGCCCTATTTTTTATTCTATATTTTGAGAAAGTTTTCTCATTGAGTTGCAAAGGGCCTCACTATGTAGTAGCTGAAGCTGGATGGAAACTGCTATCCTCTTGTCTCAGCCTCCCAAATGTTGGGATTACAAGAGTGCACCACCACGCCTGGCTAAGCTCATGTGTTTATAGAATGATCCCCTATACAGCAAGGGTCATAGGTGGCTTTAGGTTTGTGAGGGCTGTGCCATTAATATATTGGGGATTAATAATTGGAAGGGATTTACTGGTTGGTAACTATAGACAGGTGGGGAGTGGCTGGCAGAGGTAGCCATTGGGGGTGTGCCCTGCAAGGGTTTATCTTTTCCTTGGTCTCTCTCTCTCTCTCTCTCTCTCTCTCTCTCTCTCTCTCTCTCTCTCTCTCTCTCTGTTTCCTGGCTGCCATGAGCTCAGCTTTCCTCTGCCTTGGAGCCAGCCAACCATGGACTGAACCTCTGAAAACATGAGTCAAAATAAACCTTTCATCTTCTAAGTTCTTGTCATGGATATTCAGATACAGTGACCAAAAGCCAACTAATAGACTGGCCTAAAGGAGAGCCACCCTGAGCGAGTAGAGTATGTAATGCAGTGAAGGTTTGGAGAGGCCAGGCCTGTACCCACCTTTGCACGTGCCCACATACCCCAGATGTAGGCGATACACAGTAGGCATGTATTACCTTTTCTTTTTTCTATAAAGTCAGAGAGGTATGGTGAGGGGACATGGAGTGATTTCTTTTATTCATTCAACAAACATGTAAGTGCCTGTTCTGTACCCAACCAGAAGGAGGAGGAGACAGGGTTACTGCCCTGAGAGGGTCACCATCTATACTGGAGTTGGACAGAGGGATGAACAGACAAGGAGAGGCATGGCAGAGATCTTGCAGGGCAGTTTGCCCCAGGTGTGGGCTGATAGGGGCTCATCCTCTGAATGGAGCTTTTAGGCTGCACAGTGTTTGCCAGGCCGGTGGAGCTTCATGTGGCCAGGCTGTTCTCATGGGGGCATGGCCTGAGCAGAAGCGTGGCCGTGCAGTTCACTCTTTGGGTGTGAAGGGCTGAGGTGACAGACACAGCCAGAGAAACACAGAGTCCCGGACTTAGCCTAGGGACTCAGACTCTATCACTCTGCAAACAGGACCTGAGGTCTGGTCTCCTGAAGCCTGGTGTAGGGTAATCTCAGTACTTGGGAGGCTGAGGTAGGAGGGTTTCAGGATCGAGGCCAGCCTCAGAAACTTAGTGAGACCCTGTTTCAAAATAAAAAAAAATAAAAGGGGTGGGAGTGTGGCTTAAAGATAGAATGCCCCTGGGTTCAGTCACCAGTACAAAAACAAAATATGAGTGAAAATACCTAGAGCTATGGTCACTTAACCTCATGGGACTGAGCTCTCTGGAAATTCCTGGGTAATCTGGCCCAGGGCAAGGGAACATTGGTTCTGGTTCCCACCACATCACCCTGCTCAAATTTCTATGCCAGTGTCAGAGCTGGAATAGGATCTGGAGTGGTCATTCTCAAGGTGGGTGTGACCTTGTCCCCCAGGTGACATTTTATAACATGGAGAAATATTTGTGCTGGTTACAGTTCCGGGGGCTGCTGTCAGAGATACTGGATGCCTTGCAGGACACAGGAAGGCCCTCGACAAAGAACTCTCCAGTCCAAAATGCCAGTCATGCTGAGGTTGAAGAGCTGTGGCTGAGCAACCTCGGGATACCTCTCTAGGGAGATTTGTATAGAAAGTTCTGCTTTTAATGGCCTTTTGAGTTGTCTCTTCAATACTTTCTTGTATCTTGTCCTTGAAATGGACTTTCAATTTGCGCTCATCTAGAAGACTCCTATGCATCGTTTAAGAGCAATCACAGGTACCACCTGTGTGAAGATCTTCCTGGCCTCTCGGCCCCCTGACCAAGAGAGTTCACTCCCCCGTCTCTGTTCTACTTCTCTACCTGTATACATTAGAACACTACTGCTTTTAATAGATGCAGTCATTGTTTCTATGTCGGTCTCTCCTATTATCTTTAAGGAAAGGGAACTTCAGGTTCAAGTTCATGGGAGGCCAGCCCAGGGACTCACCTCACTTAGTAGCCAAAGGTTAAAAAAATTAAAAATATTAATGAGATTTGTCAGAAATTGGATTGTATAAACCCCAATCCTTCTAAACAGAGTCTCTTTTCCAGGCTTCCCAACTATATAGCACAGGGCCCAGCTTAGTAATTATTCAAAATATTTGTCAAATTGAATTGATAATGAGCTGGGTGTGGTGGCGCACGCTTGTAATCCCTGCGCTTGGGAGGCGGAGACAGGAGGATCGCGCAGGTTTGAAGCCAGCCGCGCTGGTGTAAGAGACCCTGTTTCAAAAATATAAAATAGGTCTGGGAGTGTAGCCCAGAGGTAGAAGGGCTTCCAGGAACCCCAGTACCACACACACAAAAAAATTGAATTGATAATGATAAGGAAAGAGTTTTAAAAAGTGGGAATGGACTACAAATGGAAAAAGCCCTGGGGAGTATTGGGGATTTTCATGCCTTCTTTAGAATTTGAAGCTTGGGTCATTTTGTTTTAGTACTTTCATTGTTCAGACAAAGAACTGTGGCTTTGGAGGTGTGTGTGTGTGTGTGTGTGTGTGTGTGTGTGTATGTGCACGCGTGCGTATAGGAAAGGGGACCGAGTGGCCCTTCTGAAAAACTAATTACTTCTTTCTGTATGTATGCCAAGCAGGTGCAGCAAACTGCTTACCCTGAAGAATGCATAGCCCTAAATACAGGTTTGCTTAATGAGGGAGGAATTTTGCTAAGTAAAGAAGGCTCTGTTTTAGAGTGTAGAATTCTCAAAGTCTTAGCCCTCTTCCATGGGGCCTCTAAGAATCTTCGGCTTCAGGGGTGGAGGGAGATGGCTTTCATTCTGCTTGACCATTTCTTTTTCTTTAAAATTTTTTATTGGGGGGACTTCCTGGAAGATGGCTACTGAGAAAAGCAGCGCTTACGAGCCTTGCTAAAACTCGATCTCTATTGCCTCAAAATCAGCGCTTTTCATAGCCAGAAAATGCATCAGCAGAGAAATAAAAAATGTAAACACAAGGGACAGAGAAAATAAAAGACTAGAAGAACAACCGGAGACCAGAAATCAAGCCTGCAATGCAGCAGTGGGGTCACGCCAGCACCATCTTCCCTCACAGCACCAGGATCCAGAGAGGACAGGTAAACAAGGAGCTGAAGTGAGCAGCTGTGGATCATTTGGGTGTAATTCAGCAGTTCTTTCAGCGCAAAGAACATCTAAAACTCCCAGTGGTCAAGCTCATCAGGCCTTCCAGGGACTCAGAACAGAGCTCAAAACCAGAAAAGAAATATGCCAGCCTCACAGCCGAGGGCGTGGCAGCGGCGCCATATTGCCAGCAGCACCAGCCTCACGGCTGAGGGCGTGGCAGCGGTGCCATATTGCCAGCAGCAGCAGCAGCAGCAGCAGCAGCAGCAGCAGCAGCAGCGAGTTCACCGCGCTCTTGACAGCTCCTGATCAACACGCACAATAACCATGAGTGAAATTGCGGGCCCTAAAGGAGAAAGCCCTGTACTGCATGCCCAGGGACTTTGATAATCTCCCTAGGTCTGAGATTTTGTAGTCCAACCCAGTGAAGGAGTAGTGGTAGCAGAGATACCACAGCCTAGTCACAGCTCCTCGTGGGAAAATGCCCAGCCCCACACCCCCACGGTCTAGGGCAGCCTTGATTAACTCCCTGGGTCTGAGACTTTGCAATACAACCCAGTAAAGGAGTTGTGGCGGCTGAGATTACAACAGACTCGAGATACAGAGCACCCTAAGTGAAGTCGTAGTGACCCAGGGAAGACACAAAATTCTGAAATAATGGGAAAGAGGAACAACAATAGAGCAATGAATGCCCACAACCCCATATTATCAGAACCTGATAACATACAAATTCAGAGATCTCCAGAAAATCAAATCAGGAATATAACTTTAGAAATAATACAGGACCTTCGGAAAGAATTTAGAGAGAGCCTAAAAGACATAAAGGATGCAAGCATTGAGGTAAAGGCCTCAGTTCAAAGTATAAACAATCAATTAGACCACATGGAGAATAGAATCTCGCTCCTAGAAGATGATCACTCCCAAAACAAACATATAATTTATAACTTAGAAAAAAAAATCAGACAGCAGAAATCTGACATTGAAGAAATATGGGCCCATTTTAAGAGAGCTAACCTAAGAATAATCAGAATAGAGGAGGGAAAAGAAGGTGAAACCAAAGGGATCAATAATCTCTTCAAAGAAGTAATAGCAGAAAATTTTCCAAACATAGAGCCCGACATGCAGGTCCAGGAAACTTATAGAACTCCCTTTAGACAGGATAAGAGAAGGGGTTTCCCATGCCACATAATTGTCAAAATGACCAATGTGGAAGCCAAGCAGAGAATCTTAAAGGCAACAAAAACAAAGGGCCAAGTGACATTCAGAGGCAAACGAATTAGAATCACTCTAGACTTCCCAAACCAAGTCATGAAAGCCAGAAGGGCTTGGAGTAACATATTCCAAACTCTGAAAGAAAACAACTTCCAGCCAAAAATTTCCTACCTAGTAAAACTATCAAATTAGATGGGGAAATGAGAAGCTTCCATGACAAACAGAAACTGAAGGAATTTATGTCTTCAAAACCAGTGCTAGAGAAAATACTCAAAGAGATTAACTACAAAGAAGAAATAGGTAACACACACCAGAACCAGAGAAACAAGATTTTCCATCCAACAGACAACTAAGATTGGTTATCTATGGAGATTCATTATTTATTATTCATTATTTATTATGTTATTATTCATATATTATTAATAACATTATTCATTATGTTATTCTTTTACCTATCTCTAAATTATATTGTTTGCTTTTATTGTTGCTAATTTTTAGGATTTCTATTTGGAATATTAATATACCTTCAGATATAGCATTTGGAAATATTTTATCCCATTCTATCAGTAACTTTTAACTCTGTGTACATTGTCTTTGGATGTAAAATATTTGTTTATTTTTTAGGAAGTTTGTTTGTTTACCCTTTTGTTGCCTGTGCCTTTGAAATCATATCCAAGAAATCACTGCCAATTTCAATGTTGGGAAGTTTTATGACCCAGGTTTTCTTCTAAAAGTTTATGTCTAAAGATTTATATTTAGGTCTTTTATCTATTTTGAGTAAATATTTGTATATGGTGTTAGGTAAGGGTCCAATTTTATTCTTTTTCATGTAATTATTATTTCTAAACAATATTTAGTTAAAAGATTATTATTTCCCCCACCAAATGTTCGTGGAAACCTTGTCAAAAATAACTTGACAATATATGGAATAATTTATTTCTAGGCTTTTTATTTTACTCCACTGGTTTATATATCTGCCTGTATAGTAGTACTACACTGTTTCAATTATTATAGCTTTATATGGTTTGAAATCAGAAAATGTACATCTTCTAGCTTTGTTCTTTTTCGAGATTGTTTTGGGTATTTATTGGTACTGGGGTCCCTGGAAGCCCTTTTACCTCTGGGCTACACTCCCAGACCTATTTTTATACTTTTTAAAATTTTATTTTGAAACAGGGTCTCTTAAGCCAGCGAGACTGGCTTCCAACTTGTGCGATCCTCCTATCTCTGCCTCCCAAGCGCAGGGATTACAAGCGTGCACCACCATGCCTGGCATTATTTTGGGTATTTAGAGTTCATATTTCATGTTAGGATAGATTTTTTTTCTGAAATATAAATAAATAAATATATGATAGTTTTACCTTAAAAAAAGGAAAAAATATCCTCTGGTAAGAAAGAAAGCAAAAAGAAATATTGAAATGTTATCTCTAAGTCATCAAAATCTTGGTATCAGACAAATGAATCTGTTATGTGAGATTATCTTTGTTAATTTTGGATAAATTGCTATAATACTAGATGTCAACCACTAAGCCAAGCGTGAGAAGGAGAGATGGGGAAGGAATGGGGTGGGGATTGGGTAGGGGCTAACTGGGTGATGTGTGCATGTATGTCTATAAAAGTTTTTTTTATCCCATTATGATGTATGAATACAGTACACCAATAAAAAATAAAAAATTTTTTATTGGTGCATTGTAATCATACATCTAAATGAGTACATGATGGTAAAGGCATACATGTACATATAACTCACTTATCCCTTCCCCAATTCCCACTCCATTCCCCCTCCTTCTCAAGTTTGACTTACTGATTGACTTTGATATATTTATGAATGTATATCATGTACATTAGGGAATTTCCCTCTTCCCTAGTCCCTTTATTTGCTCATCTATGGTTTCTCCTTCTTCATCTGGAGTTCCTCTTATGACCCCTTTTCTCCCTAGCTTCTGCATATTAGGGAGAGCATCCAATATTTTACTTTTTGTGACTGACTAATCTCACTTTGCATAATGTTCTCCAGTTACATCAATTTCCCCACAAATGACATAATTTTGTTCTTTTTTATGGCTGAGTAAAATTACATTGTATACATATCCCATAGTTTTGTAATCTATTCATCTGTTAATAGATATCTTGGCTGGTTCCATAGTTTAGCAATGGTGAATTGTGCAGCTATGAACATAGATACACATGCATTAGTTTGGTAGTTTGGTTTCCATTCTTTTTGGTAGACACCCAGAAGTGGTATTGCTGGACCATATGGTAGGTTTGTTCCCATTCTTCTGAGGATCCGCCATACTGTTTTCCAAAGTGGTTGGACTACTTTGCAACTCTGCCAACAGTGTATTAGAATTCCCACTTCTCCACATCCTCACCAGCATTTGTTGTTGTTTTTGTTTTGAATGATTGGCATTCTAGTTGGAGTTAGGTAAAACTCAGTGTAGTTTTGATTTGCATCTCTGTGATTGCTAATGATGTTGAACATTGTTTTCATGCATTTATTGGCCATTTGATTTTCTTCTTTTGTGAAGTGTCTACCTAGTTCACTTGCTTATTTTTTGATTGTGTTATATCTTTGTAGTGAGTTTCTTGAGTTCTCTGTATATTCTAGATATTATTCCTCTATTGGAGGAATAGTTGGCAAAAAATTTCTCCCATTCTTTTGGCTCTCTTTTGAGATTCTTATAATTTCCTTTGCTATACAGAAGCTCTTTAGTTTAATACAATTCCATATATTGATCCTTCTTTTAGTTTCTTGTGCCTTTGGGGTCTTGTTGAGAAAGCTTTTACTTGTGCAAATGTTTTGAAGTCTTAGGCCTGTTCCCTTTTCAAGGAGCTGCAAGTTCTCTTGTCTGATTTTCAAGTCTTTAATTCATCTTGAATTGACTCTTGTGGAGGGTGAGAAAATGGGGCTTATTTCCATTTTTCTGTATACTGTGTAACCATTTTTGACAACACCTTTTGTGGAAGAGACTATCTTTATTCCAGTGTATGTTTCTGGCCCCTTTGTCAAAAATCAATTGGCTGTAAGTGTGTGGATTTGTTTCTGAGTCTCCTATTCTGCTCCACTGGTCTATGTATTTGTTTTTGTGCCAGTACCAAGCTGTCTTTATTACTGTGGCTTTGTAGTATAGTTTGAAGTCAAGTATTGTGATTCTTCCTGCATGGTTCTTGTTGCTGAGAACTACTTTGGCTTCTCTGGGATTTTTGTTTTTCCAGATGAATTTAAGGGTTGATTTTTCTATGTCTGTGATGAATGACCTTGGTAATTTAATGGGTATTGTGTTGCTGCTTAACCACTTCTTTTATATTTTTGTGGCACTGGGAATTGAACCCTGGGGTGTTCTACCACTGAGATATATTTCCAGCCTTGTTTAATTTATTTTTAAAATTTGAAACAGGATCTCACATGCTGGCCTCAAACCTGTAATCCTCTTAAGTTACTGCCTCTTAAGTTACAGTCCTGTGCCACTGTGCCAGACCAACTTAACTACTTCTAAAGCAAGATTTGCCCCAACTGTTTCTGAGACATGAATGGATGGATGTACCTGAGCCTGATGTGGGGCACTGATGGCAGTGAGGTGGGCAGACTCATTCTTCCTCTCCAGACGTTAACATTTGAAGCCATGTAGAGTGGAGGTGAAGGGGAACAGGCTTTCTTATAGTGAAAGAGAACAAGGGAAAAAAAGCTGAAAATTCTGTAGAAGTTCTTCAATTTGGGCCTTATTTAAATTTTTTATTAGTAGACTATAATTGTACATAATAGGTAGATTCAGAGTGTTATGGTCAGATATAGACTGTCCCCTAAAGAGCTCAGGGTTAACTAAGTCCTGAGGTTGTAATATCATCAATGGATAAACCATTGTACTGGGTGGTAACCAGGCAGGGGCACCTGGCTGGAGGAGGTGGGTCCCTGGGCATGAGGCCTTAGGGATTGCACTTGTATCTTTTACTTCCCTTGCTTGCTTGCTCACTCTTGCTTTCAGTCTCCGTGATGTGAGGAGCAGACCCTGTTTGCTCTCTCTCTGCTTTCTACACCATGCCCTGCCTGAGCTCTAGAACTTGGCCTCACATGGACTGAACCCAAAATCTCCAAGAAACTGTGAGAAAATAAATCTTTCTCCAAGCTCTGTGGCCAGGTCTTTTGGATTATAGCAGGGAGAATGTTGACTGAGACACAGTGATACACTTACATATGCACTTAACATTATGTGGTTTGTTTTCCTTCTCTATATCTCCCATTTCCCTTTTATTTTAGATACTGGGGATTGACCTCAGGAACACTCTACTGAGCTACACCCAACCCCTTTTTTGGTAGTACTGGGGGTAGAACACAGAGGCTTTTCTACCTCCAGGCTATACTCCCAGACCTATTTTATACTTTATTTGGAAACAGGGTCTCATTAAGTTGCTGAGAGCCTCACTAAGTAGTTGAGGCTGGCTTCAAACCTGTGCAATCCACCTGTCTCAGCCTCTCAAGCGCTGGTTTACAAGCATGCACCACCATGACCAGCTACACCCTAGCCCTTTTTATTTTTTATTTTGTAGCAGTGTCTTGATAAATTGCTAAGTCTGTCCTTGAAACTCTGATTCTCCTCTCTTAGCCTCCCAAATATGGTCATTATAGGAGTGCACCATCACACTTGGCTATACTTCCTCTTTACAATTTGGGGCTTATAATTGGTGGTTTGGTGGCTCAAAGAACTTGCACTTTTCACGATGTTAATCTGCCCTTTGAAGTTGTGAGTGTTCTTAGCAATAAAGCTGGGAAGACATGCTCTATTCTATTATAGGAAAAAAGAAAAGATGAACAAAGCAGGTCATGCCCTGGATTGGTATTTTTGTTTTTGAACCAGGTTTTTAATTCTGATGCATCTGCTCTGTGCCTGAAGCAAATCCCCTCAAAGACCTATTTCCTGAAGGAGGAAGTATATTCCCCAGAGTCTGAGGGTGTGAGGGCTGGGTGCACCTGCTGGCTGGGAATCCACCCTGTGGTGACCCTGTAGGCCCCTGTTGTTTTTATTGGTGCTTTGGTTAGGAAAGCTCCTAGATTTTGAGTGATCTGTCTGGATTCCTATTTTTCTCATAAATTCTGTTTTAAAGGTTTCTAGTGTTTAATTTTGCAGAAACTGAGCTGTTTTAGAAATACATGCTAGCAGAACTGTTGGTGTCTGCCTGTTCTCAGAGGTTACTCTATCTGTTCCCTATTGCAGCCCAGGTATCTCACATATATTACCTAATTTATTCTTCACAAAAGCCCTGAAAGGTAGGTTTTCAGCTTGCATGCTAAAATGAGGCAGCTGGATGGAGGCTGGGGAGCTCTCTGGGGTGGCTTAGGCTGTCACTACTGCTCAGGCGCACTCAGATTGGGACCTGAGGTGCTGAAGTGGGATGATAGTTAAAGGAAGCCAGCTCAGGCCAGGTCTGAACCACTCAATTTGTGCCCATGGGGCACTGTGGTGCTGCAGAAGCTGGCTGAAGCAGGCTCCTGCCACCTCATGGGAGCTGATCATTTCGTGTTTAAGATTTCCACAAACCATTTGTGTTACTCAGTTTTTTGTCACAATGATCAAAATACCTGAGAAGAAAAACTTAGAAAGATTTGTTCTGACTCATGGTATCAGAGGTCAGTCCATGGGAGGCTGGCTCCATTGCTGTGGGCCTGAGGTGAGGGAGAACATCATGGTGGAAAGGCATGGTGGAGAAGAGCCGGGAAGCAGAGTGTGGGGGGCCAGGGGCAGGGAGAGTCCCCAAGCCCATGTCTCCAGGGACCTATTTCCTCCAGCCACACCTCACCTGCCTATTATTTTCACCACTTTCCAGTGTGTCCATTTAAATTATTAATCCATCAGATGGATGAATTTGTCAGTGAGGTCTGAGCCTCATGATTCAGTTTTCTCATCTGAACCTGATGCACTGTCTGGCATTTCAGTTTTGGGGGACATCAAGATCCAAGTATCAGTTATTAAGCATTATTATCATTAGGATCAAGTAACATAAACTTGGAATATATAAACTACATTTAAAAAGGCAATACATACTCAAAGCTTAGACCTTCCTAATTACTTTTCTTTTTTTGTGGTACTAGAGATTGAACTCAGAGGCATTCTACCTTTGAGTTATACCCCTAGCCCTATTTTATTTTGAAACAGGGTCTCACTAAGTTGTAGAGGCCTCTCAAGGATGCTGAGGCTGACCACAAACCTGCAATCCTCCTGTTTCAGCCTCTCAAGTACTGGGTTAACAGGCATGTGACCTGGGTCAGCACATTTTACTTTTATGTGTGCTCTAGAGGCTATTTACATTGCCTATAACCATGTGGTAGAAATACTGTGTGTGCTGTAGGCATCTCTTCTCAGCTTTGTGTCCCAATAAATTACATTAGTATCTTGGTGTAATGAGGATTTTTACACCGTGGAAACTATACAAAGGAGGGCTTCTCCTCTTCCCAGAAAGTTTATAAAATCTTACTAGCACATCATGTGTAGAACCATAGGGCATGGAGGAGGGGACTTGAGGGCCCAGCCCTTGAAGGATGACTCCTGACAGTAGCCTTTCAGGGAAAGTGAGAGAGCACCATTTGAGGGAGAATGTGGGCCACCTGTACAGCAAGATAGGACTTTTGGATTCATGTATTTTTAAAAATTGGCACTGGGGATTGAACTCAGAGGGTATTTACCTCTTAGATATAACCTCAGCCTTGTTTTTATTTTTATTTTGAAACAGGGTCTCACTAAGTTGCTGAGGGACTCCCCAAGTAGCTGAGGTTGGCCTAAAACCTGCAATCCTCCTATCTCAGCCTCCCAAGTACGTATATTACAGGTGTGTCCCACCATGCTCAGCTCATGGATCTTCTTTTAAGGGAATCTTGGTATGGGGTGGTGTCTTTAGGTTTTTCCTTTTGCGGTACTGGGGATGGAACCCAGGGGCATTGTGCTTCCGAGCTATACCCCCAACCCTATTTTTTTAGTTTCTTTCTTTCTCTCCCTCTCTCTCTCACTCTCTCTTTCCCTTCCTTCCTTCTTTCCTTCCTTCCTTTCTTTTTTTTCTTCCTTTCTTTCTTGCAGTACTGGAGATGGAACCCAGGGGCATTGTACCTCTGAGCCATACCCTCAGTGCTGTTTTTTTAAAGTCTTCTTATTTTTTGTTTTTGTGGTACTTGTGTTCCTGGATACCCTTCTACTTCTGGGCTACACTCCCAGACCTATTTTTTTAAAATATTTTTATTTGGAAACAGGGTCTCTTAAGGCTGGCTTTGAACCAGCGCGATCCTCCTGTCTCCGCCTCCCAAGCATGGAGATTACAAGCGTGCGCCACCACGCCGGGCTCAGTCTTCTTGTTTTGAAACAGGGTCTCACTGAGTTGCGAAGGGCCTAAGTAGCTGAGGCTGTCCATGAAACGCGATTCTCCAGTCTCCGCTTTCCCAATGGTGGGATTACAAGCATGCGCCCGGCCTGACATGGTGTCTTAGTCAGCATCCTCACTGTAATTCAAAGAACTGACCACATAGCTTAAAGGAAGGAAGATTTACTTGCTTACAGTTTCCTTGGAGATTTTGGGGTTCAGCATGTGAGGCTGGAACTGAGAATCTCAGAGCATGGCAGCGGGAAGCAGAAAGAGGAAGAGCCAAAGTTTTACTCTCACATCATGGAGGATAGAAGTAAAAGAGAGAGAAAGAGAGAGTGAGCAAGGGGAGGAGAGACCATATATAATTCCCAAGGCTGCAGCCCCACCCACCTTCTCCAGCTACACCCTACCAGCCCAGACTACCATCCAGACAAATCCATTACAACAGATTTACCCACTGCTGGGATTATAACTCTCATGAATTAACTATATCAACCTTGAATATTGATAAATGAGGTAATTATTAGGGGACATTCTATATCTAACAGGTGGGCAAGGGAAGACATGGGAGTTTGACATCATCCTGATTATCACAGATGTTTCAGGGTGTGTGCTCATCTTCCACTTGGGGCACTAGGGTCATCTCCCAGTCCTGATGAGACCCTCATTATCCAGTCAATGGGTGTCCTTTTGTTTAAACCATTCACAGGTGGCATGGCTAACCTTGCCCAAGGAAATAAGTGAATGGGTTTCCAATTTTGGTGGTCTGGTCATCTTTCCAGATCTTTTGTGTGAGCCCTGTTGTTGGATCAACACATTTTTCTCCTCTCAACCATTCCTAGGTGGGATAACTAGCCATTCTCCAGGTATTTTACAAGTGAGCCAATTTCTAGTGTGGTGTCTGGCCACCTTTCTGGGTCGTATGTGTGGCTTCATTGAATGACCAATAGAGCCTACTTTGAGGGTAGCTGGCAGTGCTTGAATCAGTAAAGATTTGAAAATTCCCCAGAAATCCAAGGGTGACAGGCCTGGCTTGGGGGAATTTTAGCTCAGGTCTCTACAGTAAGGTTACATTTTCTTCATCCTTCTTTTATGTCTTCTTTTTGCCTATTTCTTTTTTTTTGCTTTTTTAAAATTTTTTATTGGTGCACTGTATTCATACATCATAGTGAGATACAAAAAACTTTTGTAGACATACATGTACACATCGCCCAATCAGCCCCCACCCGATCCCCACCCCATTCCCTCCCCATCCCTCCTTCCCATGCTTGGCTTCCCATGCTTGGTTGACATCTAGTATTATAGCAATTTATCCAAAATTAAAAATGATAATCTCACATAACAGTTTCATTTGTCTAATACCAAGCTTTTGATAACTTAAAGATAACATTTTAATATTTCTTTTTGCTTTCTTTCTTACAAGAGAATATTTTTTTCTTTTTTTTAGGTGAAACTATCATATATTTATATATTTATTTTCAGAAAAAATCTATCCTAATATGTAATATGAACTCTAGATACCCAAAACAATCTCGAAAAAGAACAAAGCTAGACGATAAATATTTTCTAATTTCAAACCATATAAAGCTACAATAATTGAAACAGTGTAGTACTGTTCTAAAGGCAGATATATAAACCATTTTAGTTAAATAAAAGCCTAGAGATACATTCTTCCATATATTGTCAAGTTATTTTTGACAAGGTTTCCACGAAGATTTGGTGGAGGAAATAATAATCTTTTAACTAAATATTGTTGAAAAAGAATAATTACATGAAAAAGAATAAAATTGGACCCTTACCTAACACCATATACAAATATTAACTCAAAATAGATAAAAGACCTAAATATAAATCTTAAGACTATAAACTTTTAGAAGAAAATCTGGGTCATAAAACCTCACAACATTGAAATTGGCAGTGATTTCTTGGATATGATTTCAATGGCACAGGCAACAAAAGGGTATACAAACTCCCTAAAAAATAAAATATTGTATATCCAAAGACAATGTAAACAGTTAAAAGTTACTGATAGAATGGGATAAAATATTTCCAAATGCTATATCTGAAGGTATATTAATATTCCAACTACAAATCCTAAAACAATAAAAGCAAACAATACAATTTAGAGATAGGTAAAAGACTAACATAAATAATGAATCTCCACAGATAACCAATCTTAGTTGTCTGTTGGATGGAAAATCTTGTTTCTCTGGTTCTGGTGTGTGTTACCTATTTCTTCTTTGTAGTTAATCTCTTTGAGTATTTTCTCTAGTGCTGGTTTTGAAGACATAAATTCCTTCAGTTTCTGTTTGTCATGGAAGCTTCTTATTTCTCCATCTAATTTGATAGAAAGTTTTGCTGGGTAGGAAATTTTTGGCTGGAAGTTGTTTTCTTTCAGAGTTTGGAATATGTTACTCCAAGCCCTTCTGGCTCTCATGACTTGGTTTGGGAAGTCTGGAGTGATTCTAATTGGTTTGCCTCTGAATGTCACTTGGCCCTTTGTTTTTGTTGCCTTTAAGATTCTCTGCTTGGCTTCCACATTGGTCATTTTGACAATTATGTGGCGTGGGGATCCTCTTCTCTGATCTTGTCTAAAGGGAGTTCTATAAGTTTCCTGGATCTGTGTATCGACCTCTTGCTCTATGTTTGGAAAATTGTCTGCTATTAGTTCCTTGAAGAGATTATTGATCCCTTTGGTTTCACTTTCTTTTCCCTCCTCAATTCCAATTATTCTTAGGTTAGCTCTCTTAAAATGGGCCCATATTTCTTCAATGTCAGATTCCTGCTGTCGGATATTTTTTTCTAGATTAGAAACTATGCATTCATTTTTGGATTGCTCATCTTCTAGGAGCGAGATTCTATTCTCCATGTGGTCTAATCGGTTGTTTGTACTTTGAATTTAGGCCTTTACTTCATTAATTGCATCCTTTATCTCTTTTTGGCTCTCTCTGAATTCTTTTAGAAACACCTCTATTATTTCTAATGTTATTTTCTTGATTCGATCTTCTAGAAATCTCTGAATTTCTGTTTTTATCAGGTTCTGATGTTGTGGTATTGTGGGCATTCATTGCTCCATTGTTATTCCTCTTTCCCATGATTTCGGGAGTTTGTGTCTTCTCTGGGTTCTTCCCTTGGGTCACTACGACTTACCTTAAGGTGCTCTGGATCTCGAGTCTGTGGTATCTCAGTCACCACTACTCCTTTACTGGGTGGTATTGCAAAGTCTCAGACCCAGGGAGTCAATAGAGGCTGCTTTAGACTATGGGGGGGGGTGCCAGGTTGGGCGTTCTCCTATGGTGTGATATCTCTGCCACCGCCACTCACCCACTGGGTCAAGTCCCTGGGAGTCAGTACTGGGATTTCTTCTCTGGGGCCCGCAATTTGACTCACTGTTGTTGAATACGCAGATGGAGCTGTAGTGGACTCGGTGAATTCGCTGCTGCTGCCGCTGCCGCTGGTGGCAATATGGTGCTGCTGCCACGCCCTTGCCGTGAGGCTGGCGTATTTCTTCTCTGTTTTTGAACTCCGCTCTGAGTCCCTGCAGCGTGTGCTGAGCCCAGCCACTGGGAGCTTTAGATGCTCCCTATGCCGAAAAATCTGCCGAATCCCGCCGGGCTCTTCCTCAGCGGCTCACCTCGGCTCGCTGTCCGGGCTCTTTCGCAGCAGCTCACCTCGGCTCACTGTCTGCCGCTCCTCTCTGGAGCCTGGTGGGCTGTTGAGTGCGTTGGTCTGTAGCCGTCCGGTGAGCTCGCCACTGCCGCCAGCAGTAAGGCACTGCTGCTACGTCCTCGGCCGTGAGGCCGGTGTATCTCCTCTGTGGCTCTGAGCTCTGTTATGAAACCCCCTCCTCTCTGGGGCTGGTGATTTTTTTGTTTCTCTGGTGATGGTGTTTTCTGGTTATGAAAGGCGCTGATTTTGTGGTAATAGAGATTGGTTGTTAGCGGGGCTCTTAAGCCCCACTTTTCTCGGTTGCCATCTTCCTGGAAGTCCCCTTAATCCTTATTGCCTATTTCTAAAATTTCTTCTATCCTACCTAGGGTCACACAAAAACAGGCAGTTAGCTGCCCTTAGTTTCCCAAACCCCACTTTCTGAGCCTTCTGCCACAGGGTGAAATGGGACCCTTTCTTGGCTCATTCATCTTTCTCATCTGGCTCTCCCCATTCCCTAATTGGGAATTTCTTTATTAACTCATGTGCTTACACAGCCTATCTAAGAGCCTGCCTCATGGCAGGGCCTGGTGTGCTGCACTGTGGGGCAGGGGGCTTGGTAGGTGCAGCTGGTGAGCAGGGGCTTAGTCCTGCAGAGGCAGGGGAGCTGATTCTTGCTCCTGTCTTCAGGATGGCCAGGACTTCAGGAATAGATGGTCAGGGAGTAGGCAGCCAGGACCTCAGTCTGCAGAATGAACTGGGATGTTGTCATTGTGGGATGTGGAGAGAGACCCATGAATGGGGTCCAAAGCTGGGTGCTTTTCATTAGGGACCCTGGGCCTTCAAGATGGAGTAGCATGAGGCCAGGAGAGAACCACACGGGTGAGGAAGGAGCCGGGGCAGTTGCATGTGGGACATCATTCTTCCCTTTCCCACCTTAACCCAGAGGGATCAATGCTAGGAAGGGAAGAGGAGGGGAGCACTTCAAAGCTGCCCCTTGCTCTCCACCCCCAGCTCCAAGGGCATGAACTCGGCTTGTGCTGGGAGTGAACAGGGCTTTGAATAAAAAATTAGATTGAAGTTCAAAAGAGAATAGGATTGTATACAAATGTGTAAGCTAGAGAGAAAATAGGAAAGAAAGGGACTTCAGATAAAAGAGAGAGACAAGTAGAATAGTGGAAGGGGTTTGGGGATGGAGGGGGAGGAGAATTGATAAAGAAAATAGTTAAAATAAGCCTACATTGCCAGGTATGGTGGTGAACCCTTGTAATCCCTGTACTTGAGAGGCTGCGACAGAAGGATCACAGGTTCAAGGCTAGCCTCAGCAAGTTAGTGAGACACTCAGCAACTTGGTGAGACCCTGTTTCAAAATAAAAACTAAAAAGGGCTAGGGGTTGTAGCTTGGAGGTACATGCCCCTGCATTCAATTCCCAGTAATCTCCCTCTAAAAAAAAGGCTGTACCTGTTTATGAAGGTATCACTACCAATATCACTAACATGTATAGGGAAGAAGGGGTGGGAGGGTTACAGAGAGGAACAGATCAAGTGCTGTGTGCATGTATATTTGTATCACTTTGAACCTCACTCTGATGTATAATTACAATGCACCAGTAAAAGTATAAGACAACAAAAACAGAATAAAACAAAAATGAACAGGATTAAGCCCTTAGAACTTGAGCAGTATGTGTGCATGTGTGTCTATACACTGGAGACCTGGTCTTGAACATGGGGTCCTCTCCTCTCCTCTCCTCTCCTCTCCTCTCCTCTCCTCTCCTCTCCTCTCCTCTCCTCTCCTCTCATCTTCTCTCCTCTTCTTTCCTGGTGGATTGCTGGCCATGGCTAGGCCTGCTGTGCTCAGACACCCCTAGACCCTGAAACTTAGACCATGAGTTGCATAAACCCAAGATTGCTTTAATGAACTGAAAGGGCAACGTTATTATGGACCCGCTGTGACACTGAGATGCCTCACCAAGCTGTTTACAAAAGCATTGGGAAAACTTATGCCATAGCTTCAGCATGCTCTCCCCATGGAGAATGGCCAGAACATTCGGAACAATCGACCCAACAAAGGTCAAATGAGAGCCCCATGAGGTTACCAGAGAGAAACAGGACACCCTGTTACATTTTAATGCCAGGTAAACAATGAATAACTTATTAGTATAAGCATGTCACATAAAAATTCATAAGGAATTGGGCTTCCTGTGTTTTTATGATAAATCTGTCAACCCATCTGAGAATATTATTTTATTCCTTGAGTAACTGGTCAGGGAGATTAGGATGGATTATGTTTCATGGTCAGGTAGTTGAATAGGAGTTCACCAGAGGGGTATTCCTGGAGGATATTAAGGCAACAGCTATAAATAGCACTCACTGAGAACTCACCCTGTGTAGATTCTTAGCCTGGTGTGCTGCTAGATCCAACCTCCTCCTGAGAGTCTTGGAAGACAAACATAATGATGATGTCCCCATTTTGTAGCTCGGAAGACAGAGGCTCAGGGAAGCAATAGCAGCTCATGTAGGCATGGCCCAGCTCAGGCTGTTCTCAGATCTCCAGCAGCCCTTTCCTAGTGCTGCTCATGCCAGCACACCACCACCCACCCAGCAGCACCCACGGGAGAGCCAGGGCCGGGTATGTGCTGTGTGAGCATGTGAGATGTGCCTCTGTAGGAGGGAAACATTCATGGTGCTGAGAGGAGGAAAAACAGAGGCACTGCCCCTCCCCCACCTCAGTGTAAGCCAGCATCACCACAGACTCCTGTGTGAAGCCAAGCAGTGTGGACAGCTCCAGGTCTAGCTGGGGAACGTCTCTGCCCTCCAGGGATACAATGGCCAGAGTGAAGGGTGGTGCAGAGGCCTGGACCTAACCCAGCTCCAGGTGTGTATGCATGTCTATACACTAGAGGCCTGGTCTCCTTGAGCATGTGGTCTCTCTGTTCCTCTTCTCCCCTCCTTTCTTTTTTCCCAGTAGATTTCTGGCCATGGCTAGGTCTGCTGTGCTCAGACTCCCCTAGACCCTGAAATTTAGGTAAAGAGTTGCATAACCCCAGTGACAATGTGGCTGAGTGTGTGAAGTTCTTAGCCATTATCTTATAGTCAGTGGCAGGTGGGGATGGTAGTGAGGGCAGGCTGCTCCCCAGAACTTGAATGTCATACCAGGGGGTGTGCCTATCTATCAGTAGGTTTGCAGCCACCCGAGGTAAGTACCTTGGGGTTTCAAGATGATGAAGTTGGGTGTAGAAGGTATTCAGTGCTCCCCCGGGCTCTGATAATGGATGCTCACTCAGGCAGATGAATGCCTGGCCAGTCCATGAGACCTCCCATAAGGAAACCTGGGAGGACCTGAGAAGGGTGTTCTCACACCACTCCATAGACTGGTGTCCTCTGGTAACCTCTTCTGTGCCCAATGAGCTCTGTCATTAAGATACAACTGGTGTGGGCTTTATGTGCTCCAGGTTGCCCGGCCCAGCCTCACTCGGTCTCATGTCTACTCCCCATCCCTGTGGACTCTAGTCCCTGCTGCCACGGGAAGCTCCGGTGGTGCTTGCATGGTGTGGATTTGACCGGTGGATGAAGACGGGGGATCACAATGGGGCACCATCACCAAATGATATTCAGATTCCTCTAAGTATGGGCTCTGGTTACATTGTGAAGGGTTAAAGGAAGGACAGGAGGACATGGGGACGATGGTAAAAGAGATGCTGGGAGACAGATGCTGCTAGGGAGGCAGTGTCTCCCCTGAGCTGCCTGAGAAATGGCTGCATGGGGTCCAGGAGGAGCAAAGTGATCATGCGGTTTAGGAAACTCGAGGAGCAGAAGCAAAGGGTGAAGACCAGCAGTCATCCATCACACGGTGTGCCTGTGGATTCCTGCATCCCTCAGCTACTTTATTAATGATCCGGGAGAGAGAGAGAGAACAAATGGTTTCCAGCTGGGGGACCTTGGGAATCACGTTGGGGGGGGGACTGACAAATGAGTACCTGAATTAACAGTTTAAGAATATATGGGCAGTGAAGAAGAGAAACTTTGCCTGGGATTGAGAAAACCCAATAGAAATTTAATGACCATCTCTATGCCTATTTAGGAAAAAAATTTCCCCCAGCCAGATTTAGTTCTTTCAAAAGTTTGTATGGTTTCAAAAGCCGTGACTAATTCTTTTCAAAAATTGATTTTTTTTTGCCAAAAATCAATTGAATGCCTCTCCTCCACCCCAAGTCAGTGTGTATAGACAAACCTGCCAAACACCAAATTGGAAAGAGTGTTATTAACAGTGCTTGGGTTCTAAGCTTCTTAACATTAATGACTGGAACTAACTAACCCACTGTGGATGGGAAGGGGCCTCGGGGACTAGGTGGCTCATGTCTTCAGTGTATATACGGAGTGCTCAGCCTTTGCACCCTGATGCTATAGAGCAGTGGCTCCTTCTCCAGGGCACTCTACACACTCCTGCCGGGACGACCCCCACCCCCATGAAGATGCAAGGGCGTGACCCCGCTTCTGACATACCAACTCGGCATAGACCAAGAGTCCATGTATATCATTAAATTCAGATTAAAAAATACAGTGGCAGCTACCAGGGGCTGGGAATGGAGGATGAGGAGTTGTCATTTCATGGGGACAGAGTTTCAGTTTTGCAAGATGAAAAGAGCTCTGTGGACAGTGGTGGTGGTGGTTGCCCACCAACACCAGTGCCCTTAACAATGGACCTGTGCACTTGAAAACGGTCAAGATGATGCCGAGTGTGGTGGCATATGCCTGTAATCCCAGCGCTTGGGAGGCTGAGACAGGAGGATCGCACAGGTTCAAAGCCAGCTGCAGCTACTCAGTGAAGTTCTCAGCAACTTAGTGAGACTCTGTTTCCAAATAAAGTATAAAGCAGGTCTGGGAGTATAGCCTGGAGGTAGAAAAGCCTCTGGGTTCCACACCCAGTACAACACACACACACACACACACACACACACACACACACACACAAGAAAATGGTTAAGATGGTAAATTTTATGTTCTATGTATATTACAACTAACAATAAAACAAAATCATTAAATATATTTAAAAAACCCAAGACAATCTGAATAAAGTATAGGCCTCAGTGAATAAAAATTATTGATAATTTCTGAAGATATTACCTATCTAGCCAGAATTCAAACTTTCTGATGGTCTCACAGGTGCCTTTTTAGTTAGTCTGTTTGAAGCGAGTCATTTCGTTTGACAGCACTATAGAGCTGAGGTAAAATTCCTGGAAGTGAAACTGCTGGGCCAGTCTATACATTTTAAATGGAGTTTCTGTGTACTGCAAACTTGCCCTTCATACATAATGTATCATTAAGTGCCTGTTCACTTGCCTTCATACCTCTCTCTCTCTCTCTCTCTCTCTCTCTCTGTATGAAGCTATCACCATCAAGATATAACTCCCACTGGGAACATGTTCCAGAATGTTCCCAGCGTGACTCCTCTCCCATTCTTTGAGCCTCAGAGGCTGGGGGAACCTCTGCTCTGGACAGAACTGTTTCTCTCTTCCCTCCTCTTCTCCTCTCACTCCTCTTAGCTTTGGGGTCTTCAGCATGGCAACAGCCTCAGCTAGCCTAGGTGTGGGGGGTGGAGGTGGGGACATGGCTGTTACGCACCTTGATATAGGGCTGCAGGAGGAGCAGAAACAGCTTGGGGGAGTTAGGTAGCAAACACCTGCTCTAATAGACACTCTGTTCCTTTAATGTCTTTACCTCTGTCTTGTGCTTTGGTTTCTTAGTATTCTAGCTTTAGAGCCTAAATCCTGTGGAGGTGGGGTGGGCCACAAGAGGTAGAGGAAGGTAAATTGATCATTTACTAGGTGCCAAGATGGCACTTGTCATCTTGTATAATCCCCACAAAACCCTTTGGGGTCAGCATCACTTTCTTCTGGAGAAACCAAGGTCTAGAGAGGGTGCATCAGCTGTTCTAGGGACCCAGAATGAAGCCCTGATATCCAGTGCTGCAATCTGTCTCTTCTGGGTTGGGTTAGTCTGGGTGGAGTGACAGACTTCCTGGCACAAAACATAAGTGAAACTAAAAGCCAGAGAACAACCGAGTCTGCAAATCAAAAATACAAATGGAACTAAGAAGAAAGTATAACAAATGATTATAGAATTCACAGTCCAAAACATTTAGTGAATGTAAAATGTCCAACATCATTAGCAATCAGGGAAATGCAAATCAAAGCTACACTGAGATTTCATCTCACTTCAGTTAGAATGGCAACCATCAAAAATAAGAACAATAATAAATGATGGTGAGGATGTGGGGAAATAGGAATTCTTTACACTGTTGGTGGGATTGTAAATGTGTGCAGTCACTATGAAGATCAGCATGGAGGTTCCTCAAAAGACTAGTAATGGAATCACAATATGACCCAGCTATTCCACTCCTCACTATCTTTTTAAAAGAATCAAAGTCAGAATACTACGGTGATTCATGCATATCCATGTCCATAGTAGCACTCTTCACAATAGCCAAGTTATAGAACCAACCTATGGTGTCCATCAGATGAATGGATAAAGAAAATGTATAAACACACAGTATATAAGCACACAAATGTACATACACAGCCATTAAGAAGAATAAAATTATGTCATTTGCAGGAAAATGGATGGAACTAGAGAATATTATGCTAAGTGTGATCAACCATTCTCAGAAAGTCAAGGGTCATATGTTTTCTCTCATATGTGGAAGTTAGAGAGATAATAGGAAACAAAAAGATTTTGGTTAAATAAAGAGAGAGACAGTTGAATAGTGGCAAGGGATTGGGGGGAGGTGGCGTGAAGAAAAATGATATTTGAGGAAGGAAACAGTTCAAATAATGTTATTTACGTATCTGGAGGTATCACTACCAATCTCACTAACATGTAACAGGGAAGGAGGAGGTGGTAGAGGGGTGGGTTGGGACGGGATGCAGAGAAAACACAGTGATGTGTGATGTATGAGTGTATCACTTTGAGTCTCACCATACTGTATAATTATGACACACCAATAAAAGCATAAATACTTTTAAGAGAAATAAAATTAGAACATAATTTTTATAGCAAAATAGAAAAGAAAGACTTTTCCCTCTGGAGGTAGGAGGCCTCCTTTCACAAGGAGTTGGAGGGAATTATCCTTAAAAGAAAATATCATTGGCCCAATTTTCTCACTCTAAGCCCAGAGGGGGGACCTGACACAGGAGAGTGAGCTGCTGAACCTGCCTCCTCAGGAGCAGCTGGGGAGGGAGGGGAGGCTGGGATAAATCTCGTTTTCATTGGCCAAGTCTCCAGTGATCCAATTATAGTGAGGAGATATACTGAATGCCAGACCAAAGCAAAAGGCATGAAGCCTGCGGGTGCCGAGTGTTGGCAGCACTTTGCCGTTGGGGTTTGCAGAAGACCCGCACGGAATTGACTCCGGATTGCCTTTCAAATGCAGGCCTTCCTGGCCCAGCCACTCCAGGAGCTTCTTTGTGAAGTTTCTTTGAGCTGAGTTTGCGCTTACAGGACCACAAATGTATGTCTCTCCACTGTCTCATCGCAGGCTGCAGCCCTTGTTTCTGATGAACGAGGCCTATGAAAGCCAACACAGAGATGAAACTGATGTAGGGAGGCAAGCTAGAGGCCTGTGACCTGAGTTTTGGCTGCAAGTGTCATCTGCTTTGCTTTTAAGGAGGCTGAGACTGCTGGGGACAAGGCAGATACATGAACACACAGACTTGAGTTTGTTCATCAGGCCTGGGGCGGGGGCAGCCAGAAGGATCTACATTCAGCTTGAAACAGAATGAGAAAAAAAAAAAAAAGGTTCTTAGCCTGGCATGGTGGTGTAAACACAGTACTTGAGAGGCTGAGACAGGAGAACTGCAGGCTCGAGGCCAGCCTCAGCAACCTAGTGAGGTCCTGTATCAAAATAAAAAGGGCTGAGGGTTATTGCTTGGGGGTAAAATGTTCCTGAGTTTGATTACTCAGTACAAAAAATAGTTCTTCACACATTGGTAATAAATAAAAATATATGGATTTTGGGGGAATAAAAACATAAAGATAAAATAAAAACATAGTTCATAGCTCTGGAGCTCTGTTCCCAAACTTGGTGTAAATAAACACCAATTATTCTTAGTACTACCTTTATTCATCTGTTTCCATATGTCAAAACACTGGGAAAGGATGGAGCAGAGCCAGGGTGGCTTGCACCCAGTCTGAAGAAGTAGAGCTGTAGAGGAGGGGAAGGATACATGGGTCCTGAGAGGGAGACAGTGCACTTTCCACCTGTTCTAGGTGTTTAATTTCTCCCCTGAGCACCTGATAACTGGCCTAGGCTGCTTTTAGAGGTCATTGAACCCATCATATGCTGTGAATCTTGTTTGGAACTATGTTGAAGAGTGATAATTTGTCATTTTAATTAATTAATTAATTAATTTTTGTGGTACGGAGCTGGAATCCAGGGGCTTTTCTACCTTCGGCTATGCTCTCAGACCTATTTTATATTTTTCTTGGAAACAAAGTCTCACTAGGTTTCTGAGAGCCTCACAAAGTAGCTGAGGCTGGCTTCGAGCCTGTGCAATCCTCCAGTCTCAGCCTCCCAAGCGCTGGTATTACAAGTGTGCACCATCACGTCTGGCGATAACTTGGCATTTTAATCTAATCGCCGAGTAAATATTTATCAAATGCCTACTCAGAAGAACTAACAGAACAAAATAGACCCACCCACTTTCAGGAGTTTATAGTCCTGTTGCTGGAAAGGAATGACCAAGAGCCTGGTTGCAGCTGAAGGAGACTTAGATAGGGAAGGAAGCAAGATGCTCATCAGACTGGGAGAGTGACATCAGTCAAGGGATGAACACACAGTCAGTGGCAACCTCCTCTGATTGGTGACAGTGCCTGACCAAGAGGCAGGCTGCACACAGAGCTAAGCACACTGCCCAAGACCTCCGACACTGTCGGCCACCTCTGCAGCCCTACTCTTGCTATCTTATTAGCAGCCATATGCCACTAAGTTTCGAGAGTCCACAGTGGAATTACGTGACCTGATGTCTAGCGACTAGCTGAAGAGCCAACACCCTGAAGAGGCACCGCAGAATAGCTTGTCTCTGATGCATGATGTTTTGGACCTCAGTGGGGAAAAGAGGAATGATAGGTCTAGAATATTCTGAAGGCTTATTCACTGGGAGCCTGGACTAGCTGACCCAGAGACTGCTGCCCAGGATGGATGCCTGAAGCATCTGCGTGGACTCCAAAAAGCTTGTCCTCCTCAGAGCATTGGAGGAGTTGGTTTTCTAGGGAAATAGAGTGAATGTATATACAAATATCTACTAATAATAAATGAATACTTTGTCATATATAATAAATTACTATATGTTTATTTATTATGAGAACTTGGTTCATGGTTTTTTTTTAAGATTTAAAGAAATTTATTAGAAAGAGAAATACAGAAAATAGAAATACAGCCCCATGCCAACATGACATAGGGGGGTGACTTGAAATGAATACACCTTTTTTTTTGTGGTACTGGGATTCCTGGAAGCCTACCTCCGGGCTACACTCCCAGACCAATTTTTACATTTTTATTTGGAAACAGGGTCTCCTAAGCCAGTACGCGCGGCTGGCTTTGAACCTGCGCGATCCACCTGTCTCTGCCTCCCAAGCGCGGGGATTAAAGCGTGCGCCACCATGCCCGGCTTGGTTCATGGGTTGATGAAAGCTACCAAGGCCCAAGATCTTCTGCTGCAAACTGGGGATTCAGGAAAGTAGTGGTATAATTCAACCCCACTTCAAAGGCCTGAGAACCAGGTAGCTGCTTTTTTAAGTCTCCATATTCAGGTAGAGAAGATGGAATCAGGTGTCCCAGCTCACACAAGAGGCAGAAAAGACAGTTCAATTACTTCTTCCTCCACCTTTGATTCTGTTCAGACCCTCCATGGGCTGTATGGCATCCAGCCACCATGAGAACATAATCAACTTTTCTGAGTTTACCCATCTAAATGCTATACTTATCCAGAAACATCCTCTCAGACACATCCAGAAGTAATGTTCAACCTGGTGTCCTGTGTTCCAGTTAAATTTACACACACACACACACACACACACACACACACACACACACACACACACACAATTAGCTACTGTAGGAATATTTCCAGGGAGCAAGATTGCTATAGATAAATATAAAATGTCCCCTAAAGAGCTCCTTTATTAAAATTCAGTGTTGATATAGTTGAGTCATGAGGGCTCAATCCCAGCAGTGCATAAATAATGGATTTATCTGGGTGTGGCTGGAGAGGTGGGTCCCTGGGGAGGCTGCCCTTGTTATTATATATGGTGCCTCCTCCCCACAGTCCTTCTCTCTTGCTTCTGGCCTCCATGATGTGAGCAAAGACCATGTGCTCTCCTTCCCTCCACATCCTGCTGTCATGCCCTGAGATCTGAGGTGCCCAGCCTCACATGGACTGAACTTGAAACCGTGAGAAAACAAATCTTTCCTTTAAGTTATGTGGTCAAGTCTGTAGATTATATCTGTAAGAATACTGACCAGAACAGAGATGAAAGATGAGAGCAGTGTCACTTCTGCTACCATCTCACTGGTTCATGTAGCCACGAACCTGCCCAGGTTCAGTGGGAAGGGACATAAACCCCATCTTGGGAAAGACATGTGGAGGTGTCAGAAGCAAAGGGGATTAACCTGTATCAACCCTAACAAAGGAAATTAATAAAGCTGAAGGTTAGGAAGGAATGGTTCTTACACAGAAGACCCTTCCAGGACCATGGAATTGCACCGAGGCCACCACAGCCTTATAGAATATTTCCTCTACAAGGACATTTGCACAGCAACTGCCCAACCTAGAACTGACATACTTACTATTCATCACTATGGCCAAGGATTATTGTTTTAAAATATATCATGAAATCCTTTTCATTTTTGCTTTAAAAAAACTTTCCTTCCCTGGTTTGATCTGTTTGTTTGTTTGTTTATTTATTTTTGCAGTACTAGGGATTGAGCCTAGGGGCATTCTATCTCTGAGCTACACCCTCAGCCCTATTTTACTTTTTATTTTGAAACAGTTTATTAAATTACAGAGGGCCTTGTAAGTCTGAGGTTGGCTGTGAACTTGAGATCCTCCTGTCTCAGCCTCCAAAGTACTGAGATTACAGGAGTGTACCACTGTGCCCAGCCTCAACCTCTTTGAATATGCCCCCAGTTTATGGCATGCATATTTCAATTGCAGTGCTCTGCTGTCCCCAAATAAATACCATTGTTATTCTTTGGACACCCCCCTCTCTCATATATAGGTTGACTCTTTCCAATGGAAGGAGTGTCAAAGACCTTTCAGCCATGTTTTAAAGCTATTATCAACATCACCCCAATTTTTACTTCTTTATACCATGCAAACATTTTCTTCCAGACAGCTTCACTGAGGTGGAATTTAAATGCTATGAAATCCACTCATTTTAAGTGTACAGTTCAATAAATTTTAGTAAAGTCACTGAGTTGTACAGCCATCACCATACTCCATTTTTAAAACTTTTTCATTTTTTCCCCGAAGGTCCCCTGTGCCTGTTTACAGTTAATCCTTGTTCTCAGCCCCAGGCTGAGAACTCCAAATCTACTTTCTGTCCCTGCAGATTTTGCTTCACTGCCCACACAGGCTGTTAAAAGTAGTGCTTGAGTTTTGAGAAGACATTTCTCCACAGTTGCTTCTTTTCTGAGAATAGCCAGTACCCAGGCCATCTCCTACTGATATGCAGGGGTTGGAAATGAAAATCCCCATTGTCTGGGAAAGGGTCCTTACAGGATGGAAGAGACAGAAGGTCAGAATTAGAGAGAAGTTTGAAGATGCTTGTGCTGGGTTTGTTTGTTTTTTTGGTGGTACTGGGGTTTCTGGAAACCCTTCTACCTCTGGGCTACACTTCCAGACCTATTTTATATTTTTTTTATTTGGAAACAGGGTCTCTTAAGCCAGCGAGGCTGGCTCTGAACCAGCATGATCCTCCTGTCTCAGCCTCCCAAGCATGGAGATTACAAGCATGCGCCACCATGCCCGGCTTGTTGCTGGATTTGAAGATGAATGCAGGTGGCACTGAAAGACTGGGAAAATCCAGACATACTCCCTAGAGGCTCCAGAAGAGATGCTGCCTGACCAACCCTTCATTTTGGATTTCTGACTTCCATAAATATGAGAACATGTGTTGTTTTAAGTCACTAAGTTTGTGGTAATTTGCTAATGTGGCAGTAGGAGACTGGTATTCTAAGGAAGACTCCTCAGTCCTTGCTTTTTCATGCTGGTCCCTTCCTGCCTGTGCACTGCTGCCATGCCACAGCGTGGAGTGGAAACAGCTCCTCCTGAGCCTCAGTCTCCTCAGCTCTCCATGCCCAGGCAGTCTTGCTGGTCAGCTCTCACCTTGGGTAGCCCACCTGCAGCTTTTGCATAGTGAACCAGCTTGTGCTGCCCTGTGCTTCCTGGAGTCTCTCTCGTGAAGTTACCTCTTCTGATCCTGACAACTCCCTCTCAGTTTCCATGGCTGGTTCCTTTCCAATTTTCTAATTTCTCAATTAGAGAATCCACCTTCTTTTTGCTTTGGGAACCAATATCTTCTTCTTTTTTTTTTTTTTTTACTTGCATGCTGTTAGAGTTTGGACTTAAAGTGTCTTCAGACCTCATGGTCTGGAAGCAGTCACACTCCTAGGAGTATGGCCAGGAATGGGATTTTCTCTGGAGGCTGCTGAAGCTTCCTGCTTTTTTCTCCCCTGCCACTGTTGAGATGACATAAATGCTCCCCTTCTCCTTTCTTTTCCCTCATCATCATGCCCTGAGAACCTATATCCCTGGCTCCTGCTTGGAAGCTGGTCTAACATGGCCTGAAACCTCCAGAACTGTGAGCAAATAAATCTCCCTTCCTCTAAATTGTGGTAATCAAGTATTTTGAATCATAGCAATGACAATGATGACTGAACACACTCATTCCCTCAGGATTCTTATTTGGTCTAATGGTTTTAAAGGCTAAAGACTTTAAAGGCTAAGGCTAAAGACTTCTCACTCTTCACCTCCAGCCCTGGCCTCTCTCCTGACATGTTTTTCTAGTCAGCTGCCCATACAGCGTCCCTTTATATCTTACAGTTTTCTCAGAGAACACATGTCCCAAACATAAATCCTGATTTCTAACCCCCAGGCCCAATCCCCCTCTTCCTACTCAAACCAGCACGGTTACTTTCCTAGTTGCTGAGGCCCCACATTCCAGAACCATCCTTAATTATTTTCTTTCTTTCTTTCTTTCTTTCTTTCTTTCTTTCTTTCTTTCTTTCTTTCTTTCTTTCTTTCTTTCTTTTTCTTCATTCTACATCTAGTCCATCAACAAATATTTGTGAGATCTCCTTTTCAGAAACACCAGTGAGTGACTACTTTCAATCACTGGCACCCCTCTCTGAGGGTTTGATGTTCTGAACTCTTATCTCTCTCTGGTGTTACTAGAGGAGTCTCCTGACTTGTTTCTACTGTTGCCCGTCACAGTCTGATTCTCAACCAGCTGCGGATGCACTCTTCTGTGACATAAGTCACTCTTCCAGTTAAAAACTTTCAACAGCATCCCATTGCACCAAGAGTAAAAGCCAACTATTACAACAGTGTGACATCATCAGGCGGTGCTATTGAGGTCTCCCTTCAACAGACCTACTGTGAAGAGGTCATTTAGTTGGCAGATAGCCTCCAGCTGCTTCATCTTTGATTTCTCAGGATGTCATGCTGAGTCCACACCCTGGAGTCAGCTCTGGCCAAGCACTAGGGGCAGTGGAGGTACTAGGGCCAGCCAGACTATGTCTTTTTATTCTTCATTTCTTTTTGCAGAGCTGGGGATTGTACCCAGGGGCATTCTACTTCTGAGATACACTCCGAGCCCTATTTTTTATTATTTATTTTGAAACAGAGGCTCACTAAGCTGCAGAGGGCCTCAATAAGTAGTTGAGGCTGGCTGTGAACCTGCGATCTTCCTGTCTCAGCCTCCCAAGTACTGAGATTACAAGCATGCACCACCATGCCTTGCTCTTTTAAAAATGCTTTTATTGTTGCATTATAATTTCACATCAATAATGTAGTTCATAGTGAGGGTGACATACATGTACACAACACTTGGTAGGCTTTTCCCCAGCTCCTTTCCTACTCCCCTTACCCCATAGAGTATATTGAGATTGACACTGGTGTCCTCACATTTGTACCTAATGTTAAAGGAATTTATTCCTTTACTGTGCTGCTATAAACATGGATATGCAAATATTACTATGATTTTCTGATTTCAATCCCTTTGGAAAGAAACCTTGCCTGGCTAGACACCTGCTTGGTCTGCTGCCTGCAGCCCAATGCTCAAGTGCTGCCCCATCTGATTCCTGACTACCCTGAGGACGATTATTGCATTCCCATGCTGTCCCCCCTCAGTCCGATTTGGCTTTTCTTCATGTCACTTATCACCATCTGACATATTTATGTTTTCTTGTTTACAATATCTGTCCCTCCTGCCCCAGTAGGATGGGTGCTCCCCAGAAGGTCATTTCATTTGTTTTGTTCATTGCTGTGTCATTAGCTCCAGGACATTGCCTGTCACTTAGATGGGCACCCAGCGTATGCTTGTTGAATGCATGCACAAACAAGTGACAAAGCTCTGGGCTTTCATTTTAGCTGATGTCTAAAGACAATGATCTTGTGATGAGAGTGTTGGTGAGCTGGATCTTACCCTAAATATCTCTCTTTCTCTTTTTTATCCTTTTTCTGGGCAACAACTTTTTTGAGTTATCATTCACATACTATACAATCCACATATTGTGCAATTTATTGGTTTTTAATATATTCACAGAATTGTGTACCATCACTGCTGTCAATTTCAGAGCACCCCCACCTTCCTCTCTCCTCCCAGCCCTAAACAATCATAAATATACTTTCTGTGCCTATGATTTTCCTTTTTCTGTATATTTCATCAAAATGGAATCACATAACACGTGATCTTTTGTGTCTGGCTCCTTTCACTTAACATTGTGTTTTGAAGCTCACCATACTGTAGCCTGTGTCAGTAATTCACTAGGGCTGAATACTATTCCACTGTATTGACATACCACATTTGTTTATCCACTCATCAGTGGGTGGGGATTTGGGTTGGTTCCACTTTTTGGCTATTGGAAAAATGATACAATGAAAATTCAGTACAAGTCTTTTGTGTGAAGTGCCTGCTTTCAATTTCCTTTCCATATATTTCTAGGAGTGACTCATTCATATGCCAACTGTATACTTAATCTTCAGTGGAGCTGTCAGATTGTTTTCCAAAGTGGTGAATGGTCTCTTATGGCTTGAATGGTCTTCCAATTCTAACCCTTATGAAATACACGACTATATAAAATGAATAGGATTTTAAAGCAGTCTCCATTGTCCCTCTTTGATACAGACTTTTTGAATGGAATTTAATCAAAGGCATCGAATGGCATCCCGCTCAGTTGCAGAGCTCAGAGCTGTGGGATTACCTTGCAGCCAGATGTAGGGAACCTGTGTTAATTGGGAAGGCAGAGTGGAGCCCTCACCAGGGAGGGCCTTTCAATTTCAGCAGCATTGACTTATTGATTATGAGAGCTCCAGGGCAAGAGAGGGCGGCTTTCCCAGGGGCTAGTCTCTTTTTAGACAAGGAAAGTTTGGCTTTCCCCTAATCTTTAATGTGATCGAATTCTGAAAGCAGGGCTGGGCATGCCAAGAGGGGCAGACTCAACGCGGGCGCAGCACAGCCTCTGCTTTTTGCTTCCTCTCGGCAGGGATCTCCAGCGAATGCTCCCTGGCATAAGCACACCAAAAGAGATGCCCCCGTTACTGCAGAGTCATACTTCTCTCAGATCAGACTGCTGGAAGGAACATATCCGTGAACATGAAGATTTGTGCAAATGCAAGCCTTGCTTCTCTGGAAAGGCCAGTCCCTAGAGACCAGAGAGAAGCCACAGAAGGCCACAGCTGGCTCCCATTTACTGAATCAAGTTCATGATGCTACAGGAGCCATTTAGGATCATAGAATTGCTATAAATATTAACACAACACTAAAATAAAGCAAAGGGTGGAAATGTCCCTGTGTATTCTCCCCTCAAACCCAGTGCCCACACCAGCCTCCAGTCTCCTGCTCAGCTGTGACCACCTGTAGAAGAGGAGTGAGCATCCTGCTTCTTCTCAAATATTCCTGTTTGAGGGTAATTTCTTTTATCTCCAGTGTCTAGAAGATGTGCATACAGTATGCTACCTGAAAGACCTCCTTATATCTATTAGCTGATCCTTAGAGTATTCCAAATCCAAAGGATGATGTAAAAATCTTTAACATTCTCATTGGGATGCCTTTTAGTTTAGCCTGCTAGCAGTAATGCCTGTCAATCCCGGGACTTGTTTTCCTTCCTTTTCTACTACTCAGTCAGGGTCCTGCCCATCTGCTTCCAATTCTGTGATTGAGGCTAAAAGACATACCCTTGGCTTCATCCTTTGAATGGTCATAGTGGGTAAAATTATTTACATTCTTCAGAGAAAGTCACCTGTGTGCTAAGCAGACCTCTCCTGCCCAGCTGGTCACCTGTTATGGCATAAGTTTTGTGTATTGAAGTAAAAAAAATCCCTTTCCCATTTGAGCGAGGGTGGGATTGAGCAGAGAGATGGAGGGGACAGAAAATCCAGTTTTATCTCATACACTTATAAACAGACACATATGTATAGTTTTTTTCTTTGCTGCATAAACACAATTATGCTTTAAGAGTTACTTTGCAGCTGGCTCTTTCCCCATATGATATCACATCTTAGAGATCTTTCATGCTCATGCTCACTCATTCTTCTAAGAAGGAAGACCACTGGCTATTCTTCCACAGTGCGGATGTATGCAGCGAGGCTCTGTAGAAGCATGAACTAGATGAATAGGACCAGGACATGACTTCTGCTTGTTTTTGTGTCTCCTCAGTGGAGAGCTTCTTCCCAGGTCCTAGATAGAAACTCAGGAGGCCCATGGCTATTCCAATCATTTTTAGGCTACCTTAAGCAGCAAAACACAGCCTTCCTTCATTTTCCTGTGGTATAATTAACACAAAGTATATATTTAAGGTGCACATTGTGATGTTTTAATGTATACACACATTGAGAAACCAAAACCAAGCAGGGTCACATAACTGTAACCCTCATGTTCATCTTTTTTTTTTTTTTTTTTTGGTGGTGAGAACACTTGAGATCAATTCTTTTAGCATGCCCAGTATGGTGTTATTAGCTACAACATAATTTCCTCCAGGTTCATCTATGTTGCTGCCAATGGCTGGATTTCCCTCTTTTTAGGCAGAATAATATTCTATGGTATGAGTATATCACATTTCCTTTAGTTACTCATCAGGTATCTGACACTTAGGTTGTTTCTTCTGGATATTTTGTATAATGCTGCAAAGCAAATCAAGTACTATCATAACAACTAGTGACATTTAGAGGTGCCTAGAGCTGTTTATTTTTGGTGCCCAGTTAATTATTGTCGTTAATTTTTTCTTTTGTTCTCCTTTCTTCCCTTTTTCTCTCATTCCCTCCCTTCTTTCTTTTTCTTGAGATTGAACCAGGAGCATTCTGCCTCTGAGCTATACCCCCAGACATTTTTATTTTGAAATAGGGTCTAAGTTGCTGAAAGTCTTACTAAATTATTAAGGCTGGCCTCACACCTATGATTTTCCTGTCTCACCCTCCCAAGTACTGGGATTATGGGTGTGCACCAACATGCATGGTTCTGGCTTGCTCTTTTGATCTTCCTTCCTTCCTAGCTTCCTGCCTTCCTTCTTTCCTGTACTGGGGATTGAAACCGGGGACATTATACCTTTGAACTACACCCCCAGCCCTTTTTGTTTCTATTTTGAAATGTGGACTCACTAAGTTGCTTAGGCTCGGCTGTTTTAGCCTCCCAAGTACTGGGATTACTGGCGTGTGCTAGTTAATCTTTGATAGACATCCTTGGGACCTATCTAGTCCTAGTGTGTCATTCAAAAGAATTGTAGATTTGATGAGAGACACCGAAAAGGTAATAATTCTTCACACATCTATGATATGATCCAGCCATTTTACTATTAGATATTTACAGAAGATAAATGAAAACCTATGCCCACACAAAGACTTGGATGTGAATGTTCACAACAACTTTATTCACAAGAGCTAAGAACTGGAAAAAGTCCTGTTTTAGGTAGGGCATCTGGGCGTGGTGGCAGGAAGGAGAGAGAGAGGGAGAGAGAGAGAGAGAGAGAGAGAGAGAGAGAGAGAGAGAGAGAGAGAGAGAGAGAGAGAGAGTTGTGCTTAATGCACAGTGTCAAAAGCGCAGGAGTAAGGGACCTATACAGTCCCCAAGGCCACACCTCCAGGGACCCAACTTCAGCCATGCCTGCTTTTGAACTGGGCTGCATACCTTAGCACATGAGCTTTGAGGGCTATTTTAAGTAAATCTGAACCATACCAAGTCTAAATGTCCATCTGCTCTGATTTTAATAATTTCTTGCCTTCTGCTGGCTTTGGATCTATGGATAGGAAGAATTAATATAATCAAAATGGCCAGGAACTTCCGGGAAGATGGCGATGGAGAAAAGCGGCCTTTACGAGTCCCGCTAACAATTAATCTGTATTGCCACAAAATCAGCACCTTTCATAGCCAGAAAACACCATCAGCAGAGAAATAAAAACTGTAAATACAAGGGACAGGGAAAAAGAGGGATGGAAGAACAACCAGACACCAGAAAAGAAACCAGCCTGCAGTGTTACGGCCGGAGCTGCACCGGCGCCATCTTCCCTCGCAGCACCAGGCTCCAAGGTAGTTCTCAGCAACAAAAACCATGCAGGATGAATCACAATACCTGACTTTAAACTATACCACAAAGCTATTGTAATAAAAACAGCATGATACTGGCAGAAAACAGATACATAGACCAATAGAGCAGAATAGAAGACCCAGAAACAAGTCCACACACTTTCAGCCAATTGATTTTTGACAAAGGGGCCAAAAGCATACACTGGAAAAATGGTAGCCTGCTCAACAAATGGTGTTGGCAAAACTGGTTAACCATATGCAGAAAATTGGAAATTAATCCCACTTTCTCACCCTGTATGAAAGTCAATTCAAGATGGATAAAAAGTCTTGGAAATCAAACCAGAGACCTTGAAGCTCCTTGAAGAGGGCATAGGTTCAACACTGTAACACATAGGCACAGATAAACACTTTCTCAACAAGACCCCAAAGGCACAACAAATTAAAGGTGAATCGATACATGGGATTGCATGAAACTGAAGAGCTTCTGTTCAGCAAAGGAAGCTATCTCAAGAACCTCTATCAAGAGCCAACAGAATGGGAGAAGATTTTTGCCACCTACACCACTGATAGAGGACTAATATCTAGAATATATAGAGAACTCAAGAAACTCAACACTAAGAAAACAAAGCATCCAATAACAAAATGGGCAAATGAACTAAATAGACACTTCACAAAGAAGAAATTCAAATGGCAATAAATGCATAAAAAAATGCTCAACATCACTGGCTATTAGAGAGATGCAAATCAAAACTACCCTGAGATTTCACCTAACTCCAACTAGAATGGCAATCATTCACAACACAACAACAGATGCTGGCGAGGATGTGGAGAAGTGGGAACTCTTAGACATTGTTGGTGGGATTGCAAATTAGTGCAACCACTTTGGAAAACAGTATGGAGAATTCTCAGAACAATGGGAACAAATCTACCATTTGATCCAGCAATACCACTTCTGGGTATCTACCCAAAAGATAGGAAGCAAACTACCAAACTAATGGATGTGTATCTATGTTCATAGCTGCACAAGTCAGCATAGCCAAACTATGGAACCAGCCAAGATGTCCATCAACAGATGAATGGATCACAAAACTTTCAGATATGTACACAATGGAATTTTACTCAGCCATTAATAAAAACTCAATACATCATTTTCAGGGAAATGGACAGAACTGGACGACATTATGCTAAGTGAGATTAGTCAGTCACAAAGAATAAGAAAGCAGATGCTTTCCCTAATATGTGAGAGTTAGGGAGAAATGGGTCATAGGAAGAACTCTTGAAAAAGGAAATCCTATAGAGGAGCAAAGAAGACAACCTAAAGGAGGAGAAAGGAGGGGGGAAGAGGAAAATCTCTAAAACACACAATGTACTTAAACATATCGAAGTCAATTACTAAGCCAAGCAAGGGAAGGAGGGATGTGGAGGGAATGGGGTGGGAATTGGGTAGGGGCTAAATGAGTGATGTGTACATGTATGTACACACAAGTTTTTTACCCCAATATTATGTATGAATATAATACACCAATAAAAAATAAGAAAAATAAAAAATAAAAATTTATTAAAAACACCAAAATGGCCTTTCTGCCTAAAGTTATCTATATTTCATTGCAATCCCCATTAAAATACCAACAACATTTCTCATAGACCTGGAAAAATCAATTATGAATATTGTATGGAGGAAGAAAAGACCCAGAATAGCCAAAGCAATTCTCAGCAACAAGAACCAGGCAGGAGGCATCACAATCCCGGACTTCAAATTATACCATAGAGTATGGTATTGGCACAACAGCATGGTATTGGCACAACAATAGGCAGACTGACCAGTGGAACAGAATAGAAGATACAGAAACAAACCCACAAATCTATAGTCAATTGATTTTGACAAAGGGGCCAAACTCATACGCTGGAGAAAAGGCAGCCTTTTCAACAAATGGTTCTGGGAGAACTCGTTATCCATTTGTAGAAAGTTGGATCTGAATCCTTACTTCTCACCATGCACAGGAATCAACTCAAGATGGATCAAAGACTTAGAAATTAGACCAGAGACTGTGAAGTTATTAGAGAAAGGCATAGGATCTACACTCCAACATATAGGCACAGGGAGTACTTTCTCAATAAGACTTCCAAAGTGCAGGAAATTAAAGCAAGAATTAATAAGTGGGATCTCTTCAAACTAAAAAGTTTTTTCTCATCAAAGGAAACCATCAAGAATCTAAAGAGGAAGCCTACAGAATTGGAGAAGATCTTTACCAGCCACCACTCTGATAGGGGGCTAATATCCAGAATATATAAAGAGCTCAAAAGACTCTACATTAGCAAAACAAACAACCCAATCAAGAAATGGGCAACTAAAATGAATAGGCACTTCACAAAAGAAGAGATACAAATGTCCAATAGATACATTAAAAGATGTTTAACATCTCTAGCTATCAGGGAGATGCAAATAAAAAGTATGCTGAGATTCCATCTAACCCCAATCAGAGTGGCAAACATAAAGAAATCAAACAACAACAATTGCTGGCGAGGATGTGGGGAAAGAGGAACTCTTTTATACTGTTGGTGGAAGTGCAGAGTAGTTCAGCTACTATGGAGATCAGTATGGAGATTCCTTAGAAAACTGGGAATAGATCCACCATTTGATCCAGCTATACCACTCCAGGGTATCTTTCCAAAGGGGTTGAAATCAGAGAACTACATTAACATATGCATACCCATGTTTATAGCAGCACAGTTTGTAATAGCCAAAATATGGAACCAACCTAGATCTCCATCAACAGATGAATGGATTACAAAATTATGGGAAATATACACAATGGAATTCTATTCAGCTATAAAGAAGAATAAAATAATAGCATTTGCAAGAAGATGGAAGGAACTAGAGAACATTATGTTAAGTGATATTAGTCAAGCACAGAAAGAGAAGGGACATATATTTTCTCTAATATGCCCAAGTTAGAGAGTAGTGGTATTACCAGAGGGACTCCAGATGATGGAGGGGAAATCTCAGCAAAGCTTGAATGGGAGGATAGGAGAGGAAGAAAGCTGAGGTTGTTCAATGGAGGAGCTACATATGAATATGTGTAATAGCATAAATACAATATGGTTAATCTGGACACTCTCTATTGGGAGGGGGGAAGGGAAATGGAGGGGGAAGGGCATGAAGCACAATCTAAATATACACCACTTTCAATATGTTCCACTTATAAAAATAAAAATTAAAAATTAAAAAAAATATGAAAAAAATTTTGTTTTAAAACTAAGCTGCAGTGTATGTTTTTGGCCCCTTTGTCAAAAATCAATTGACTGAAAGTGTGTGGACTTGTTTCTGAGTCTTCTATTTTGTTCCATTGGTCTATATATCTGTTCTTTTGCCAGTACCATGCTGTTTTTTTATTTATTTATTTATTTATTTATTTATTTATTTATTTATTTATTATTGGTGCGCTGTATTCATACATCATAGTGGGATACAAACTTTTGTAGACATACATGCACACATCACCCAGTCAGCTCCCACCCGATCCCCACCCCATTCTTTCCCTATCCCTCCTTCCCATGCTTGGCTTAGTGGTTGACATCTAGTATTATAGCAATTTATCCAAAATTAAAAATGATAATTTCACATAACAGTTTCATTTGTCTGATACCAAGCTTTTGATGACTTAAAGATAATATTTCAATATTTCTTTTTGCTTTCTTTCTTACCAGAGAATATTTTTTTCTATTTTTTTTTTAGGTGAAACTATCATATATTTATATATTTATTTTTCAGAAAAAAAAAATCTATCCTAATATGGAATATGAACTCTAGATACCCACAACGATCTTGAAAAAGAACAAAGCTAGAAGATGTATATTTTCTGATTTCAAACCATATAAAGCTACAATAATTGAAACAGTATAGTACTGTTCTAAAGGCAGATATATAAACCATTGGAGTTAAATAAAAGCCTAGAGCTAAATTCTTCCCTGTATTGTCAAGTTATTTTTGACAAGGTTTCCATGAACATTTGGTGGTGGAAATAATAATCTTTTAACTAAATATTGTTGAAAAATAATAATTATATGGAAAAGAATAAAATTGGACCCTTACCTAATCCCATATACAAGTATTAACTCAAAATAGATAAAAGACCTAAATATAAATCTTAAGACTATAAACTTTTAGAAGAAAATCTGGGTCATAAAACCTCACAACATTGAAATTGGCAGTGATTTCTTGGATATGATTTCAATGGCACAGGCAACAGAAGAGTATACAAACTCCCTAAAAAATAAAAAACATATTGTATATCCAAAAACAATGTAAACAGAGTTAACAGTTACTAATAGAATGGGATAAAATATTTCCAAATGCTATATCTGAAGGTATATTAATATTCCAACTAGAAATCCTAGAAATTAACAACAATAAAGGCAAACAATACAATTTAGAGATAGGTAAAAGACTAACATAAATAATGAATCTCCACAGATAACCAATCTTAGTTGTCTGTTGGATGGAGAATCTTGTTTCTCTGGTTCTGGTGTGTGTTACCTATTTCTTCTTTGTAGTTAATCTCTTTGAGTATTTTCTCTAATGCTGGTTTTGAAGACATAAATTCCTTCAGTTTCTGTTTGTCATGGAAGCTTCTTATTTTTCCATCTAATTTAATAGAAAGTTTTGCTGGGTAGAAAATTTTTGGCTGGAAGTTGTTTTCTTTCAGAGTTTGGAATATCTTACTCCAAGCCCTTCTGGCTCTCATAACTTGGTTTGGAAGGTCTGGAGTGATTCTAATTGGTGCCTCTGAATGTCACTTGGCCCTTTGTGTTTTGTTGCCTTTAAGATTCTCTGCTTGGCTTTCACAGTGGTCATTTTGACAATTATGTGGCATGGGGTTCCTCTTCTCCGATCCTGTCTAAAGGGAGTTCTATAAGTTTCCTGGACCTGTGTATCGACCTCTTGCTCTATGTTTGGAAAATTGTCTGCTATTACTTCCTTGAAGAGATTGTTGATCCCTTTGGTTTCACTTTCTTTTCCCTCCTCAATTCCAATTATTCTTAGGTTAGCTCTCTTAAATGGACCCATATTTCTTCAATGTCAGATTCCTGCTGTCGGATATTTTTTCCTATATTAGAAACTATGCGTTCATTTTTGGAATGATCATCTTCTGAGAGCGAGATTCTATTCTCCATGTGGTCTAATCAGTTGTTTGTGCTTTGAATTGAGGCCTTTACTTCATTAATTGCATCCTTTATCTCTTTTTGGCTCTCTATGAGTTCTTTTTGAAGCACCTCTATTATTTCTACAGTTATTTTCCTGATTTGATCTTCTAGAAATCTCTGATTTTCTGTTTTATTGGGTTCTGATGTTGTGGGGTTGTGGGCATTCATTGCTCCAGTATTATTCCTCTTTCCCATGATTTCAGAAGTTTGTGCCTTCTCTGGGTTCTTTCCTTGGGTCACTATCTCTTCACTTAAGGTGCTCTGGATCTCGAGTCTGTAGTATCTCAGATCCCACTACTCCTTTACTGGGTTGTATCACAGAGTCTCCGACCCAGGGAGTCGATAGAGGCTGCTTTAAACTATCGGGGGTGCCAGGTTGCACGTTCTCCTATGGTGTGATATCTCTGCCACTGCCACTCCCCCACTGGGTTAAGTCCCAGGGAGTACAGTACTGGGATTTCTCCTCTTGGGCCCGCAATTTGACTCACTGTTCTTGAGTTCGCAGATGTAGCTGTACTGGACGCGGTGAATGTCGCAATATGTCGCTGCTGATACGCCCTCGGCCGTGAGGCTGGCTTATTTCTTCTTGGTTTTGAGTTCCACTCTGAGTCCCTGCAGCGTGTGCTGACCTCAGCCACTGGGTGCTTTAGATGCTTCCTGCGCTGAAAAATCCCACCTGGCTGTTCCGCAGCAGCTCACCTCGGCTTGCTGTAGTTGTCCGGTGAACTCGCCGCTGCCGCCGGCAGTATGGCGCTGCTGCTGTGTCCTTGGGCGTGAGGCCGGTATATATCCTCTGTGGCTCTGAGCTCTGTTCTCAGTCCGCTTTCTCTCTGGAGCCTGGTGATTTTTTTGTTTCCCTGTTTTTTTTCTGGCTATGAAAGGCGCTGATTTTGTGGTAATGGAGATTGGTTGTTAGTGGGGCTCTTAAGCCCGGCTTTTCTCGGTCGCCATCTTCCTGGAAGTCCTATTTATTTCCCATGCTGTTTTTATTACAATGGCTTTGTAGTATAGTTTAAAGTCAGGTATTGTGATTCCTCCTGCTTTGTTTTTGTTGCTGAGAACTACCTTGGCTATTCTGGGCTTTTTGTTATTCCAGATAAATTTAAGGACTGATTTTTCTATGTCTGTGAGGAATGATCTTGGTAGTTTAATGGGCATTGCGTTAAATCTGTAGATCACTTTTGAAAGGATGGCCATTTTAATGATATTTATTCTGCCAGTCCATGAACATGGATGTGGAGAAGTGGGATCTCTTAAGACATTGTTAGTGGGATTGCAAATTAGTGCAACCACTTTGGAAAACAGTATGGAGAATTCTCAGAACAATGGGAACAAATCTACCATTTGATCCAGCAATACCACTTCTGGGTATCTACCCAAAAGATAGGAAGCCATACTACCAAACTAATACATGTGTGTCTATGTTCATAGCTGCACAAGTCAGCATAGCCAAACTATGGAACCAGCCAAGATGTCCATCAACAGATGAATGGATTACAAAACTGTGGGATATGTACACAATGGAATTTTACTCAGCCATAAAGAAAAACACAATTACATCATTTTCAGGAAAATGGATGGAACTGGAGGACATTATGCTAAATGAGATTAGTCAGTCACAAAAAATAAGAAAGCAGATGCTTTCCCTAATATTTGAGAGTTAGGGAGAAATGGGTCATAGGAGGAACTCTTGAAAAAGGAAATCCTATAGAGGAGCAAAGAAGACAACCTAAAGGAGGAGAAAGGAGGGGGGAAGAGGAAAATCTCTAAAACACACAATGTACTTAAACATATAGAAGTCAATTCCTAAGCCAAGCAAGGGAAGGAGGGATGTGGAGGGAATGGGTGGGAATTGGTTAGGGGTTAAATCAGCGATGTGTACATGTTTGTACACACAAGTTTTTTTTACCCCAATATGATGTTTGAATATAATGCACCAATAAAAAAATTTAAAAGGAAAAAAAATAAAAGAAAGAGAAAACAATGTTAAATTAAAAAAATTGAAAAAAATAAATTATTTAAGTACAAAAATACCAAACAAAGTAAGCTGCAGCTGGGTGTGGTGGCGCATGCTTTTACAAGCACTCAGGAGGCTGAGAGCGGAGAATCACAGTTCATGGACAGCCTCAGCTACTTAGTGAGGCCCTTTGCAACTCAGTGAGACCCAGTTTCAAAATAAAAAATAAAAAACAGGGCACAGGCTGTAGCTCGGAGGTTGAATGCCCTGGGTTCCATCCCAAGACCAGCCAAAACAAAAAACAAAAAACAAAAAATTAAAAACAACTAAGCTGAGTGTGGTGGTGGTGCATGCCTGTAATTCCAGTACTTCTGAGGGTGACATAGGAAGATTGCAGGTTTGAGGACAGCTTCAGCAGGGTACTGAGACTTTTTTTTTTTTGCAGGTCTGGGGATGGAACTCAGGGCATTTGGCCTCCGAGCTACACCCCACGCCCCATTTTTTATTCTTTATTTTGAAACAGGGTCTCACTGAGTTGTGGAGAACCTTACTAAGTAGCTGAGGCTGTTCACGAACCGCGATCCTCTGGTCTCAGCCTCCCAAATACTGGGATTACAAGCATGTGCCACCACGCCCCGCTAAGTACTGAGACTCTTAACAATCTAGCAAGACCCTGTTTCAAAACAAAAATTTAAAAAAGGGCTGGGGTGTAGTTCAGAGGTACAATGATTTTGGATTCAATCCCCAGTACCACAAAAAGTTAAGACTAGTATATGTCAAATGCTCAGGACAGTGCCCGGTACAAAAGTGCCAGGAAAGTGAGTTGGTGCCACTGTTGTTGCCTTGGAGGGAACATATCTGTAAACTGTCTTGTGTATACATGTATTCCTGGCACCTCTTTGGGTACATGACACATAGTTGATTTTCCATTGTGTTTTTTGACAAATCAAAGGGATTTTAGGTTATATCAACCAATTTTTTTCTTTTGTGTGTATATGTGTAGTACTGGGGATTGAACTAGGGCCATTCTACCTCTGAGCTACATCTCCAGCCATTTTAATTAATTAATTAATTAATTAATTTATTTATTCATTCATTCATTCATTTTTAGTGGTACTGGAGTTCCTGGAAACCCTTATACCTCAGGGCTACACTCCCAGACCTATTTTATATATTTTTTTAAATTTGAAAATAGGGTCCCATCCTTGTTAGTATAGTGGTGAGTATCCCCACCTGTCACGCAGGAGACAGGGGTTCGATTCCCTGATGGGTAGGCCAGATGCAGGTTTTGCCGGGCGTGGTGGCGCATGCTTGTAATCCCAGCATTTGGGAGGTTGAGACCGGAGGATGGCGGTTTGCGGAGAGCCTCAGCTACTTAGTGAGGCCTCTGCAACTCAGTGAGACCTTGTTTCAAAATAAAGAATAAAAAATTGGGCAGGGGGTGTAACTCAGAGGTCGAATGCCCCTGGGTTCCATCCCCAGACACGCAAAAAAAAAAAAAAAAAAAAGGAAATAGGGTTTCTTAAACCAGTGTGGCTGGCTTCGAACCTGTGCAATCCTTCTGTCTCTGCCTCTCAAGCATGGGTATTACAAGCGTGCACCACCATGATGTGGTGATCATTTTTATTTTTTTATTTTAAAGTATGTCTCACTAGGTTGCTGAGAATCCCTCTACATTGCTGAGGCTGTTCTCAAACCTGTGATCCTCCTGTCCTAGCCTCCCAAGTACTGGGATTGCAGGCATAGGCCACTGCGCTTAGCTTCAATCAACCTTTAATTCACATCATTTTGGGCCCTGAGATCAAGGGGAAGGTGATATTCTGCCTGAAGAACACAGTGGACAGTAAGGGAATGTTCTGGGAACACTGCATAGCCTGCCTCAGTTTCCCTATGCAGAAGCCCATCTCTTAAGTGCGCCCTCTATTCTTTTGCATTTGCAAAGTCAGGGCCTCACAGGAGAGCCGGAAGGGTATCTAGGTACTTCCTGCCATATTATCTCAGAGCTGCCTGTGAGAGGGAACAGCTTTCTTAGTATGTTGCTTGGGCAGGGGATAATGTGCCTCTGTAGCAGCTTCCTCTCTCAACCATTAAATATTGATGATCCTGATGCTAGGAGGGGACCTGGAGACACCCTTTGGAAGGCACTTCTTGCCAGCAGGTGTTGAATGATTGATGAATGAAAAATAAAATATTGATGTTCTGAGTCACACATTAGGTCTGATCCCACCCTGTCTTGTGTTATTAAAAACAAAAATTCAGAGAATGGGTTCTTAGCCTCTGTTTGGAACATGACAACTTTTGACCTGCTGTAACTCAGAGGTACTATGGAAACACTAAGACTGAGTGCTCATATAAACTTGATAGACGGGTCTTTGGAACCAACAGTAGGACAGTACTTTGGGTCTGGAAAACTTAACCAGGATTATCTGATTCTGTAAGGCCTTTACCTTTTATTGTCTTTGAGTTATGTAGGTATATGTATGTATACTATATATGTATACATAATGTATAATAACTATATATATAATTTATTTTTGGCATTGGGGATGGAAACTAGGGGCATTATACCTGATGATTTTTTTATTCTTTGAATATATACAATTTTATTTTTGTGCCTTTATCGGTGCGATGTAATTATACACTTTAGTGAGATTCAAAGCCATACATTTGTTTGCATGCTGATGATTTGAATGATAGTTGGTTTTGGTGTTTTTGTGCAGTTTTTGCTTTGAACACATAAGCCTTTTGGGGAACATTTCAAACCCAAACCGTACAGAGAGACATAGACTAGTTTCAGGTCTCAGTGCTGTGGTTTATTATACTGTTCTTAACTTCGTCCAGAATTGTGGCAGATGTTTATTGCTCATCAAATGTCCATGTGCTCCTGTGTGTGTCCCAGTCTATTTCTGCAATTTGGTGGGGATCAGCTCTGTACTGAGGAATAGAAGAACAGATGTGAGCCAACTGTTCTGGACTCTTGCTGCCTTAACAATGAGGAAGCCAGGGCTCCAGATGATGCATCCAAGATGGTGCAGGCTCCATCAAACTGGGAGCACAGAGCCATGGATCAAAGCCCCCATGGACCCATGTTGGATGTTAGTGTGAATGACTAGCAAACATTGGCTTTGTGCAGCCAGTGAGTTTTGGGAGTTACGTGTTACTGCAACAGAGCCTTGCTCAACCTCACTCTTACAATTTTGTTTTCATTGTGATATAGGAATCATGATCATTCCCTGACCTGCTTACTTTGAGATTTCACAACAATATAAGCACAGTCTCTGTCACAGCATCTGTCCCAGAACAATGTTACTTGATGGTATAATAATGATCACTTTTATTGATTTCTTTGGCAGAGTCAGAAGATGAGGCTGGATGGGCAGTTGATACAGGGCAGGGTAATAAAATGGAAAGAAGATAGTTTTGAGGATCAGATGGAAATAGTGTCATAACCCAACTTGGCACACTTACTGTGTGAATTTGTGCAAACCATTTAATCACTCTAAATCTGTTTTTATAGCTGTAAAACATGGATGATTTTATTTAACTTGTAGGCTTATTGCAAAGATTAAAGGTGTCCTGCAAAGAACCTAGCAAGTAGCTTGGCACATGGAAGATTCCCTTCACATTTTCCTTCCCTGCATGTTTTCATGATAGGCTGGCCAGAGCAAGCTATAGGCTCCTTGCCATGAAAGCTGGCTTCTTTCAGCGATGCTGAGCCTGGCTCTTCAGTCAAGGACTGAGAACGACCAGCCTTCCCTAAGGCCATTTTGCAATTTTTACTGCATGTGCCAGAAGGAATCATGCAATGAGGCTAGATTTTACTGCCCTCATAAAGACTGATAGTGTCATGAGCTGTGTTGATTCACATCACTAGGACCTTCCGGGAGTGCAGCAAAAGTTCAAAAGCAGGTTGGCATCATGACATCTCAGCAGGAAGGTGATGAAGAGCCTCGAGGAGGCAGCAGCAAGCTCTGGTGGAGACATGCACTGGAACTAATACAAGACCCTCCAGCCCTACTCATCCCCACCTCTTTTAAAAGATGATCAGTGTGCAGGGGGATAGAGGGTCCACACTGCAAAATAGGTCCCAAGGTCTATGGGAAAGAACTGAATCTGGGTGGGAAGGAGAAGTTCAGTTAAAATGCATCAAAGGGCAAGATGTTTCCAGGTCAGTCTTCTGAAAGCTCCTGCATTAATCTTGCTCAAATTCCCTCTCCTCTTTGTACGTCTTTCAGCCTGCCTTGAAATGACTTCTGATTCTAAGCTCCCACAGCATGAGCCAGCCACCAACACACTTGCAATTAATCATATTTGGCATCATACAATCTCTTCCTTGGTCTCTTGAAGTCCTATTTATCTCTTGCATTCCCATTTGAATTTTCAAGTGTCTGGTCTTTGTGTTACATTTTAGGTTGCAAGTGCTTGGTTGTCAGGGTGACCTGGATTTCCATGTGATCCACCATGTCTGAAATGGTGCTAGGGGAGGAACTGAATACAGATAATTTAGGCCTTGGGGAAGACCAGGGAACATGCTTTTCTTATCTGATCGTCATTTTGGTTTGTGTCTGTCTGTAAACCCGGTCTCCCAGCTTCTGATTCTTGCTATTTGTTTCCATTAAAACAGATTCCTGTCATTTTGGAATCTGGGGGGATTCAACTCAAGGACATTTTACCTACAAGCTACACGTCCAGCACTTAAAAAACTTTTTATTTTGAAACATAGTTTGGCTAAATTGATTAGACTACCCTTGAACTTGAGATCCTCCTGTCTTGGCCTTCCAAATACTGGCATTACAAGCATGTGCCACCACACCCAGATTCATTTTTGAAACTGATGTTCTAAGATCTTTAATGTTTCTTATAGGACTACTGTGAAAGCATCTTTTTTTAAAAAAATGATACTGAGGATTGAACCCAAAGCAATTCCACCAATGAGCTATACTCCTGCCCTTTTTATTTTGAAACAAGGTCTCACTAAATTGTTGAGACTGGCCTTGAACCTGCAGTGCTCCTGTCTTAGCTTCCTGAGTAGCTGGAATTACAGGCATGTACCACCACACCCATATAAGGCACATACTTTAAAATTAAAATTAGAGCTTTTCATTCTCTATTTAATGCCTTCTCCAGCACTTGCAGTGGGATTTTTTTTGAGGGGTTTCATCTCCACAAAGAAACAAAGCATTCATGATGCATAAACATTCCTGTGTGTCATGTGGAGGTGGGGAGTGTGTCACTTTAGAGGCGTGAATGTGGGCTGTCTGCTTTGCCCACAAGCTTAGCAGTCCTCTCCCTCCAGCCTCCTTGGAGGATGAGCTGTATGTTGTGCCCCAGGAATTTACCTCAGGAACTTGGATTACAGCAGTGTTGTGAAGGTCCAGTCCATCCTATGTTGACTTGCTCCCAGGCAGCCCAGCTCCAAAGGCCACAGTTCTCCATACTTCTTCACTCTCCCTCTCCTATGCATTCTTTTCTGTTTTCTTCCTTCCTTCTTCCCTCATTTTCTTTCTTTCTTTCTTTCTTTCTTTCTTTCTTTCTTTCTTTCTTTCTTTCTTTCTTTCTTTCTTTCTTTCCTTTCTTTTTCTTTCTTTCCAGTACTGGGTATGGAACCCAGGGACATTCTACCTCTGAGCCTAATCTTCAGCCCTATTTTTTAATTCTTTATTTTGAAACAGAGCCTCACTGAGTTGCGGAGGTCCTCACTAAGTAGCTGAGGCTGGCTACGAACTGCAATCCTCCTGTCTCAGCTTCCCAAGTACTTCCCAAGATCACAAGTGTGTGCCACCATGCCTGGCTTCCTTTTCTATTTTAAACTCTTTTTTCTTTTAAAAATTTTATTGGTAATTATATTCATACATCATATTGGGGTAAAAAACTTATGTGGACATACATGTACACATCACTAATTTAGCCCCTACCCAATTCCCACCCCATTCCCTCCCCATCCCTCCTTCCCTTGCTTGGCTTAGTGGTTGACTTCGATATGTTTAAGTACATTGTGTGTTTTAGAGAATTTCCTTCTTCTCCCCTCCCATCCCCTCATTTAGGTTGTCTTGTTTGCTCCTCTTTAGGATTTCCTTTTTCATCTAGAGTTCCTCCTATGACCCATTTCTCCTTACCTTTCACATATAAGGGAAAGCATCTGACTTCTTATTTTTTTGTGACTGACTAATCTCACTTAGCATAATGTCCTCCAGTTCCATCCATTTCCCTGAAAATGATGTAACTGAGTTTTTTAAATGGCTGAGCAAAATTCCATTGTGTACATATCCAAAAGTTTTGTGATCCTTTCATCTGTTGATGAACATCTTGGCTGGTTTCATAGTTTGGCTATGCTTACTTGTGCAGCTATGAACATAGATACACATGCATTGGTTTGGTAGTTTGGCTTCCTATCTTTTGGGTAGATACCCAGAAGTAGTATTGCTGGATCAAATGGTAGATTTGTTCTCATTGTTCTGAGGATTCTCCATACTGTTTTCCAAAGTGGTTGCACTAATTTGCAATCCCACCAACAATGTCTTAGAGTTCCTACTTCTTCACATCCTCGCCAGCATCTGTTGTTGTTTGTGTTTTTTTATTTTTATTTATTTTTTTTGTGGTACTTGGGTTCCTAGAAGCCCTTCTACCTCTGGGCTACACTCCCAGACCTATTTTTACATTTTTATTTGGAAACAGGGTCTCCTAAGCCAGCGCGTGCGGCTGGCTTCGAACCTGCGCGATCCTACTGTCTCTGCCTCCCAAGCGCGGGGATTACAAGCGTGTGCCACCATGCCTGGCCATTGTTTGTGTTTTGAATGATTGCCATTCTAGTTGGAGTTAGGTGAAATCTCAGGGTAATTTTGATTTGCATCTCTTTGATAGCCAGTGATGTTGAGCATTTTTTCATGCATTTATTGGCCATTTGAATTTCTTCTTCCATGAAGTGTCTATTTAGTTCGTTTGCCCATTTTGTTATTGGATGCTTTGTTTTCTTAGTGTTGAGTTTCTTGAGTTCTCTGTATATTCTAGATATTAGTCCTCTATCAGTGGTGTAGGTGGCAAAATTCTTCTCCCATTCTGTTGGCTCTTGGTTGAGGTTCTTGACAGTTTCTTTTGTTGAACAGAAGCTCTTCAGTTTCATGCAATTTCATGTATTGATTTGCCTTTTAATTTGTTGTGTCTTTGGAGTCTTGTTGAGAAAGTGTTTATCTGTGCCTATGTGTTGCAGTGTTGGACCTATGCCCTCTTCAAGGAGCTTCAAGGTCTCTGGTTTAATTTCCAAGTACTTGTTATTCCAAATAAATTTAAGGACTGATTTTTCCATGTCTGTGAGGAATGATCTGCTGGGGTCCAGCCCAAGCAAGAGTCGAGGTTCATGTGTTGGTGAGGGGAAGCCGAGGTCGATGAGAAAAGAATTGCCACACAAAATCAGATTCAGTCTTCTCCATTTTATTCAGGATTTGTTACAACTTTTATACTTTCTTCTTTGGCAGAAAGGCAAGGGCATAGCCATGCAAGCAGGATCTCCAAGGACGGGAAAATGTTATTATTTACATACTTCAGGGCAGGTGTCAGATATTTAAATAATAATAGTATGCTTTGTCTCACTTCACAAGGCTGACTCAGACCTAATCTTATACAGTGGCTCAAACTAAGGTCAGTTTGAACTTAATGTTTGGGCCAATACCTTTATCCTTGGGAAAAAAATCTTTGCTGCCTGAGTCTCTCACAAGCCATTGCCCATCAGTTTTAGTTATAATGTTTATACATAAAATTCCAATTATACATATTAATCCAAACAATCCTAAAATAATTTTTTGAGGAAAGGAATGCTAGACATCATGGGGGATCTACGCCGTTGTGGATCCCCTGATTGAGCTTTCTCAAGATCTGCATGAGATGCTGTAGCAATGATCTTTGGTAGTTTAATAGGCATTGGGTTGAATCTGTAGATCACTTTTGGAAAGATGCCCATTTTCAATGATATTTGTTCTTCCAACCCATGGACATGGAAGATCTTTCCATCTTCTAAGATCTTCTTCAATTTCTTTTTTCAGTGTTTTATAATTTTCTTTGTAGAGATCTTTTACCTCCTTGGTTAAGTTTATTCCTAAGTATTTTTTTTTTTTTTTGTGGGAGATCCTGAGTGGAAGTGTTTTCTGAATTTCTTTTTCAGTGGATTTATGGTTGGTGTACAGGAAAGCTTCTGATTTTTTAAGATTGATTTTGTATCCAGATACTTTGCTGAATTTGTTGATCAGCTCTATAAGCCTTTTGGTTGAGTTTGTTGGGTTTTCTAAATATAGTATCATGTCATCAGCAAATAGTGAAAGTTTGAGTTCTTCTTTTCCTATTCATACTCCTTTGATTTTCTTTTCTTGCCTTATTGCTCTGGCTAGAGTCCCTAGTACTATATTGAAGAGAAGTGGTGATAAAGGACATCCTTGTCTCATTCCTGTTTTTAGGGGGAATTCTGAAGTTTTTCTCCATTTAATATGATGTTGGTGGTGGGCTTATTGTAGATTGCCTTTATGATGTTGAGATATGTTTCTTCTATTCCAATTCTCTGCAGTATTTTTTTTTCTTTAGAGATCCAGGTAACTTTTTATTTTTATTTATTTTTCTTTTTTCTTTTTTAATTTTTTATTGGTACATTGTAGTCATACATTTTAAATGGGGTACAAGATAGTAGAGGCATACATGCACACATCACGTCATTTAGCCCTTTCCCCAATTCCCACCCCATTTCCTCCCCCTCCCTCCTTCTCATGTTTGGCTTAGTGATTGGCTTTGATATGTTTGTGAATGTACATCATGTACATTAGGGAATATTGGGGAATTTTCCTCTTAGAGCAGTTCTTTTTTTTCTAATTGATTTTTGTTTTTGGCAGTACTGGGGATGGAACCCAGGGGTGTTCTTAAGGGTGAGATGGGTCCCAGGTGAATGGTAGAGGCCCTGGGTAGAGGTGATGGCCTCTGACTATCTCTGCACTTGGTTTCTATCTTGCTGAAATCACTTGTTAGACAGGATGACTGACAGAAGGGTTTGTACAATCATTTGGTCACTGCACACATGCCTACACATAACTGCCCAAGCAAAGCCCATAGGGAGCAAAGCCATAATACTGATGATATGTTGAATACCAGGCCTTTAAGAATTCCCTAAATTCTTAAAGAGGAAGTTCTTAACCACAGCTTCACTGCAGATCTGAGTCTAAAGGAATGTGGGCAGGCCAAGAGAAGGCTCTGTCAGCCTGAAGGTGGGTTTGGGTGGTCTCCGAGTATAAAAATTTTTAGCAAGTGTTCTCAGAGTTCATGTCTACCTAACTACCTAACACATTCCCACCATTTCTTTGAGAATTGTTGATTTATAATTTAGGTGTAATCATTGTTGTATTTTTTCAACCAGAGAAATATACATTTAAAGGCTTACTCCTAATTGTCAGACAAAGCTTGTTTCTGTTGAAATAATTTCAGGCACCAGTGAGCAAGGAAGGGAGGAATTTGGGGTGTACAGCTGTCCTGTGCCCTGAAATTACTTTGTCATCTTCAATCTTCAGCTGTCCTGTGAGGCACATATAAGACTCTGCTTTTTTTCCTTTCACACTTTTACTGAATAAAATAGGTAATCTTAGGTATACAAATATGTCATGTTTTCCCATAGGATGTAATATATTTATTTCATTTTGATTGAAGGAAGAAAATTCTTAACCCAGAGGAATGTTTTCTTTATCTGATTTATACCACACTAAAAAGAAAAAAAAGAGAGAGAGAGAGAGAAAAATCCCCACCATTGCAGCACCACCAGCTGTCTCTGTGTCTCTTTTGTGAGCTAGTCCTTCTATGAATGAAAAGCCCCTCACTGTCTGTCTCTATGAATGGAGGAGGCATTCAGCCAGTTACTGACTGGTCATTTCAGTCAATAACTATGACTGCCACCACCCTGTGCCCAGAAGCTCACAGTGCTGTAGGGCAAGGACAGATGGACAAGGCAGAAAGACCCAAAAGGGACTTTGCTTTTTTCTTCAGCTGGGCTATCTGGGTCTGCACTTGAGGCTGGTACAGAATAAGGAGACAATCCTTCTTTTTTTTTTTGTGGGTCTGAGGATGGAACCCAGAGGCATTTGACCTCCAAGCTACACCCTCTGTCCAATTTTTTATTCTTTATTTTGAAACACTGAGTTGCGGAGGGCCTCACTTAGTAGCTGAGGCTGTCTGCGAACCGTGATCTTTCAGTCTCAGCCTCCCAAATGCTGGGATTACAAGTGTGCGCCACCATGTGTGGCAAAGACCATCCTTTTGAACCTGGCTCTTAGTTTATGGTTCCTCTGTGCAGAGGTTCACAGTGGTCTGGCAGAACACTGGGAGAGAAACCCAGAGCCACTGGAACAGGAACCAGGGCAGGAGAGTCCCAGAAGGGAGGAAGGAGGGAGCAGTCATACCTTGCCTAGGAGTGGCACCATCAGCCTGCAGTCAGGAGTGCATGGAGGGGCTCAGAAGAGGCCATGAGGAGAGGCTGCAAAGCAGAGTGTGCAGCTGCCCACGGAGGTGGCTGTCACAACCAAGGAACCGGCACCAGGGCATTAAGCTTGTGAGGTGCTGGGACCTGCTTCAAGGTTGGCTGGTTGTCTTAGGGGCCAACAGTTGTGCATGAGAATGGATGATGGGGTAGGGGAATGGCTGTGGAGTAAAATCAAATGCAGAGGAATCTCACAGCAATGTCAGCTGGATCCTAATGTCATCTCACTTAACCGAGAGCAGGCGAGAGAGCCTGGAGAGTTCTGTGGGCAGTCACACTGAAGATGTGTGCATATTCTTGAGAATCTGTCCTGTGGGCACGACTTGTCTGGTAAGGGGCCTTGGGAATGAAGAATGGAGGAGCCCCTGACCATGAGGAGGCAGGTCTGTGAGGGAGCCAGTGAGGATAGTGGAGCCAAAGAGCACCACCGGAGATGGAGACAAAACATGCTTCTCTTGCAGCAGGTGAGGGGGTCTCCCGGTCAAGCAAGGTAGAAGAGACTGGCTGTGCACAAGGAGATGGTGCATTCTCCAGAAGCTCATGTCCATGCATTCATTACATCTTCAAAAAGTGGTAGATAGATAGCTGGGCATGGTGGCGCATGCTTGTAATCCTAGTACTTGGGTGGCTGAGACAGGAGGAATGTACAGGTGTGAAGCCAGCTTCAGCTACTTAATGAGACCCTGTTTCCAAACAAAAATATAAAATAGGTCTAAGGCCTTAGAGTAGGCCTTCTACCTTTGTCTTCCATCTCCAGAAAGAAAAAGAAAAAGTGGTGGATGGGATCATCTCTGGCAGAGAACTCAGTATTTTAAGGAGCAAAGTTTACTTTAGGTCATCAAGGAGGGACAGGGCAAGATGGCTTAAAAATTTTAGCTGCCTTGTGTGAAACAAAAAAAAAAAAAAAACTTTAGAGTCAGGCTTACAGTCAAGGGTCACAGATTTTTCCTCGAAGTACAGGTGATGGGCACCTCCCTAGTGGCTAACAGAACCTCCCTCATCCCTGAAAAACTCATCTGGAAGTCCCCTCCCGCCCAGGAATCCTGCTGCTTACACGATTGCCCCTGTGTTTTGACAAGAATGTCCCATCTCACATGTTGGAGAGGAGGGTGGCAAAGCCTGCCTTTCACCTTAAAGTCCGGACCTGGGAGCTCTGTTTGGGAGAAGGTGAGGCCAGATATCATGGAGATCTTGAAAACCAAGACCAAATGTCTCTTCTGTGGTTTTGCACATGCATGTGTGTGCATGCATATGTTTCTGGGTATTGAACCTAGGGGGTTCTCTACCACTGAACTACACCCTCATCTCTTTCTATTTTGAAACAGAGTCTTGCTAAGTTGGCTGGGCTGGCCTTGACCTTGAGCTCCTCCTGCCTCGAGTAGTGGGATTGCAGGCTTGTGCCACCTCACCCAGATTTTTCTTTGGTTTTGATAGGAATTTGTCCTGAGATCACATGTGTAGCTCTTCTTCTGCCTATGTCTTCTCTCCTTCTCTGTCCTGCCAGCTGTATTTGCTCATATCCTGTGTTACTTGTGCTGCACACACTCCTTGGTCAGGACCAGGAAGATGGAGCCAGTTTACAGAGATGGAAATTGAGGATTGGAGGGAAAGGCCACTTTCTGGAGTTCACATTGATGAAAGAAGACTGCATGACCTGTTAGTTTCCCTCCTGCCTAACTGTAGAAGTTTGGAATTATCTGGAGATCTGGTATGGAGTTCTGGGTGCTGAGTGGAAGGTAACACTCCTGGGGACATATTGTTCACTTTTGATGGTGAAGTATATTACCCCTGAGGCTCTTGCCTGGGTCTTGGATATAAATCACATTTATCCAGTGACCCCATGAATAAATGACAACATTGAAATTCCCATTACCAAGCCCTAGAGTGTGCCTCTGCCTTTAAAAGGGAGAGCTTACTTTTGGCTCAGGATGGGATTCCAAAGATCAGATGTCAGATAATTCTCTTAGTAAACTAGAGAATAATAAAGACCTAGGGATCCCCAGAACTTTTGCCTCAGGATGGCAGGACACGGGGTTAGGGTTTGCTGGTTTCCTTTTTTCCCTGCCCCCGAGAGAGAGAGAGAGAGAGAGAGAGAGAGAGAGAGAGAGAGAGAGAGAGAGAGAGAGAGGCAGGCAAAGAGAGGAGAGAGTACAATGGCCATCAGCTGATAGATAGCTTATTTGGACTGGGTTTTATACACATGTATGTTTTTATAATGTCTTGGACAAATTCTTTAATATATAATTAATTCTATAATTTTACATCTGAGAAAATTAAGATTCATAATTTGCTCAAATTGTACATCTAGTAAGAGCAGCTCCAAGACTTGACCAGGTCTGGTTGGCTCTGAAGTCTGCATTTTGTCACCCAAACCTTGAAGTTGCACTAAAATCCTGTTGAGATTTTTGTGCCTGTTGAATAATTTCTAGCTTTCCTTAAAGGTTGGGGGTGTGTGGAAGGAAAAGAAGTGACATTCACCGTGTGTCTCCTATATACTCCTTACACTTTATTTACTTTTTCTTACAGTAGCACTGTGAAATAGGTCACAAACTTACCTCATTATAAGAATAATTGCTTCAATGGGAAAAAGGGCTAGAAGCCAGAGAGTTTCAGACTTGCAGTCACAAAGTTAATTTAAAAAATGTATTTTTGAAAAAAAAGAGATGAGTTTTAGTTGTAGTAAGCTTTAGAGCTATGAACTGAAAGTAGTAGACACATCACCAGAGAAATCTTGAATGACACATGAAAACCAAACCCAAATTAAAGGGCTGATGGAGAGTCCCTTACCCCTAAAAGTAAACAATTTTTTTTTCTGTAAAGACTGGCAGATGCTACTTGGTGAATTGTCTATGGGCTGCTAAGCTGCCCACATGATTGAATTTCCTTATTCTTAGCATCAGTCTCACTATGCGGAAATTAAAATGACAGATACCATGGCAGAGACCATGCTTCCTGACGTGTGGCCCCAGTCTCTGTGAGAACTGCACAGCCTCACCACACTCTAGGCCTCTACTCCCTCTCTGGAAGCAACGCCTGCTTGATAGTTTGTTCTGAGGCTTGCCAAAGGCTCGTCTCTGTAGTGCTTGCTCAGGGAGCATCTAACTAAAGGCAACAGGGAAGTTGAGAGGATGGCATATTTTGGCAGCAGCTCACCATTTCCTTCTCTGCCTTTCCACACCTAGTTAATTCCTTTCCATCATCCTTTGTTTGTGTGAGCACACATTGAAAAACAGAAAACTAAAGAAAAAAATTTACCCCCAAACTCTTTTGCCCTCTCTGCCCTCGAGATAATGTGATTAAATGGGGCAGAACTGGCCTCGAGCTACACCAATAACATCTTGAGGTTCGCTTTTCACTGATTAGAAAACACAGTGTCTCTAAAAAGAATGGACTCATTTATCATTGCTCCCTAGAATGCCTGTGCTGGACTGGGCCCTGAGCACAGCTTGCCTCTGAGAAAGGACAGGATGAGGGAAAACCCCATGTACTTCGCAGAAACAGATTTCTGCTTTTTCAACTCAGCAATTAATCTCCTTTGGCTCTCCTAAATTACAGCCTGAGAAGGACCACTCTGGCGTGGATTTCCAGGGGGCCCTGGGATGGAAGGGAAAGTGACCTTGTAAATGACCTCCTGAGCATCCCAGAGAGTTTCACAGTAGTGCCCATATCTGTGACCAGTGGCTCCCAAGCCCCAGGCACAGTGGCAGCAACGTGCATGCACACTTGAAGGACAGAGGAGGGACTGGTTTCTCCCTGTCCACCATCTATTTCCTTCTATTATTATCCACACTTTTGGGTAAATAACATAGAGCCATTGATTTCTGTGGACTCTGGTCCCCTCTATGCTTCCTCTTGCTCTTGTCCCTGTCTCCTCTCACTGATGATGCTTGGCCCCTGGTTTGCTTTAATACATCATGCTGGTGTAGCCTTTTCTCCTTCCATTATCTCTGCCTCATTTACTCTGTCCCCAAAGTCTCTTGCTAGTCAAGAAATCTTTGCATAAAGGTCTCTAGCTTTGGCCACTAAGTATTACCCTCCCATCCAGGACTCTGCCATGAGACTCTTGTTACCTTTGTTCCAGCACTTCTTACTCTCTAAGGATCCATGGCTCTGCAGTCTTACCCTTCTAGAAGACAAGCTGGCTCCTTGAGAGCAGGATTGCCGATGGTTTGTTGGCCATGTACATCCAACTTCTGGAAGAGTCACTGGACAAACCAGAGTGCCATAGTGTCTCTTGAATGAATGTGTTCAATGTCTTGGCTAGATGATGTGGTGCCAGTCAAGGGGGAGATGGAATCTAGGGCAGGGAGTGTAATTCAGTGATAGAGTACTTGCCACATTGCACAATAAAAAAAAAATAAAGAGATGAGACCTAGTGCTGGACTGGTCTGGACTATAAGCACTTCCCTCCCCACTCTCATACAAGACCCTGGGCTCCAGAAAGACACTGCTTTTGTACAATGATGGACTCCTTTTCCATCTCCCAGCAATACCCCCAGCCCTATTTTATTTTTTGAAATAGGGTCTCACTAAGTTTCTAAGGGTCTCGTGAAGTTGCTGAGGCTGGTCTTGAACCTGGGATCCTCCTGTCCCCACCTCCCAAATATTGGGATTATAGGTGTGAACCACCATGCTGGCTCCTTTTCAGACTGCTCCTAGACATGGGCCTCTCACCTGCATTCATTCCTACTGGGTCCTGTTTTCTTTGCATCAGCCCATTTCTGGGCTGCTTTGTGTAGGAAGCTGTCTGTGGTATATATTTGCTCCTGCCCAGCCTGGTCCCAGCCAGAGGTTTCTTGCCTGTCTGGGAGCAGAGCTGAGATTTATCTGGGGTGGCCAGTCTACCTGCCTTAGGTACCAACTTTGAAGTTTGCTGACTATTTTCCCAGAGAGTAGAGCTGAAAAGCAGGCCAGGCTGGTGTCTTCTGCTTTCTTTCATCTGATAAAATCCAGAGCATCCCTGGGCAGCTGGACCTTCTTTTCATTGTTTGACTTCTTGTAAATGACTGTCATGTGTGGTGTCTCTTCGTCCATATACTCATCCTGGTTGTCTAGTTCAAATGTCATTTAAGCCTGATGCTTCTTAGGGATGTGGTAGAACCTGACAGCCCAACTTCTTTTTTTTTAAAGTTTCATAAAATAACCTTTATTTTTAAAGTTTATATATGCACTACAGGAAACAAAACACAAGAAGCAAAGAACAAAGTCATCCAGTCATGAGCAGCTTGGTTGGCTGTGGCCTTCCACTCCTGTGTACACATACACGACATGCCATTTGTGTGATCAAGATCATAGTATGTATCGTGCTTTTCCACACATCAATATTAAATTCAAAAATCTCAAAGTTAAAAGAGTACTTTCAATAACCAAGGATATAGTACACCAACTCAACCTGTTAAAAAAGTAACTGTAATCCTACTTTTCTTGGGACGAAAACATTTCTGAAGATAGAAAGAGTAGCAGGCCATTGGATAGACATACTGGCAGAGTTGAGTAAAATACTGCATTCCCTTAATGCTCAATTTAAAAGTAGATATAAAGCAAGAGTATACCAGCGTGTTTCTAAGAGTTATCAGATTACTACTAAAAATTTAATTAACTTCAAAGTATGTTCCCAGTGAATTAAGGTGGTACTATGTAACAGCACAGAAGATGCACACACACTAATGGCTCACAACAAAATAAAAATGTAAATCTGAGGAACACTTGCTCCACCTCTGTGCACTTCCTTCTGCCACTCTGCTGCCAGCGGGATGAACAAGCCCTGACACACTGCCCAGAGGTGTGATGATTCCATGCCCAAGGTGCACCTTCTTAACAATTATAACAAAAAGGTATTTTCAAGTTCAGTCCAACTTCTTTGACACATGGAGACCCAGAACACTCCTCCTTGCAGTCTGCAGATCTGGTGATTTCTTTGTCTTTGAAACTGCACATTCGCAGCGGCTCTGCAGGCACAGAGCTGCTTCTCTCTGAGGAAAGGCCCTTGCATCCCATATTCCATACTTTCTTCTTCTTTTAAAATACACTTATTGGTGCATTGTAATTATACATCATAGCAAGTTTCAAAGTGAAACATAAATACATGTACACATACCTTGGTGAGTTTCCCTCTGTAGCCCACCCCTCCCACTTTCTCTCTCCCCATACGTGTTTGTGAGATTGGTAGGAATAACTTCATGTTTGGCTATAACCTTATTTGAACTGTTACCTTTCTCAAACCTAGTTTCCCCCTCTCTTGTCCCTCCCCCATTCCTTTCCACTGTTCCCCTGGTCTTTTCATTTATTAAAGCCCTTTTTGTGTCCTATTTTTTGTTCTAGCTTTCACACATGAGAGAAAACACATGACCCTTGACTTTTTGAGACTGACTGATCTCATATAGCATAATACTTTCTAGTTCTACCCATTTTCCTGCACATGACATTATTTTTTCTTCTTTATGGCTGAGTAAAATTCCATTGTATATATACCACATTTTCCTTATCCATGCATCTGGTAATGGACGCCTAGGCTGGTTCCATAGTTTGGCTGTTGTGAATTGTGCTGAAGGGGTTATGGGTATCAACATTGTTATGATTTTGATTCTTTTGGGAAGAAGCAAGGCTGAAGCAGCTGGATATTTTGGATGTTGCTAATTCTGTTGGCAGCTTTCCTGTCTCACTTGCCTTGCTTCTTTTTTTGGTCCTCTTCATTGTCCTTTTGTAGCCAAGATGTCTCCCTGTTTGCTTTGTGCATCACATTTTTGGCCCATATGGGAGGTGGAGGTCCCTTTTGAGATGGATGCTAATTCACCAAAAACAATTCCTTTTGGTGAGTGAAGTCCAGATTTATGAAGTGGCATTATAGATTTGCATTGGTGTCTTTGGGTAAACTGTATGTCAGTGTTGTATGAATTTCAGGTCTCAGGAGATGACCTAATTCCAGGGACTAATAGGTCAGAGATGGCAGGAGTGGGGAGTACCATGACTTGGACCTGGACTTTCCAGAGGTTTCCATGTTGGAATATGGTGGTGTTAAGAGGCAGTAGGACCTCTCAGAGCTGGGCCTAGTGGATGTGTTTTGGTTATTGGATCACTAAGAAAAGAGATGAATGGACTTCTGGGAAGATGGCAACAGAGAAAAGCAGGGCTTATGAGCCCTGCTAACAACCAATCTCTATTACCACAAAATCAGCACCTTTCATAGCCAGAAAACACCATCAGCAGAGAAACAAAAAATGTAATTACAAGGGACAGAGGAAAAGAGGGCTAGAAAAACGAGACACCAGAAAGAAACCAGACCTCAGTGCTGCGGCTGGAGCCGCAGCGCAGAGTGGCATGGGTGCCATCTTCCCTTGCAGCACCAGGCCCCAGAGAGGAGGGGGACTCAGAACAGAGCTCAGAGACAGAGAGGAGATACGCCAGCCTCAAGGCTGAGGATGCGGCAGCAGTGCCTTACTGCCGGTGGCAGCGGCGAGTTCACCGGATGGCACCAGACCAATGCACTCAACAGCCTGCCAGGCTCCAGAGAGGAGCGGCGAACAGCGAGCCAAGGTGAGCATCTGTGGATCAGCCGGGCAGAAGTCAGCATATTTTTCAGCGCAGGGAGCCATCTAAAGCTCCCAGTGGTTCAGCTCAGCACACCCTGCAGGGACTCAGAGCAGAGCTCAAAAACCAGAGAAAAAAATACGCCAGCCTCATGGCTAAGGGTGTGGCAGTGGCACCATATTGCCACCAGCGGCAGCAGCAGTGAATTCACCGAGTCTACTACAGCTCCATCAGCGCACTCAACAACAATGAGTCAAATTGCGGCCCCTAGAGGAGAAATCCCAGTACTGTGCTCCTAGGGACTTGACCCAAGGGGGAATTGTGGCAGTGGCAGAGATATCACACCATAGTCACAACTCCTTGCAGGAGAACGCCCACCTGGTATCCCCCATGGTCTAAATCAGCCTCAATTAACTCCCTGGGTCTGAGAATCTGTGTTACAACCCAGTAAAGAAGTAGTGGGGACTGAGATACCACAGACTTGAGATCCAGAGCACCTTAAGTGAAGTCGCAGTGACCCAAGGAAAGAACCCAGAGAAGGCACAAACTCCCAAAATTATGGGAAACAGGAATAACAATGGAGCAATGAATGCCCACAACCTCACAACATCAGAACCTGATAAAACAGAAATTCAGAGATTTCTAGATCAAATCAGGAAAATAACTGTAGAAATAATAGAGGTGTTTCGAAAAGAATTCACAGAGAGCCAAAAAGAGATAAAGGATGCAATTAATGAAGTAAAGGCCTAAATTCAAAGTACAAACAACCGATTAGACCACATGGAGAATAGAATCTTGCTCCTAGAAGATGATCACTCCAAAAACGAACAAATAGTTTCTAATTTAGAAAAAAAAATCTGACAGCAGGAATCTGACATTGAAGAAATATGGGCCCATTTTAAGAGAGCTAACCTAAGAATAATTGGAATAGAGGGGGGAAAAGAAGGTGAAACCAAAGGGATCAACAATCTCTTCAAGAAAGTAATAGCAGACAATTTTCCAAACATAGAGCAAGAGGTCAATACACAGGTCCAGGAAACTTATAGAACTCCCTATAGACAGGATCGGAGAAGAGGATCCCCATGCCACATAATTGTCAAAATGACCAATGTGGAAGCCAAGCAGAGAATCTTAAAGGCAACAAAAGCAAAGGGCCAACTGACATTCAGAGGCAAACCAATTAGAATCACTCCAGACTTCCCAAACCAAGTCATGAGAGCCAGAAGGGCTTGGAGTAACACATTCCAAACTCTGAAAGAAAACAACTTCCAGCCAAAAATTTACTACCCAGCAAAACTATCTATCAAATTAAAAGGGGAAACAAGAAGCTTCCATGACAAACAGAAACTGAAGGAATTTATGTCTTCAAAACCAGCGCTAGAGAAAATACTCAAAGAGATTAACTACAAAGAAGAAATAGTAACTCACACCAGAACCAGAGAAACAAGATTCTCCATCCAACAGACAACTAAGATTGGTTTTCTGTGGAGATTAATTATTTATGTTAGTCTTTTACCTATCTCTAAATTGTATTGTTTGCTTTTATTGTTGCTAATTTTTAGGATTTCTAGTTGGAATATTAATATACCTTCAGATATAGCATTTAGAAATATTTTATCCCATTCTATCAGTAACTCTTAACTCTGTTTACATTGTCTTTGGATATACAATATCTTTTTTATTTTTTTTAGGGAGTTTGTTTACCCTTTTGTTGCCTGTGCCATTGAAATCATATCCAAGAAATAACTGCCAATTTCAATGCTGTGAGGTTTTATGACCAAGATTTTCTTCTAAAAGTTTATAGCCTTAAGATTTATATTTAGGTCTTCTATCTATTTCGAGTTAATATTTGTATATGGTGTTAGGTAAGGGTCCAATTTTATTCTTTTCCATGTAATTATTATTTTTCAACAATATTTAGCTAAAAGATAATTATTTCCTCCACCAAATGTTTGTGGAAATCTTGTCAAAAATAACCTGACAATATATGAAAGAATGTATCACTAGGCTTTTATTTAACTCCAATGGTTTATATATCTGCCTTTAGAACAGTACTACACTGTTTCAATTATTGTAGCTTTTTATGGTTTGAAATCAGAAAATATACATCTTCTAGCTTTGTTCTTTTTCGAGATCATTTTGGGTATTTAGAGTCCATATTCCATATTAGGATCAATTTTTTCTGAAAAATAAATAAATAAATGTATGATAGTTTCACCTAAAAAATAGAAAAAAAATATTCTCTGGTAAGAAAGAAAGCAAAAAGAAATATTGAAATGTTATCTTTAAGTCATCAAAAGCTTGGTATCAGACAAATGAAACTGTTATGTGAGATTATCATTTTTAATTTTAGATAAATTGCCACAATACTAGATGTCAACTACTAAGCCAAGCATGGAGGGAGGGATAGGGAGAGAATGGGGTGGGGATTGGGTGGGGGCTGACTAGGAAAAGTGTGCATGTATGTCTACAAAAGTATGTATCCTACTATGATGTATGAATACAGTGCACCAATAAAAATAAATTAAAAAAAATTGCTATAATACTAGATGTCAACCACTAAGCCAAGCATGGGAAGGAGGGATGGGGAGGGAACGGGGTGAGGATTGGGTAGGGGCTAACTGGGCAATGTGTGCATGTATGTCTACAAAAGTTTTTTTTTTTATCCCATTATGATGTATGAATACAGTGCACCAATAAAATAAATAAATAAATAAATAAAATAAAATAAAAAAGAGATGAATGCTGGTTTCATGGAGTGAGTTCTTATAAGAGTGCATGGTTATAAAAATGGCTCTTCCTCACTCACTGCCTCCTCTATCTTGATGTGATACCTTTTCGCCTGCTTCTACCATGCTGCTATCCATCATGAGGCCCTCACAAGATACTGCCTGATCTTTGACTTTTGGCCTCCATAACCAGAAACTAAACAAATCCTTTTTCTTTATAAAGCATCCAGCCTCTGGTGTTTTGTTATAGCAACAGAAAACAAATGAATACAAATGGCTTACCATTCAGAGTAGGCCACTGATTTCTGCTGGCACACTTATGTCCAAGTCAATTAAGTGGCTCAATCTACAGTTTTATAAGACTCCCACTTTGGGTGGCAGGTAGAAAACACCACCCATAAACCAGAGAAAACCAGGGTCGGTGTCAAATAGTAAGAGAGTGAAACCATCCTTTCATGTCTGGAGTATTAAACAGTTCTGACAGGCAACTACCTGCAGCATGGACAGTACTTAAAATATTCATGGATGTAGCTTAACACCTCTTTGATTGAGGTGGTGAAAAGAGGGCAGTGGCCTGAGTTTAAAATATGCTAGAAGACAGGCTGGGCATGGTGGTGCATGCTTGTAATCCCCACACTTGGTAGGTAGAGACAGGAGGATCGCGCAGGTTCGAAGCCAGCCGCGTGTGCTGGCTTAGGAGACCCTGTTTCCAAATAAAAATATAAAATAGGTCTGAGAGTGTAGCCCAGAAGTTGACGGGCTTCCTGGAACCCCAGTACCACCAAAAAATAAAAAAAATAAAATATGCTAGAAGACAGAAATCTTACCCTGCAGACACAGGAGGCTTTTCACAACACCTGAAATCAGAGTACATCAGAGATTCTCATCCCTAAAGATCATGAAGCCAAACTATGAAAAAAGCAATTTGTATCCCAACTTTGATAGGATACAATGAAACTACCAAGCCTAAGATGCTAAGGTAAGTGTACAGTATTTGTATGGCAGTTTTGGGCAGATTTGTCATTCAGAGAATTAGCATTCAACAATTTGTATTTTGAAGAATTAACTTTTTCTGAAGCAGCTTTTGGCAAATTTGCTGCAGCCCGGAGCTTCTATCCCAAGTGGCTTATTAACGAGTTTCTTCAGAACAAGAACAGCATAATCTCTGTAAATAATTCCTCTGAATGCAATTTGTACCTGCTTCTTTAAAATCTAGCTTTGCCAGGCCTGGTAGTGCATGTCTGAGACAGGATGATTGCATGTTTGAGGCCAGCCTCAGCAACTTAGCAAAACCCTCAGCAACTTAGGGAAACCCTGCTCTAAAATATAAACACAAAAAGGCCTGGGTGTGTAGCTTGGAGGGAGAGTGCCCTAGGGTTCAATACTTAGTATCTCTTCCATCCCCCAAAAAAGAGCTAGCTTATTTTGGGTAGGTCCTGTATTAGCCTAAACTTTAGCCTTCCTGATGAGGTGTGTGTGTGTGTGTGTGTGTGTGTGTGTGTGTGTGTGTGTGTGTGTTGAGTGTGAGTGTATGTATGGTGTCATAGGCTGGGAACACTTACCTCTTGACCTCTGGGGTACAAAACTCTCCCTAAGAAGCTTTATGTTTGTATGACAGCTCTTTCCTCCATGGGAAACTTGGAAACTTTTGATGAGCATCTCCTTTCTTCTAGCTTCCCATGTCTTGTGAGTCATGTGCTTACGTTGATCTTTCCTTGGAGTCTGGGTGGCGGCTGTCTCTGGTGGCTCTCCTGCCCTGTCAGGGTCTCCAGCATTATGTTGTCACTTCCACTTATGGCTGTCCTCATCGTGCATTGCAGCCCGTTCTTTCTTGGGTGGCCTTGCCCCTTCTTGGTTCCTCTCTCTGCATCACTGTGGCCCTTGTAACCAGTGTGGGTTAATCCAGACCTGGGCTCTGCACAGCAGCTCAGCCTGTGGGACCACAGAGGCTCCTGTGGGGAAGGCCTTTGTTGGAGGCTCTGGCCTGGGGCCTCTAGTAGGGAGGCAATTTTGCTTCTGTCCTTGGTTTTCCATATTCCCTGGCCCTCCATCAGCCCTGCTGCTCTGCAACATGGGCTCCACGGAGGCCCTCCCATTGTCAAGTGTGAAACACTGACCTTTACAAATGAGTAGAATTAAAAAAAGTTCTACCCATGAATTTTCTGCACTTCATTTCTACTTCTCTGCTGCTCCTTGTGTGCCCAGTGCCTGTTTCACACTGTGAGGGACACGAAGAAGATCAGCTGGATTCAGCTGAGGGCAGATGACATTCATGGGGACATGAGATTAGGGCACAGGGAACTCTGAGGTATGAGAAATGGGAATCGATTCAGAGCCACAGGCAAAGTATAATAAACATCCGAGGGATTCAAAGATCCCAGCAGGTGGGTTGGAGGTAGTCCTGCAGGCCTGGTTGAAAGAGGGGAACTGGATCTAAATTGGATCTTGGATGATAGAAAGGATCTGAATATCTGCTAAGGGAGAGGGGCCTTTTGGCAGGAAAGGGTAGGATGATGTGAATGATCTGTGTATCAGGCCAAGTGAAAGGCAGTGATGGGGATGGCCATAGTGATGTGGCCTTATGATAGCTGCTCTTTTCTTTTTTTTTTCTTTTTTCTTGTGGTATTGGAGATTGAACCCAGGGGAATTCTACCTCCATGATACATGTCAAATCTTTAAAATTTTTTTTTAAAATTTGAAACAACATCTAAGTTGCCGAGACTAACCTCAAACTTGCAATCCTCCTGTCTCAGCCTTCAAGTACTGGAATTACAGGCGTGCATCACTGTGCCCTTTTAGCAAGGTGCTCTTCACAATGGTTTGGCAATGAAGATAATTTTTTTGTTGAAAACATTTATATTTGATAAATATACTTATTTTTGGCATTTTTTGTAGAGTTTGAGCATTATTAAGGTAGTTTTATAACAATTTATCTGTCCTTAAGATATTTGATAGTTGTTTCAGGATCTTAATTTCTCTTAAAATTTTCCTGTGTATTTAAAGATAATTTTTAGCCATTTGTTCCCTCTGCTGGACTCTTGGTACTATGGGCCTAATGGAATTAATTGGAAAATGGCTATGAAATGAAAATGAAAACAAATACACATTCCTGCATGAGAAAAGGTCTGGAGAATAAACTCAAAGGTGCTTTATTGATTGTCACGGATTGGGTAAATTATGGATGTTTTTATTTATTTATTTTGCTTGCCTGTATTTTCATATTTCCTTCATAGAAACAGACTGTTTATGAAAGGAAAATAACAATAACAACAATAAGTTCAATCAGGAAAAAAATTGCACAGAAAAATTATGTGGAAATTTTCAGAGTTTGAATCTCCTTTTCTTAAAGTTTTGAATTAATTGAAAGCCAATTATGTCTGCTCTGCTGCTTTGGCTTCTTTCAATTTTGTTCACTATACGAAGGATTTAAAACACACATTCTGGCCAGCTTGCTTCCAGCCAGCTTGATTTTTGCCCAGACCCCAGGGGTTGTGATGGACAGCCAGAGCGAGCAGCCAGGCATGCATCGAGCTGGCGGCACCTCTGTAATGCTGTCTGAAAGCAGTGTGCTCTTTATTTAACCTCAGTGGGACTGACCTGGCCATACATTCAAGTCACTGGGGGAGCTTCCAAAATCTATAGTTGTGCAGAGATTAAGATTCATTAGTATTTTGGGGCATTAATATTTTTCAATGTGCTTTTATTAGTACATTATAGTCTCACATCATAATGTAAATCATGTTGACAGTGACATACATGCACATGGCACTTGGTGGCCCCCCACCTCCCTATTTCTCCCCTTCCCAATACAGAGTACTAAGACTGGGGTTGGTAATTCACATATGTACACATAATTGCTAGTAGTATTTCCATTAATAAACCTCACTCCTTCCCCTCCCCTTCCCTTAGATCTCCTTCCTGGCTTCTCTCCATTAACTGGAGTTCCTCTTATATTCCAATTATTCCCAACTTGCACATAGAGACATTAGTATTTTTTTTTATTGGTGCATTTTAGTCATACATCCAAATGGGATACAAGATGGTGGAGACATACATGAACACATCATCCAATTAGCCCTTACCCAATTCCTGCCCCATTCCCTCCCCTTCCCTCTGTCCTATGCTTGGCTTAGTGGTTGACTTTGATGTGTTCGTTAGAGTACATCATGTGCATTAGAGAATTTCCCTCTTCCCCCTTCCCATCCCCTCAGGTCGCCTTATTTCCTTATTTATAGGATCTCCTTCATCTAGAGTCCCTCCTGTTACTCATTTCTCCCTAGCTTTTGCACATTAGGGACAGCATCAAATTTCTTATTTTTTGTGACTGACTAATCTCAGTTAGCATAATGTCCTCCAGTTCCATCCATTTCCCTGTAAATGATGTAATTGTGTTTTTCTTTATGGCTGAGTAAAATTCCATTGTGTACATATCCTACAGTTTTGTAATCCATTCATCTGTTGATGGACATCTTGGCTGATTCCATAGTTTGGCAATGGTCAATTGTGCAGCTATGAACATAGATACAAATGCATTAGTTTGGTAGTTTGGTTTCCTTTCTTTTGGGTAGATACCCAGAAGTGGTATTGCTGAATCATATGGTAGGGTTGTTCCCATTCTTCTGAGGATTCTCCATATGGTTTCCAAAGTGGCTGCACTAATTTTCAATCCCACCAGCCATGTTTTAGAGTTCCACTTCTCCACATCCTCACCAGCATCAGTTGTTGTTTGTGTTTTGAATGATTGGAATTCTAGTTGGAGTTAGGTGAAATCTCAGGGTAGTTCTGATTTGTATCTCTTTGATTGCTGATGATGTTGAGCATTTTTTCATGCATTTATTGGCCATTTGAATTTCCTCCTTCATGAAGTGTCTAATTCACTTGCCCATTTTTTGGCTGGGTTATTGGTTTTGTTAGTGCTGAGTTTCTTGAGTTCTCTGCATATTCTAGATATTAGTCCTCTATTGGTCCTACCTTGTCATGGTGTATGTGGTTTTTCTTGATGTGGTTTTGAATGCGTGTTGTTAGTATTTTGTTTATCAGTTTTGCATCCATGTTAATCAGTGATATAGGCCTGTAGTTTTCCTTCCTTGAGCTGTCTTTTTTTGTTTTTGTATTAATGTGATGTTGGCTTCATAGAATACATTTGGAAGAGTCCTATTTTTTTCTATTTCATGAAATAGATTGAGGATTAGCTCTTCAATCAAGGTTTTGATGGTAAGCTATTTATTGCTATTTCAATCTCTTTGATTGCTACTGGTTGGTTTAAATTTTCCATAGCTTCTTGACTCAGTTTAGGAAGGCTGTCAATTTCTAGAAAGTTGTCAATTTCTTTCATATTTTTCATTTTGTTGGTGTATATTTTTTCAAAGTAGTTTCTAGTAATCCTCTGGATTTCTACACTGTTGTTGGTAATCTCTCTTTTTTCATCTCTTACCTTCATTTTGAGTTGATTCTCTCTTTTTGTGCTTGAGTTGTCTAGTGGCTATCTTGTTAATTTTTTTCAAGAAACCAACTTTTGGTTTTGTTGATTTTCTGTGTTTTTTTATTCTCCACTTCATTGATTTCTGCTCTGGTTTTAATAATTTCCTGTCTTATACTGGCTTTGGGGTTATACTTTTCCTGTTTTTCCAGTTCTTTGAGGTATGTCATTAGGTTATTTGGTGATTTCTATTTTTATGTGGGCACTCAGTGCTATAAAATTTTCTTATAAAATGGCCTTCAAAGTGTCCCAGAGTTTTTGATATATTTCTATTTTAATTTATCTCCAGAAATTTTTTGATTTTACCCTTACTTCTCTATGACCCATATTCATTCAGCAGGATGATGTTCAGTCTGCACATGTTTATGTGGTTTCTCTGGGTCTTCTGATAGTTGATTTCTAGTTTCATTCCATTTATGGTCTTAAAAGACACAGGGAAGTATGTCACATTTTTTGAATTTGCTACTGCTAACTTTGTGGCTAATGATGTGATCTAAAATGAACTCTGTTGTAGTTGGGTGGAATATTCTACATGTGTCCTACAGGTCCATTTGGTTGATGGTATTCTTTAGGTCTGAGGCATCTTTACTGACCTTTTGTCTAGAAGATCGATCTAATGGTGTGAGAGGGGTGATGAAGTCTCCCAGCATTATTTTATTGGGATTTATATGTGTCTTAATGTCACAAAGCGTTTGTTTTATCAAAGTAGTGGCACCTATTTTGAGGACATAAATATTGACTGTATTTATTTCCTCTTGCTGTATTGTTCCTTTTACTAGTAAAAAGAAATGACCTTTTTCTTTTCTAATAAGCTTAGGCTTGAATTCTAACTTGTCATAGTTGCTACTCCTGCTTGTCTTTGAATTACTTTGGCATGGATTACCTTGTCCCAGCCCTTTACCTTATGTTTGTCACTATCCTTACTTTTAAGGTGTGTTTTTTTGGAGGCAGCAGATAGATGGATTCTGGTTTTTAATCCATTTTTCCACCTTATATATATATATATTTTGGTGGCACTGGGGTTCCTGGAAACCCTTCTACCTTTGGGCTACACTCCCAGATCTATTTTATATTTTTATTTGGAAACAGGGTCTCTTAAGCCAGCATGGCTGGCTTCAAACCTGCATGATCCTCCTGTATCCACCTCCCAAGTAGGGGGATTACAAGCATGCACCACCATGCCTGGCACCTTATGTCTTTTAATTAAGGAGTTTGAGGTCATTTATGTTCAGCATAATTATTGAGATATGGTATTTAACTCCTAAGATATTGAGATTTAATTTCTGTTTGAGGTAGTGTTTGTTCTTCTTTGCTTAGTTGTTTGCTTGGTGGAAATTTTAGTTTCTCTGGTTCTGGCATGTATTTGTTATTTCTTCCTTGCAGTTAATCTCTTTGAGTATTTTATCTAGTGCTGGTTTGGAAGATATAAATTCCTTCAGCTTCTGTTTGTCATAGAAGATTTTTATTTCCTGGTCTATTTGAGAGATAGTTTTGCTGGGTAGAAATTTTTGGCTGCAAGTTGTTTTCTTTCAGAGTTTGGAATATGCTACTCCAAGCTCTTCTGGCTTTCATTACTTGGTATGGGAAGTCTGGAGTGATTCTAATTTGTTTGCTTCTGAATATGACTTGGTCTTTCATTTTTGTTGCCTTTAAGATTTTCTCCTTGGCTTCTACATTGGTGGTCAGTTTGATTATTATGTGGTGTTGGGAACCTTTTCTCTGATCTTGTCTAAATGGGGTTTTATAAGTTTCCTGTACCTGTGTAGTTTCCTGTACCTGTGTATCAACCTCTTGGTTTTTTTTTTTTTTTTTGCGGGTCTGGGGATGGAACCCAGGGGCATTTGACCTATGAGCTAAACCACTGTCCTATTTTTTTAAATTTTCTTTTAAAAATTTTTAAAATTTATTTTATTGATGCACTGTATTCATACATTATAATGGGATAAAATAATACTTTTGTAGACATACATGCACACATCGCCCAGTTAGCCCCTACCCGATCCCCACCCCGTTCCCTCCCCATCCCTCCTTCCAATGCTTGGCTTAGTGGTTGACATCTAGTATTATAGCAATTTATCCAATATGAACGTTGATAATCTCACATAACAGTTTCATTTGTCTGATACCAAGCTTTTGATGACTTAAGGATAACATTTCAATATTTCTTTTTGCTTTCTTTCTTACCAGAGAATATTTCTTTCTTTTTCTTTTTTAAGGTGAAACTATCATATATTTATTTATTTATTTATTTTTCACAAAAAAATCTATCCTAATATGGAATATGGACTCTAGTTACCCAAAATGATCTCGAAAAAGAACAAAGCTAGAAGATGTATATTTTCTGATTTCAAACCATAAAAAGCTACAATAATTGAAACAGTATAGTACTGTTCTAAAGGCATATATATAAACCAATGGAGTTAAATAAAAGCCTAGAGATACATTCTTCCATATATTGTCAGGTTATTTTTGACAAGGTTTCCACAAACATTTGGTGGAGGAAATAATTATCTTTTAGCTAAATATTGTTGAAAAATAATAATTACATGGAAAAGAATAAAATAGGACCCTTACCTAACACCATATACAAATATTAACTCAAAATAGATAGAAGACCTAAATATAAATCTTAAGACTATAAACTTTTAGAAGAAAATCTGGGTCATAAAACCTCACAACAATGAAATTGGCAGTGATTTCTTGGATATGATTTCAATGGCACAGACAACAAAAGGGCAAAAAAACTCCCTAAAAAATAAAAAAATATTGTATATCCAAAGAAAATGTAAACAGAGTTAAAAGTTACTGATAGAATGGGATAAAATATTTCCAAATGCTATATCTGAAGGTATATTAGTATTCCAACTAGAAATCCTAAAAATTAGCAACAATAAAAGCAAACAATACAATTTAGAGATAGGTAAAAGACTAACATAAATAATGAATCTCCACAGATAACCAATCTTAGTTGTCTGTTGGATGGAAAATCTTGTTTCTCTGGTTCTGGTGTGAGTTACCTATTTCTTCTTTGTAGTTAATCTCTTTGAGTATTTTCTCTAGTGCTGGTTTTGAAGACATAAATTCCTTCAGTTTCTGTTTGTCGTGGAAGTTTCCTATTTCCCCATCTAATTTGATAGAAAGTTTTGCTGGGTAGTAAATTTTTGGCTGGAAGTTGTTTTCTTTCAGAGTTTGGAATATGTTACTCCAAGCCCTTCTGACTTTCATGACTTGGTTTGGGAAGTCTGGAGTGATTTGGTTTCAGAGGCAAATTGGTTTGCCTCTGAATGTCACTTGGCCCTTTGTTTTTGTTGCCTTTAAGATTCTCTGCTTTGCTTCCAAGTTGGTCATTTTGACAATTAAGTGGCTTTGGGATCCTCTTCTCTGATCCTGTCTAAAGGGAGTTCTATAAATTTCCTGGACCTTTGTATTAACCTCTTGCTCTATGTTTGGAAAATTTTCTGCTATTATTTCTTTGAAGATATTACTTATCCCTTTGGTTTCACCTTCTTTTCCCTCTTTTATTCCAATTATTCTTAGGTTCACTCTCTTAAAATGGGCCCATATTTCTTCAATGTCAGATTCATGCTGTCGGATTTTTTTTCTAAATTAGAAACTATGTGTTCATTTTTTGAATGATCTTCTAAGATCAAGATTTTATTCTCCATGTGGTCTAGTTGGTTGTTTGTACTTTGAATTGAGGCCTTTACTCCATTAATTGCATCTTTTATCTCTTTTTGGCTCTCTCTGAGTTCTTTTCGAAGCACCTCTATTATTTCTACAGTTATTTTCCTGATTTGATCTTCTAGAGAGCTCTGAATTTCTGTTTTATCAGGTTCTGATGTTGTGGGGTTGTGGGCATTCATTGCTCCATTGTTATTCCTCTTTCCCATGATTTCAGAAGTTTGTGCCTTCTCTGGGTTCTTCCCTTGTCACTAAGATTTCACTTAAGGGTCTCTGGATCTCGAGTCAGTAGTATCTCAGACCCCACTACTCCTTTACTGGGTTGTATGGTAGAGTCTCAGACCCAGGGAGTCAATCGAGGCTGCTTTAGACTATGGGGGGTGCCAGGTTGGGCATTCTCCTATGGTGTGATATCTCTGCCACCGCCACTCCCCCACTGGGTCAAGTCCCTGGGAGTCAGTACTGGGATTTCTCCTCCAGGGCCCGCAATTTGACTCACTGTTGTTGAGTGCGCAGATGTAACTGTAGTGGACATGGTGAATTCACTGCCGCTGCCGGTGGCAATATGGCGTCACTGCCACACCCTTGGCTGTGGGGCTGGCATATTTCTTCTCTGGTTTTGAGCTCTGCTCTGAGTCCCTGCAAGGTGTGCTGAGCCCAGACCCTGGGAGCTTTAGATGCTCCCTGCACCGAGAAATCTGCTGAATCCTGCTCGGCTCTTCCGCAGCCGCTCACCTCGGCTTGCTGTCCGCCACTCCTCTCTGGAGCCTGGTGGGCTGTTGTGTGCGTTGGTCTGGTGCCGTTCGGTGAGCTTGCCGCTGCTGCCGGCAGTAAGGCGCTGCTGCTGCGTCCTCGGGCGTGAGGCTGGCGTATCTCCTCTGTGGCTCTGAGCTCTTTTATGAGTTCCCTTCCTCTCTGGAGCCTGGTGCTGCAAGGAAAGATGGCGCCTGCTGCTCTTCGCCGCGGCTCCAGCAGCAGCACTGCAGTCTGGTTTCTGGTGTCTCATTTTTCCAGCCCTCTTTTTCCTCTGTCCCTTTTAATTACATTTTTTGTTTCTCTGCTGATGGTGTTTTCTGGCTATGAAAGGTGCTGATTTTGTGGTAATAGAGATTGGTTGTTAGCAGGGCTCATAAGCCCTGCTTTCCTCCGTTGCCATCTTTGCCCTATTTTTATTCTTTATTTTGAAACAGGATCTCACTATTTTGCAGAGGGCCTCACTAAGTTGCTGAGGCTGTCTGGGAACCACAATCCTTGTGTCTCAGCCTCTCGAATGCTGGGATTACAAGTGTCATCTCTTGGTCTATGTTTGGAAATTTTTCTAATATTTCTTTTTTTTTAAATTTTCTTTTCTTTTCTTTTTTTTTCTTGTTGGCCTGGGTTTGGAACCCAGGGGCATTTTACCTCTTAGCTACACCGCCTGCCCTATTATTTATTATTTTGAAACCGGGTCTCACTGAGTTGTAGACGGCCTCACTAAGTAGCTGAGACTGTCCATGAACCACGATCCTCCAGTCTCAGCCTCCCAAATGCTGGGATTTCAAGCGTGTGCCACCACGCCTGGCTCTAATATTTCTTCTTTGAAAAGACTGTTGATCCCTTTGTTTCACCTTCTATTCTCTCTTCTATGCCAACTATTCTTAGGTTAGCTCTTTAAAAATGAGCCCATATTTTATTAATGTCCTATTCATGCTATCAAATTGTTTTTTCTAGGTTATACACTATGCTTTCATTTTTGGAATGATCATTTTCTAGGAAATCATCTAATATCAATTCTATTCTCCATGTGGTCTAATTGATTGTTTGTAGTTTGAATTGATGCCTTCACTTCAATAATTGCATCCTTTATATCTTTCAGACTTTCTCTAAATTCTTTTCAGAAGTCTTGTATCATTTCTACAGTTACATTCCTGATTTGACCTTCTGGAATTCTCTGCAATTTTGTGTCTTCGTGTTCTGTTATAGTGGGGTTGTGGGAGCTCATTGTTTCCTTGTTATTTCTTCTCATAATTTCAGAAGTTTGTATCTGTTTCTTTTAGTAGATTTCTCTAGTCTCTAGGTGTAAGCTGGTCTATTCAAGGGCAAGTTGTATTGTATTCAACAGTGAAGCATGAGATAGAAGGAAGGTGAAGTTGTAAATGCAGGAATAAGGTAAAGCCATAGATTGGATCAAATAGAGTGATAATATGAGTTTGATAAGGTAGTATGTAGTAGAGATTAGAGATAGTGAATATTTAGTAGTATTCTAGTAATAAATGTAGAGTTTTTAGTATAGTGGTATAAAGTAGATTTAATACAAGACAAAGAAAAGAAGAGAGAAAAAAGAAAAAAGAGAAAAGGGATGGAAAGAAGAGAGTAGGTACGTACAAGAGAAGAAAGTTGGGAGAAGTGTTGGGAATAGAGCAATCAAACAAGCATACACACACACACACACACACACACAAACAAACAAACAAACACAAAACCAAAACACTAACACAAAAGAAAAATAATGTAATCCTACAAATCTATGAATATTCAACAGAATGGGCCTCTACAGTCTCTCTCTGTACAGACACTAAGTGCCACTGACACCTTTCTTGTTGCTATCCTGGTTCTCTGAGTCTTTTTAGTCTATGCAGGTATATGTTATCAATGGGGCTGGATCTAGTATTAAGCACTGGTCACCCTCCACACTTTTCATAGATGTTGAGTCTCAGTCTCTCCCTGTGTTCATAGGTGGTGGATGCCTCTGAGACCAAATTCAATGTAAGAGTATCTGTTCTCCATAGCTAGGGCTGGTCTGGTCTGACTTTCCCCCATTCACCACAATTGGGTGGTCTGTGGTGATCCTGGATATCCTACTATTTGGATCTAGAGTGAAGTATAGGTCTTCCCACACCCTTTCTACTGATGCAGACAGAGCCTGAGTCAGTCTGAGCCTCTGCTATGTCCAACAGCAGACCCCATCCTCACCTTCTCTGGGTTGAACCACAAAGTCTCAGATCCAGGAAGTTTATTGTGGCTGTGCAGGTCTCTAGGGGCTCCATGATGGGAATTCTCCTGTGGGGATGATGATTTCATTTATGGTGTTGCTGAGTGCTGATCTGGATCTCTGGAGGGCATAGTGAGCTTGGCTGCCACTGTTGGAAGTTGTAGCTGGTGATTTTGCAGAAATAACTGATGACTTACAATTCCAATGATCTGCAGCTGCTTACTTTAGGTCTTGTTTGTTTTCCTGTTTGTCTCTGGAGTTGGGTGCAGTGGGGCAAGATGGTGGTGTTGGGGTTCTGGCAGCCACAAGGCAGGTGGTTTTCTTTTCTGGTGTTGCTCTGGATCCCTGGAGGGCATGGTGAGCTTGGCAGTGTTGAGCTCAGCTGCCACTGCTGGAAGTTGTAGCCAGTGTTTGAGCTGGAAGAGCTAATGGCTTACAGTTCTGATGATCTGCATTCACTTACTTCAGGTCTTTGGTTGTTTTACTGTTTGTCTCTGGAGTCAAGTGCAGCGAGGCAGGATGGTGCTATTGTGGTGCCTGAGCTGTGACACGGACGGGTTTTTTTTTCTGCTTGGCCTTCTAGCCTTTTTTTCTCCTGATGACTTTGTTCTTTTTAAAGTTGTGGTATTTTCTGGCTTTTGTAAGAATGCTGTTTTTAGGGCAATGGAGAACGGGTGTCAGCAGGACTGATATTTGCTGCTTCCCTCAGTTGCCATCTTCCCAGAAGTCTCTGTTGAAGTTCTTGATGGTCTTCTTTGTTGTATAGAAGCTCTTCAGTTTCATGCAATCCCACGTATTGATCTACCTTTTAATTTATCATGCCTTTGGGATCTTGTTGAGAAAATTTTTACCTGTGCCTATGTGTTAAAGTGTTAGGCCTATACCTTCTTCAAGGAGCTGCAAGGTATCTGCTTTGATTTCTAAGTCTTTGATCCATTTTGAATTGACTGTTGTACAGAATGACAAAATAGGGTTTATTTATTTTTTGCATATAGTTAACCAGTTTTGCCAACACCATTTGTTGAAGAGGCTCTTTTTTCAGTGTATGTTTTTTGCCCCTTTGTAAAAAATCAGTTAGCTCTAAGTGTGCAGATTTTTTTCTGAGTCTTCTGCTCATTGATCTCTGTGTCTGTTTTTGTGCCAATACCATGATGTTCTTATTACTATGGCTTTGTAGTGTAGTTTGAAATCAGTTATGCATGATTCTTGTTGCTGAGAACTACTTTGGCTGATTTTTCTATGTCCCTGAGGAATGAGCTTGGTAATTTAGTGAGTATTGTGTTGAATATTTAGATCACTTTTGGGAGAATGACCATTTTCATGATATTTATTCTGCCTCAAAAATAAATATTTTAGAAGACTTCCGGGAAAATGGCGACTGAGAAAAGTGGTGTTTATGAGTCCCGCTAACAATCGATCTGTATTAAAACACCATCAGCAGAGAAATAAAAACTGTAAATACAGGGACAGAGAAAAAGAGGGCTGGAAGAACAACCAGACACCAGAAAAGAAACAGCCTGCAGTGCCACAGCAGCGCCATCTTCCCTAGCAGCACCAGGCTGCAGAGAGGAGGGGGACTCAGAACTGAGCTCAAAACCAAAGAGGAGATACACCGGTCTCATGGCTGAAAACAAAGCAGCAGTGTCATATTGCTGACGGCAACGGCGAGTTTACCAGATGGCTCCAGACTAGCACACTTAACAAGCCACCAGGTTCCAGAGAGGAGGGGTGGACAGCGAGCTGAGGTGAACAGCTGTGGAAAAACTGGGTGGCATTCAGCAGTTTTTTCAGTGCCAGGAGTGTCTAAAGCTCCTAGGAGCTGGGCTCAGCACACCCTTCAGGGACTCAGAGCGGATATCAAATCCAGAGAAGAAAAACGCCAGCCTCACGACCGAGGGTGTGGCAGTAGAACTATATTGCCAGTGGCGGCAGCAGTGAGTTCACTGAGTCCACTACAGCTCCATCAGTGAACTCGACAACCATGAATAAAATTGCGATTCCTGGAGGAGAAATCCCAGTACTGCACTCCCAGGGACTTGCGCAGATACTCTCCCTGGGTCAGAGATTTTTACAGCCCAACCCACTGGGGTAGTGGCGGTGGCAGAGATATCACACCATAGCTGCAGCTCCCCACGGGAGAGCGCCCAGCCTGGCACCCTCATGGTCCAACACAGCCTTTATTGACTTCCTGGGTATGAGACTTTGTGATACAACCCAATAAAGGAGTAGTGGTGACTGAGATACCACAGACTAAAGATCCAGAGCACCTAAAGTGAAGTTGTAGTGACCCAGGGAAGAACCCAGAGAAGGCACAAACTTCCAAAATCATGCAAAAGAGAAATAACAATGGAGCAATGAATGCCCACAACCCCACAACATCAGAACCTGATAAAACAGAAATTCAGAGCTCTCTAGAAGATCAAATCAGGAATATAACTGTAGAAATAATAGAGGACTTTTGAAAAGAATTCAGAGAGAGTCAAAAAGAGATAAAGGATGCAATCATTGAAGTAAAGGCCTCAATTCAAAGTATAAACAACAGATTAGACCACATGGAGAATAGAATCTCGCTCCTAGAAGATGATCACTCTGAAAATGAACGCATAATCTCTAATTTAGAAAAAAAATCCGGCAGCAGGAATTTGACATTGAAGAAATATGGGCCCATTTTAAGAGACATAACCTAAGAATAATTGGAATAGAGGAGGGAAAAGAAGGTGAAACCAAAGGGATCAGTAATCTCTTCAAGGAAGTGATAGCAGAAAAGTTTCCAAACATAGAGCAAGAGGTTGATACACAGGTCCAGGAAACTTACAGAACTCCTGTTAGAGAGGATCAGAAAAGAGGATCCCCACGCCACATAATTGTCAAAATGAGTAATGTGGAAGCCAAGCAGAGAATCTTAAAGGCAACAAAAACAAAGGGCCAAGTGACATTCAGAGGCAAACCAATTAGAATCACTCCAGACTTCCCAAACCAAGTCATGAAAGACACAAGGGCTTGGAGTAAGATATTCCAAACTCTAAAAGAAAACAACTTCCAGCCAAAAATTTCCTACCCAGCAAAACTTTCTATCAAATTAGATGGGGAAATAAGAAGCTTCGATGACAATCAGAAACTGAAGGAATTTATGTCTTCAAAACCAGCGCTAGAGAAAATACTAAAGGAGATTATCTGCAAAGAAGAAATAGGTAATACACGCCAAAACCAAAGAAAGAAGATTTCCCATCCAGCAGACAAATAAGCAAAGAAGAATAAACAGTATGACAAACAGAAATAAAATCTTAACATGTTAGGAATTAAAAATTATCTCTCTATAATCACACTGAATGTAAATGGCCTCAACTCCCCAATACAAAGACATAAAGTGGAAAAATGGATTAAAAACCAGAATCCATCCATCTGCTGCTTACAAGAAACACACCTTACAAGTAAAGATAGCAACAAACTCAAGGTAAAGGGCTAGAGTAAGGTAATCCATGCTAATGGAACTTGAAGACAAGTAGGAGTAGCTACTATGATATCAGACAAGTTAGATTTCAAACCCAAACTTATTAAAAGAGACAAAGAAGGTCATATTTTACTGGTAAAAGGAACAATCCAGCAAGAGGAAATAACAATAATCAACATCTATGCCCCAAACATAGGTGCAGCGACTTTCATATATCAAACTTTGTGACATGAAGTTACACATAAATCCCAACACAATAATACTGGGAGACTTCAACACACCTCTCACAACACTACATCGATCTTCCAGACAAAGAGTCAGTAAAGATGCCTCAGAAATAATGAACACCATTAACCAAATGGACCTGTTGGACACATATAGAATATTTCACCCAACTACAACGGAGTTTACATTTTTCTCAGCTGCTCATGGAACCTTCTCCAAAATAGATCACATCCTGGGACACAAAATGAGCACTAGCAAATTTAAAAAATGTTACATACTTCCCTGCGTCATTTCAGACCATAATGGAATGAAACTAGAAATCAACTATCAGAAGACCCAGAGAAACAACATAAACATGTGAAGACTGAACACCACACTTCTGAATGAAGAATGGGTCATAGTAGGTGTAAGAGGTGAAATCAAGACATTTTTAGAAAGAAATGAAAATAAAGATACAACATACCAAAACCTCTGGGACATTTTGAAGGCAGTATTAAGAGGAAAATCTATAGCACTGAGTGTTCACATAAGAAAAACAGAAAATCTTCAAATAAATAACCTAACGACACACCTGAAAGCCCTTGAAAAGCAGGAACAATTGAACCCCAAAGCCATAGAAGAAAGGAAATTATTAAAATTAGAGCAGAAATGAATGAAAATAGAGAATAAAAAAAATACAGAAAATAAACAAAACCAAAAGCTGGTTTCTTGAAAAAATTAGCTAGATAAACCACTAGCCAACCTAACTAAAAAAAAATAAAAAAAAGAGAATAAACAATAAACTCATAATTATGAAGATAAGGGATGAAAAAGGAGAAATTACTACTGACAGTGTAGATATCCAGAGGATTATCAGAAACTACTTTGAAGAACTATACTCCAACAAAATGGAAAATCTGGAGGAAATTGACAACTTCCTAGATAAATACAACCTTCCTAAACTGAGTCAAGAAGATACAGAACACTTAAACCAACCAATAGCAATCAAAGAGATTGAAACAGCAATAAAGAGCTTACCATCAAAGAAAAGCCCAGGACCAGATGTTTTCCCAAGTGAATTCTATAAAACTTTTTGAAAGGTTCGAGTCGCCCCTGCCCCACAGGGCGCGGGGCCGGAAGGTAGGAGGTGGAGCTCTGCGATTCCGGGAGGGGACCAGGCCTCCTGGTCAGGAAGAAGAGAGTTCAGAGTTTGGAGAGGAGCCCGAGAGGGAGGGACGCACTCTCCCCCCGCCACCAGCCCCCGCGGCCACGCGGGGGCTGGAGGCTGATCTCCCACGAATAAAGACATCCGTAATACCGATTATGGATATCCGCGTGTATCTATGCGCCAAGGGGACTTGCCAAACCTTTCATATTGGTGTTGAAGACCCGTATCGGGCTTATGGGACTTGGTTTGGATCTCAGCTTTTTTAACTACATGCGCAGCCTCTGCGCGCCCACCCGCTCGCCCCGCCAGCTTCTACAAAAAGCTGAAATAAAATACGTGGCACTGCCAGGATGAGACCGCGCTGCCCGCCTCCGCTGGAATGGGCATTGCCGCGCCCGCACGCGCCACGCTGCGGCCCGAGCCGCCCGCCGCCTGGATGGGCCGCGCCGCACCCACGCCACTCTGGGCACCTGCGCCGCCAGTGCGCACCACTCCCATCACTGGGACAGGCCCGCCGCACCCACAGACCGCCGCGCGTGTGCCCAAGGACCGCGCCGCCGCGCCTGCGGACCCCAGGATGGGCCTGTGCTGCCGGCGCGTGCCGCTCCCATCACCGGGACAGGCCCGCTGCCCCGTGGACTGCCGCGCCCACCCCGCGGACCCCGCCACGCCGGACTGTGCCGCTTAGCGCCGCCACTCTGCTAAACGGCCCCGGCCCGCCAAGTCCAGCCTGCACTCCTGCTGATCCCTCCATCCGGACTCGTGCCCTGGCGCCCTTCACCCTCTGCCTGCCCACCCCCGCTGCCTGGGCCCGGCCATTCCAGTAAGCAGCCACATGGGATCACTGTGGGGGAAGGCCGCCAGCTTTGGCCCGCCATCTTTGGCCTACTTGTAATCACTGGGGGGCCGCCATCTTGGCCCCACCATCTGTAACCCCTCCCACCTCATGGCCTCGCTGGAGGCCTCGCCATCCTTAACCCCTCCCACCTCATGGCCTCACTGGAGGCCTCGCAATCTTTAATCCCTCCCAGTTTCCACTCCTAACCAATCCTAGGAGTCGGCAGCCATTTTTAAAAAACTTTTCGCAGCCATCTTAAGGCCAGATCTCCACAGCAGCCTCTCTCAGCGGTAAGCTTCCTCTTAAGGGAGTAAGTGGGTTCTGCCTAACTCGGAGGATTCTGACTGACTGACTGACTGCTATTAAACACAGTATACCGGTATCCTCCAGTTCTCTGATCGGCCGGGCCGACGTCTGAGGGGTGTAAAGAGACAAGAGATGTCTTCCCCCTGGCACTCCTGATCTGTATTACTGAACTAGGCAGGGCCCTGGGACGCTGGGGATACCTGCCTTTGTTCTTGCCCACTTACAAGTCATGGGGGGAAGTCAGCCATCAAAGACTGAGATTGACTCTCAGTCTCCGCTGGGCTGTGTGTTGACTAATCTGCAGGCTTTGGGATTCTTTGGGGAACTGTCCCCTGAAAGACTCGTGTCTCTCTGCACTAAGGTCTGGCCGACATATGATCTAACCAATAACTTTTGATGGCCTCCCATGGGCACGCTAGATCCTAGGATGCTGATGGCCCTCAGTGAATTTTGCATGCGGTCAGCAAAATGGTGTGACCTCGAGTATGTACAGTCCTTCTGGCGGCTGCATTTTCTGTTTTCTGGGGAGTCCCACCAGCCACAGCCGCCATATTGGACACCACCTGGCAACTCACAGGCGCCACCTGGTGGCCCTTCTGGGTCACAGGCTTACAATTCTGTGGACCCACAGCCGCCATCTTGCGATGAAACGTGGGGGCCGGGGTCTGACCCAGCTGGGTTACAAGCCCTATCTTCCTCTCTCCTGGCCCCACTTCGCGAAGTGGCTGGGGCAGAAGGGGTGGTCCGGGTCCATGTCCCTTTTTCCCTTCCAGACCTCACTCAACTGGAAAAGAGACTGGGGTCCTTTTCTACCAATCCTTCTGGTTTTATCAAGGAATTCCAACATATTGTGCAGGCATATGATTTAACTTGGCGGGATTTGCATGTCATTCTAACCTCTTCTCTAACTCCAGACGAACGTGATCGGATCCTGAAGGGAGCCAGAGAGAGGGCTGATCAGGCTCATTTAACAGATCCAGGGCTTCCTATCGGTGCAGCTGCAGTTCCATCTGAGGAGCCCCACTGGAATTATAATGTAAAGGAGGGAATAGAAATAAGAAATTATATGATACAATGTCTTCTTGATGGTATGCGAGATGCTTCCCATAAGGCGGTTAATTATGATAAGCTTAGGGAAATCACCCAGGGTCCAAATGAAAACCCAGCAGTTTTTCTTAACCAGTTGCGAGAGGCCCTTACACGCTATACCCATCTAGATCCATCCTCTGAGGCAGGCTCGATCATATTGGCCACCCATTTCATTGGGCAAGCAGCTCCTGACATAAGAAAAAAGCTAAAGAAAGTTGAGGATGGCCCACAGACTCCTGTTCGAGACTTGATGAACATGGCATTTAAAGTCTTTAATTCCAGAGAGGAACAGGCCGAAGTGGAGCGTACCCTCCATCTTCGTCAGATGGCGGACTTACAGTCCCAAGCCCTGATAGCAGCCCTGAGGCCGGAGGAGGAAGGGCAGCGCTCTGGGTGGCAAGCGCCACCCAGGAGAGGACGACAGTAAAGACAACCACCTCCAGGAGACTGTTTCAGGTGTGGAGTAAATGGCCATTGGAAAGGCGAGTGTCCTTTAAAAAGCGGTGGGCCTCAGGTACCTCACTACAGGGGGTCTACCCTTCTGGACAAGGACCTGCCGCTGGCCCTATATGGTCTGACCAAGGACTGACAGCTCCTTCCTCCATCTTCCTTGCTGGCCCAGGGTAACTACAGGTACAGGGTAAGCCAGTTTCCTCTTTGGTGGCCTGCTTGATCTTTCAGGCCTTAGTTTCCTTCTCAAATCTCGGTCCAGGGTTATGACGGCAAGGACAAATTCTCTTGCATGGTGTTGGGACCCACTAAACTTTGTTTCTCTCAACATAACTCTCTTTGATGTTTATATTTTAGCAGGTCCACTTGTTTACATTCTATGGTGCTCTCCCTCCTCGGATGCCAAATTGCCTAAGTATTAAACTTCTAAAATGGGTAACTGATGCTCCTAATGCAATAACAGGTGTTTGTTTGACCAGACAAATCTATACTCACTCAATGCTGAAAAGAGAGTGGTGTGGGGTCTGCTTCGGGAGTTGTTGCTATTAATAATTCTGGTCTAATGAAAAACTGCTAAAGGGGTGGTAGACGTTCTCCTCAGGAAAATGTTGCTACTTAAGTTAGTAGATCTAGTGACTGCCTTGCATCTAAAAGGGCTTCTGCCCAGCCTGGGTTCCGCTCTCACAATTTTCTTTTTCTTTAATAGCACCTTGCCTGTTAGTCTCCTCAAAGTAAACCAGCTCTCCAGGGTAACCTCCAACTCTCGCTGTGACCACAGCCACCTGCTCCCTTCCAGCAGCTCAGATTCCAATTTCTCCCGACCTGGGGCCCTGACTGACTGACTGACGGTGCACCTTCTCAGCAGGAAGTTGCTAGATGAACAAAACATCTCCCATCTGCACCCCTTAGTCAAAGAGGTCGGGATGAAAGGTTCGAGTCGCCCCTGCCCCACAGGAGGCGGGGCCGGAAGGTAGGAGGTGGAGCTCTGTGATTCCAGGAGGGGACCAGGCCTCCTGGTCAGGAAGAAGAGAGTTCAGAGTTCGGAGAGGAGCCCGAGAGGGAGGGACACACTCTCCCCCTGCCACCAGCCCCCGCGTGGTCGTGGGGGTTGGAGGCCAATCTCCCACGAATAAAGATATCCATAATACCGATTATGGATATCCACGTGTATCTATGTGGCAAGGGGACTCACCAAACCTTTCACTTTTATAGAAGAGCTAACCCCAATACTACTCAAACTATTTCATGAAATAGAAAAAACCGGGACTCTCCCAAATACATTCTATGAAGCCAACATCACACTAATACCCAAACCAAATAAAGACAGTTCAAGGAAGGAAAACTATAGGCCTATATCTCTGATGAACTTGGATGCAAAACTATTAAACAAAATACTAGCAACACACATTCAAAACCACATAAAGAAAATCGTACACCATGACCAGGTAGGGTTCATCCCAGGGATGCAAGGCTGGTTCAGTATACAAAAATCAGTCCATGTAATTCACCATATAAACAGAATCAAAGACAAAAATCACATGATCATCTCAATAGATGCTGAAAAAGCATTTGATAAAATTCAACATCCATTTATGATAAAAACACTGCAGAGAATTGGAATAGAAGGAACACATCTCAACATTATAAAGGCAATCTACAATAAGCCCACTGCCAACATCATATTAAATGGGGAAAACATCAAGAATTCCCCCTAAAAAGAATGAGACCAGGATGTCCATTATCGTCACTTTCTTCAAGATAGTACTAGAGGCTCTAGACAGAGCAATAAGGGAAGAAAAGGAAATCAGAGGAGTACACATAGGAAAAGAAGAATTCAAACTTTCACCATTTGCAGATGACATGATACTATATTTAGAAAACCCAACAAACTCAACCAAAAGGCTTATAGATCTGATCAACAAATTCAGCAAAGTATCTGGATACAAAATCAATCTTAAAAAATCAGAAGCTTTCCTGTACACCAACCATAAATCCACTGAAAAAGAAATTCAGAAAACACTTCCATTCAGGATCTCCCACAAAAAAATAAAATACTTAGGAATAAACTTGACCAAGGAGGTAAAAGATATCTACAAAGAAAATTATAAAACACTGAAAAAAGAAATCGAAGAAGATCTTAGAAGATGGAAAGATCTTCCATGTTCATGGATTGGCAGAATAAATATCATTAAAATGGCCATCCTTCCAAAAGTGATCTACAGATTTAACGCAATGCCCATTAAACTACTAAGATCATTTCTCATAGACATAGAAAAATCAGTTCTTAAATTTATCTGGAATAACAAAAAGCCCACAATAGCCAAGGTAGTTCTAAGCAACAAAAACCATGCAGGGGGAATCACAATACCTGACTTTAAGCTATATTACAAAGCCATTGTAATAAAACAGCATGGTACTGGCAAAAGAACAGATACATAGACCAATAGAGCAGAGTAGAAGACCCAGAAACAAGTCCACACACTTTCAGCCAATTGATTTTTGACAAAGGGGCCTAAAACATACACTGGAAAAATGGTATCCTGTTCAACAAATGGTGTTGGCAAAACTGGTTAACCATATGCAGAAAATTGGAAATTAATCCCACTTTCTCACCCTGTACGAAAGTCAACTCACGATGGATCAAAGACTTGGAAATTAAACCAGAGACCTTGAAGCTCCTTGAAAAGGGCATAGGTCCAACACTGCAACACGTAGGCACGGATAAACATTTCCTCAACAAGACCCCAAAGGCACAACAAATTAAAAGGAGAATCAATACGTGGGATTGCATGAAACTGAAGAGCTTCTGTTCAGCATAGGAAACTATCAAGAACCTCAATCAAGAGCCAACAGAATGGGAAAAGATTTTTGCCACTTACACCACCGATAGAGGACTAATATCTCGAATATACAGAGAACTCAAAAAACTCAACACTAAGAAAACAAAGCATCCAATAACAAAATGGGCAAGTGAACTATATAGACACTTTACAAAAGAAGAAATTCAAATGGCCAATAAATGCATGAAAAAATGCTCAACATCACTGGCAATCAGAGAGATGCAAATCAAAACTACCCTGAGATTTCACCTAACTTCAACTAGAGTGGCAATCATTCAAAACACAAACATCAACAGATGCTGGCGAGGATGTGGAGAAGTGGGAACTCTAAAACATGGTTGGTGGGATTGCAAATTAGTGCAACCACTTTGGAAAACAGTATGAAGAATCCTCTGAAGAATGGAAACAAATCTACTATTTGATCTTGCAGTACCACTTCTGGGTATCTACCCAAAAGATAGGAAACCAAACTACCAAACTAATGCATGTGTATCTATGTTCATAGCTGCACATTTTCCCATAGCCAAAGTAAGCAACCAGGCAAGATGTCCATCAACAGATGAATGGATTACAAAACTGTGGGATATGTACACAATGGAATTTTACTCAGCCATAAAGAAAAACACAATTACATCATTTTCAGGGAAATGGATAGAACTGGAGGACATTATGCTAAGTGAGATTAGTCTGTCACAAAAAGCAAGAAAGCAGATGCTTTCCCTAATATGTGAGAGGTAGGGAGAAATGGGTTATAGGAGAAACTGTGGATATAAAAGGAAATCCTATAGAGGAGCAAACAAGAGAAGTAAAGGGGGAGAAAGAAGGGGGAAGAGGAAAATCTCTAAAACACACAATGTACTTAAACATATCGAAATCAACCACTAAGCCAAGCAAGGGAAGAACGGATGGGGAGGGAATGGGGTGGGAATTGGGTAGGGGCTAAAGTAGTTATATGTATATATATGGCGTATTTCTGCTTTGCTTTTGAGCTCTGCTCTGAGTCCCTATAGGGTGTGCTCCACCCAGCCCCTGGGAGCTTTAGAAACTCATCGCACTGAAAAAACTGCTGAATGACTCCTGGCTGTTCCGCAGCTGCTCACCTCGGCTCGCTGTTCATCCCTCCTCACTGGAGCCTGGTGGATTGTTGAGTGCGCTAATCTGGAGTTGTCTGGTGAACTCACCGCTTCCACTGGCAGTATGGCGCTGCTACTGCATCCTTGGCTGTGAGGCTGGCGTATCTCCACTCTGCTTTTGAGCTCAGTTTGTATTCCCCTCCTCTCTGGAGCCTGGTGCTGCGAGGGTACATGGTGCTGGCGCGGCTCTGCGCCGCGGCTCCAGCCATAGCACTGCAGGCTGGTTTCTTTTCTGGTGTCTGGTTGTTCTTCCAGCCCTCTTTTTCTCTGTCCCTTGTATTTACAGTTTTTATTTCTCTGATGATGGTGTTTTCTGGCTATGAAAGGCACTGATTTTGTGGTAATACAGATCGATTGGTAGCGGGACTTGTGAACACCGCTTTTCTCTGTCGCCATCTTCCTGGAAGTCTTTCCACATTGGATTTTTTTGCTGTCTTTTATTTCTTGCTTAATGCTACTAATTTGGTGGCTCCTTATCATATGAGTAATTATACCACTACTTAGCCCCCTTAGATTTATCATGTGAAACAGTTTTTTAGAGAAAAAAATTATGCTACATTACATTGGAATACATATAGAGCAAAATTGGCCCAGATTGCTACTCATAAAAATTTCACTTTTGTACTATAAGGGCCATACGGATATTTTACTGATTATGATGAAAAACATGATAATATTGTTTATTATAATAATAATATTGTATGGTAGAATATTACTGAATCTAAACATCAAGGGAATGTTTCTTTCTGGTGACAAACAAACAATATAATTTCTTGGAACAATGGAGGTTTGGCTCTACCTAGACCTTGCATTGTGGCTGCTAGCCTCTTAGGGCCACAACTATGACATATATGGAAAGTTGTAGCTGCTTTCCATTCATTAAAATTGTCTGGAGCCTATGCTTCTGTGGTGGCTCCACAAAATACTTTATAAATTACACTACAAAATTCTGGATACAATGTTTGTAAAACCCCCTTATTTGGTAGCCATACACACTTTAATAGTGTGACATAATTACAAGTTATATACCTGTGTTAATACATCTGTCAGATTTAATAGGTCTAAAGAAAGTCTTATGATTCTCAAACAGAGCTCACATATTTGGATACCTGAAATTTTAAACTACCCCTGGGAGAAATCATGCTTTTCATCAACATGTCCTTAGTAGGAGAAAATGTTTTATAAAATGGATCACTTTAGGAATAATAAGACTTATAACTGTCTCCTCTGTGGGCACTGTTGCAGGTATGGAATTGCATAATTCTATCCAAAATGAAAAATTTATAACTAATTGGTATAATCAATCTCATACTTTGTGAAAACAAAAAGCTAAAGTAGATCAACAGTTGTTAAATAAAGTGAATGAGTATAAAGAAGCTCTACAGTAGATAGAAAATCAATTAGTAAGAACGTAATATTGATTATTTCTAAGATGCCATTGGAACATTAGTCAATTTTGTGTTACTAATTTAAAATATAATCAAACTAAAATATAAGTGAGATTTTATTTGTTGGCATTTAGCCAACATTTCTAATAATAATTCCTTAGATATTGATGCCTTAGAAAGAGATATCAAAGAAACATTTGCTAATACCCTCTCCTCAAAATACGATGATAAATTTTTCAATGCTTCAAACAATATTATAAACAATAACCCTTTGTCAAATTTAATAAAAAGACCAGCTGGATTATTACAATTACTACTTATTGGACTATGTTTTATACTTATACTTTCAGGATTTGGGTAGATTTGGTGTGCCTTGTCCATATCAAAATCCTCTAGCCACTCTCTCACTGCAGCCACAGTTCAACTTAACAAAAAGGGGGGAAATAATGGAGGACATGGTCGAAGCCTGAGGAACAAAAGGTTCCAATAGAGTTAAGGCAGTTGGTGAAAGGCCAAACTCTCTGAGACTCTGAGTGACTTCTGGTCTTTCCAGAATTTTGTGCCCCCGGTCCACTGGTGAGAGCGAGAACTGACCTTAATCACATTTTTAATAATCTTTAACCAGGTTGCTTTGTTCCTTCCTGTTCCTGAAATTTTCCTTTAATAATTGTATTTTGTAAGCACATGATGTATGTTCTATATCAATCACTCTCCATTGTACTTTGATGTTTTCTTTTTCATGAAGTCATGATTTTAGCATAGTTGTAAGAGTATAAAATCTTAGTTCTAGAGAATAGAGTTGTCAGTTGCCCAACAGGCAATTGTCTGTGCCTTCATTTCAGGTCTCTGTCTCCCAAGTCCTGGAGAGGAATCTCCACAGGAGATCACACTTTGAGAAGCATAGCTATGAAGATTGGAACCTGGAGGAAGGAAAACTGGCATTTATTTAATTTTTTGTTCCAATTTTACTTTACATGCATGAAATAGCATCACACATTCTCTTTTACTTCTATTTGTCAGTGTCTCTGATAATATGCTCTTATGGGTAAACAAATATGGAACTTTCTGACTGTGTCCTGAAGCTTTAGCCCTGTCAATTCAAGAGAAACTGAAATCCACTCAAGTTAGCAATTCAAGGATAATTTGTTATAGGATAGATCTTTCAAAGCTGGGTAGAGTATAACTGGTCCCAGCTTGGCTTCAAAAACAGAAGACTCTACCAAAAACAAGAAAGAATAAAAATAGGGCTGGGGGTGTAGCTTAGAGGTAAAATACCCCTAGGTTCTATCCCCAGTACCATAAAAGAAAAAAAAAAAGGAATAAAAACAGAAGACTCTAGCACCATAAATGCTATCTGTCCAACACCTGCCTGCCCTCATCAATAACCTTTTCTTCTTCCAAGGCCATACTGTGGTTGGGAGAAGGATCCTGATTGTCTTAGCTCAGGTCACTTGTCCAACTTTGGCCCAATCACCAGTGACCAGGAAGAGTGGGTCAATGGTACAAATAAAGCACTGAAGCAGGTGAATGGAAGGTAACTGAGGGTAGATAGAACAATAGAAAGATTCTACAGGTGTAACTGGAGTAGGATTTTGAGATTTAGGAGCTGGCTTCCATTACTGGGGATTTGGGTGTTGTTAAATGTTAAGTAAATTGAATGGTTTTTTTTAGGAAATGCCTTAGATTATATGTGAACATATATTTGTGTAAAGAGCAATGATTTAATAGCTGTAATGAACAAATGAATAGATAGAAAACTCAGACAGGCAGACTTGATTTCTTGACCTTGAGTAAGAGTTATCTAAATTAACAGAATATTATTATTTTTGAAAAAGCATTTTGATTTGGTCTTCATGCCTGTTTGACTGACAAATCAGTCCAGCGAATCAGAAAGGTTAGCACCTGCTAAATCCAGTCACATTATAGAACACATGTGCATTTACAGATGGGTCAAAGGTTTATTTTCATTTTCCCCAAGCATAAGGGTGGATGTGTTTGCAGCTCTACTGTGGACAACTTGCAACTTCCAAAGGATGCTTTTGGAAATTGTATTTTAAAAGCATATATTTGCAGTGGATTCCTACATACTCAAAGCTATCTGGGACCCTGTGTACAAGTGTACATCTTTCTTGGGTTATGGTTGAATTACCAAATGTGTTTGAGGGTGGGCAACACTGGGAACTATAATCATCAACTTCTTATTTAAAATATATTCTAGCTGTTTACCATTTTCACATTTTTATACTAATTAAATAGGCCCTGAAGATTGCTGATGTTCCTCCTGGGAGTTCCTTCTTTTCAAAAGTATCTGACAGATTTAGGTCATACATTTGCTTTGTATAAAAGGAAAAATATGGAAAATAAATAGAGAATTCCCAGCAAGAGTCTTTTCAAATACTTCTGTATTACTTTAAACAAGCAGAGGATTTCCTGGCTCACAGCTGTAGGAAGTCTTCTAGAGTCTTTAAGCACTGGAGTAAGAAAGGGAGGTCCCACAGATGGGTTTTGACATTAATGTCAGCTTTCAGTATCATTAGCTGGATTGTCATTGAACACTGAGGGTGAGGGCCTGGCCTGGGGGAAGATGGTCTGGAACCCAACATCAGTGCTTCATTTCTCCTGTTTTTTTTTTTTTTTTGTCCAGAAAAACTTTTTGGAGGTCAAGCCTCAATAGAATCAGTCTCGGGCAGAGCAGCATACAAGAAAAAACCTAGACTTGGGTTTAGGCAGAGTCTGGCTCAACTCTTGCTTTGCCTTTTGCCAGCTGTGGCACTTTAAATATGTCACTTAGCTTCTCTGAGCCTCATTTTTCTCATGTATAAAATGGGAATTGTCACATGTCTTGTTTGATTTTTTAAGTAACAACAACAACATACTGAGCCTAGCATGGAAGAGATATGGAGTCAACAGCTATTACTAGAATAATTATTGGGAAGCTTATAAATCCATCATCATAAATATGAGGTCAACAGCAAGTATTTGGTCATCTCTTATAATGGTGATTGATCCTCTTAAAGAGCTGTCACATTCTATATGGGTTAACATTCTCACTGATATAACTGCCCAAACAACTGCCTACACAACTTAGAGCAAGGAAGATTTATTTGCTCACAATTTTTTGAGATTTGGGGGCTCAGCCCATGTGAAGCTGAGGTCTGTGGAGCTCAGGGCATGGGAGTGAAAAGAAAAGAGAGAGAGAGAGAGATAAAGAGAGAGAGAGAGAGAGAGAGAGAGAGAGAGAGAGAGAGAGAGAGAGATTGATTCTATTCTCCAATCATTGAGGCTAGAAGCAAGAAAGAGCAAACAAGGATGGGAATTAAAAAACAAAAGCATAGTCTTTAAGGCCACATCCCCAGTGACCCACCTTCTCTAACTACATTCCACCTACCTAGGTTTGGTAACTCAGTAAATATAGTACAATAAATTTATCCACTGATGAGATTGCAAACTTCATTAGTTAATTACATTAACTCTGAGCATTAATACATGAGCCCTTCAGGGGATATTATCTAGCCATAATATAACCATTATCTAATTTAAATCTCTGGAAGAAATCTCTGGACAGCCTTGTGAGATATTAGGACCTCTTCCTACTTCTATAGATTATTTAACAACATAAGGCCACCTTGCTCACAAGTAGCACACGGGGCTCCAGCACTCTGAGTGATTCAGATGCACATGGGGTGTGAGAACCACTGTTCTAAGAATTTAGACTCTTGGGAAAGAAAACCAAGGAAGATTTGCTATTTTTTTTATTCCCCATAGGGCACCTTTCCTAAAGCACTGAGAGACTGAATCAGCTCTTGCTGTGGTATAGGGAGAAGGGGATGGGGATGATGTAGGCAGTTAGAAGTTCATCCATAAATATCTCTACATATTACCCAGTGATGAATAAGCTTGATGCCTGGAAGAGGTGACAAATGCTACTCCTGCATCTCTGAAAGGGGCTGGAGTTCCTGCCTGAATCTCAGTGGGAGGATGAGGGACTAATGGGGACCTGAGACTGCCATCGTGACAAGGGTAGGGGTGACTAGTGCAGGACCCTTCTGCCTGTCCACATGGGCAGACATTGCCTCCTGGTGGTCTGTTGAGCCTTCTACCCAGAGCTTCTGGGCCTAGATATACACAGGTTATATAAATGTGCCTCTTCACCACCCCTGGCAGTGTCTGAGGGCAGGTGTTATCAGGTGTGTGAGCTATAGTCCCTGGAGGCTGGGCCTGTGACTGTCTCTCATCTCTTTGAGGTTCTGGGCTACTGGAAAGGAAGGATCCTGTTCTCAAAAGAAGCAGGGTGGGTACAGGTGGTGTTGTGGGCATGATGGGCAGGAGAGGATTCCTGCTTGAGACTAGTGAGCCTCATCTGCCTCACCTCATCTGCCTGTTTCACTCCTGTCAGTTCCTGCGAGTACATGGCTTCTTGAACCTGGGCTTTTAGCTAGTCCCTTAATGTTCCAGAGCATTGGCATTGTCATGCAGTAATGGGTGGTCTCAAAGACCTGCCTTGTAGACTCTGAAGATTTGTAGAGGCAGAATGCTGAGAATTGCTCAGTTCATGGTTGTCCTATCCTGCTAGGACTGCTGCAGCAAATAACCATAAACTGAATGGCTTAAACAACAGGAACTTAGTTGGTGCATGCCTGTAATTCCAGGACTTGGGAGGCTGAAATAGGAGACTACACATTAAAGGCTAGCCTCTGAAACTTAGTTTCTGTATCAAAATAAAATAAAACAAAATAGGGTGTAACTTAGAGGTAGAATGTTTCTGGGATCAACCCTCAGTAATAAACAAACCAACAACAACAACAACAACAAAAAACCCAAAGCAAAAAATAACCCAGAAATTTATCCTCTCACATTTATAGAGGCTGAAAATCCAAGGTCAAGGTGTGGCAGGTTTGGTTTTATCTGAGGTCCCCCTTTTTGAAAATGGCTTCCCTCCACCCGCTTTCATATGGTCTTTATCCTGTGTCTTTGTCCTAATATCTTTTTATGGGGACACAAGTCATATTGGATTAAGGACCATTCTAATGACCTCATTTTATCCTAATTACTCCTAGTCACCTTTTGAGGTTCTGAGGTCTAGAAATTTAACATAAGAATTTTGGAACTATGATGGAGGACATGGAGGAAGCCTGAGGAATGAAAGGTTCCTGAAAGAGTTAAAGGAGATTCTATGAAGGTCGAATTCTCCAAAACTCTGGGCGTTGACCATTGTCTTTCCAGAATTTGCCCCCAGGACCCACCTGCAAGGTCAGGGGGCTGATCTTAGAGACCTGTAATCATGGGGCTAATCACAAGACCTGTGATGTCACAGGCCTTCCTTTTGTCTTGTTTATGATTGGTGATTTACTTGTCTTTCACTTAATGCCTCAGTATTGTTCTTTGGTGTTTACACTTTTCTACTAGAAATTTCACTGGTGTAGGGCATAAAATCTTTTTTTTTTTTTTTGAAAAAGAACAAAGCTAGCAGATATATATTTTCTGATTTCAAACCATATAAAGCTACAATAATTGAAACAGTGTAGTACTGTTCTAAAGGCAGATATATAGACCATTGGAGTTAAATACAAGCCTAGAGCTAAATTCTTCCCTATATTGTCAAGTTATTTTTGACAAGGTTTCCACGAACATTTGGTGGTAGAAATAATAATATTTTAACTAAATATTGTTGAAAAATAATAATTACATGGAAAAGAATAAAATTGGACCTTTACCTAATCCCATATACAAGTATTAACTCAAAATAGATAAAAGACCTAAATATAAATCTTAAGACTATAAACTTTTAGGAGAAAATCTGGGTCATAAAACCTCACAACATTGAAATTGGCAGTGATTTCTTGGATATGATTTCAATGGCACAGGCAACAGAAGAATATACAAACTCCCCCAAAAATAAAAGAAAATATTGTACATCCAAAGACAATGTAAACAGAGTTAAAAGTTACTAATAGAATTGGATAAAATATTTCCAAATGCTATATCTGAAGGTATATTAATATTCCAACTAGAAATCCTAAAAATTAACAACAATAAAGGCAAACAATACAACTTAGAGATAGGTAAAAGACTAACATAAATAATGAATCTCCACAGATAACCAATCTTAGTTGTCTGTTGGATGGAAACTCTTGCTTCTCTGGTTCTGGTGAGTGTTACCTATTTCTTCTTTGTAGTTAATCTCTTTGAGTATTTTCTCTAGCGCTGGTTTTGAAGACATAAATTCCTTCAGTTTCTGTTTGTCAGGGAAGCTTCTTATTTCTCCATCTAATTTGATAGAAAGTTTTGCTGGATAGGAGATTTTTGGCTGGAAGTTGTTTTCTTTCAGAGTTTGGAATATGTTACTCCAAGCCCTTCTGGCTCTCATGACTTGGTTTGGGAAGTCTGGAGTGATTCTAATTGGTTTGCCTCTGAATGTCAGTTGGCCCTTTGTTTTTGTTGCCTTTAAGATTCTCTGCTTGGCTTCCACATTGGTCATTTTGACAATTATATGGCATGGGGATCCTCTTCTCTGATCCTGTCTAAAGGGAGTTCTATAAGTTTCCTGGATCTGTGTATCAACCTCTTGCTCTATATTTGGAAAATTTTCTGCTATTACTTCCTTGAAGAGATTGTTGATCCCTTTGGTATCACTTTCTTTTCCCTCCTCTATTCCAATTATTCTTAGGTTAGCTCTCTTAAGATGGGCCCATATTTCTTCAATGTCAGATTCCTGCTGTTGGATATTTTTTTCTAGATTAGAAACTATGCATTCATTTTTGGATTGCTCATCTTCTAAGAGCGAGATTCTGTTCTCCATGTGGTCTAATCGGTTGTTTGTGCTTTGAATTGAGGCCTTTACTTCATTAATTGCATCCTTTATCTCTTTTTGGCTCTCTCTGAGTTCTTTTCGAAGCACTTCTATTATTTCTACAGTTATTTTCCTGATTTGATCTTCTAGAAATCTCTGATTTTCTGTTTTATCAGGTTCTGATGTTGTGGGGTTGTGCACATTCATTACTCCAGTGTTATTCCTCTTTCCCATGATTTCGGAGGTTTGTGCCTTCTCTGGGTTCTTCCCTTGGGTCACTATGGCTTCACTTAAGGTGCTCTGGATCTTGAGTCTGTATTATCTCAGACCCCACTACTCCTTTACTGGGTTGTATCACAGAGTCTCCGACCCAGTGAGTCGATAGAGGCTGCTTTAAACTATGGGGGGTGCCAGGTTGCACGTTCTCCTATGGTGTGATATCTCTGCCACCACCACTCCCTCACTGGGTCAAGTCCCAGGAGGCCCAATACTGCGATTTCTCCTCTGTGGCCCGCAATTTGACTCACTGTTCTTGAGTACGCAGATGTAGCTGTACTGGACTCGGTGAATTCACTGCTGCTGCCGCCGCCGGTGGCAATATGGCGCCTCTGCCACGCCCTCGGCCATGAGGCTGGCATATTTTTTCTTCTCTGGTTTTGATTTCCACTCTGAATCCCTGCAGCGTGTGCTGAGCTCAGCCACTGGGAGCTTTAAATGCTGTCTGCGCCAAAAGATCCCGCCTGGCTGTTCCGCAGCGGCTCACCTGGCTTGCTGTAGCCGTCCGTTGAGTTCGCCGCTGCCGCCGGCAGTATGGCGCTGCTGCCGCGTCCTCGGGCGCGTGTGTCTCCTCTGTGGCCCTGAGCTCTGTTCTCAGTCCGCTTTCTCTCTGGAGCCTGGTGGTTTTTTTTGTTTTTCTGGTGATGGTGTTTTCTGGCTATGAAAGGCACTCTTTTTGTGGTAATGGAGATTGGTTGTTAGCGGGACTCTTAAGCCCCGCTTTTCTCGGTTGCCATCTTCCACTGCTCTCATAAAATCTTGATTTGAATAATAAACTGGGTCAGTTGCATGAGAGGCAATTGTCTGTGTATTCATTTCAGGGTAGTTGCTCATCAGGCAATTACATTTTAGTATGGCTACTCATCAGGTAGCTGTTGCTTTCATTTCAGGACAGTTGGTCATCAGCCAACTGTCCAGTGTTCAGGGCAGCTGCCCATCAGGCAGCTGTTCGATTTCCCCTCTCATGTCTCTCTCTCCCAAGTCCCGGAGAAGAACCTCTACAGATGGTGCCGCAAAACAGGGACTTGAAGGAGCCCCAGTTGAGAAGAGGAAGGAGTCCACTGCAGAAAGAGGTTAGCAGTATGGGAAATCCAGTGAGCAAGAGTGCTTTTACAAAATTAGTACATCATCTTTTAAAGCAATATAAGATAAAGATATCACAAGAAGAATTGCAAAATTGCTATGAATTAGCAATAGAATACATTCCTTCGGCTTCCAGAGGAAGGAACTCTAGTTGAAGAGATATGTAATAAAGTTCAAGAAAATATAATGAAGGCCTATCAACAAGGGGAAAGGATTCCCCCTCAGTGGTGAGTCACAGTCTTTAATTAGAATTATTATCCAACAAGTTGACGGCACGGTTTTTGATGTAGGAAAGTGAAACTGGAAAATTGCTTCATGTATATAAATTGTCAGAGGAAAATCTAGATCATGCTAAAAAATAGAAGTAATGTTTGCCTCAGAAAGTCCAGGAAAAGAAATTGGAATGAGTGCCCTGGTGCCAGATCTCACTTCCATTTTTGGCCCCTGTGGCGAAAAATATAAAATAACCATACAACCTTTTGAACAATGAGTGGATCCAGTTCTGCCAAAACTTATGTCTTTTAAATCTTGGGACTAGCTTTCGCCTTTTCTGTCACCTTTAATCCTGATCTGCTGCAGCAAACTAATTGGAGAGGGTCTGACTTTGATACTATTTCTTCTTTCAAAAAAGACATGCATGAGGCCGGGCGTGGTGGTGCACGCTTGTAATCCCCGCGCTTGGGAGGCAGAGACAGGAGGATCGTGCAGGTTCGAAGCCAGCCGTGCGCTGGCTTAGGAGACCCTGTTTCCAAATAAAAATGTAAAAATAGGTCTGGGAGTGTAGCCCGGAGGTAGAAGGGCTTCCAGGAACCCCAGTACCACCACAAAAAAAAAAAAAAAAAAAAGACATGCATGCTTTATGGGCTTATTTCTAATTACTGCATTGAATTCTTGAACTCTTGAGCTGAGAACTGGATCCCTTATGATTTCTGTACAGTAGCAAAGGTGGTCCTTACAGGACAACAATATTTACAATGGCAGGTATGGCTTAGTGAGGGGGCAAAACAAATTATGCATAATCAGATGGCTCAGGGAAATCCAGCCCTGTTGTCCTATGATTTGCTTTACTGGAATTGGAGCTTGGTTAGACGTAAGAACTCAGGTACAAAATGTACAACTGTGGCAGCTGTATTGGATTTGAGAAGCTGCTGTTATAGCTTGGCAAAAAATTAAAACAGGAACAGGAGAGTCGTTTACAAAAATCTTACAGGGACCCACCAAAGAATATAGTTTTTTTAAAATTAGAAACTGCAGAATTATATTAAAATTAAAAATAAATAAATGAATATATAAAAATAAAAATTAAAAAGAATACAAAATTGTTAGAAATGTTAATTAGACAACTAGTTTTCAATAACATTAATAAAGATTGTCAAGCGGCTATTTGGCTTATTGAGGGAAGCAGAAATTTAAATTATATGAAAGCATGTAAAAATATAGAAACAGTAAGACATAATGCCCAGATAGAGGTAATTGAAATAAAAAAGGATGCAAAATATGAATATACAAAAGTGTTTTAATTATGGGAAGCCAAGATATATAAAATAAAGAAAGTAAAATAAAAGAAGTGCAAGTAAAGGAAGATGGACAGAAGGGAGAAAAACAGCCACTCCCTAGAATAAGCCCTAGTTATAAAGAGGGGAAATATTTGAATAAATAAATGAATAAAAAATAAATGTGATCTAAATTTGGTAAGGACAAAAGCAAATTACAAAAAATCAGAAAAACTAATAGGCAATGTTCTTTCAGCCCCAAACAAAATGAGAGACAATTTTCCAAACAAGAGCTTAAAATTAGAAAATCTTTAAAAAAGTATAACCATCAAAAATAAGACCACTCCTGTAATTTTGTCAGATATAATGACACTTACTCTGGCCAGGCAAGGAAATGCTACTATAGACTTATCAGCTCCTCATTCTCAACAATTATTAGTTATTAATAATCCTCATAAAATCTTGAATATGTGGGCCTAATTCCAAAAAGTACTGTAGGGTTAATTCTTAGTTGCAGTAACAATACCTTAAAAGGCCCCTTTGTGCATAATGGTGTGATTGATAAGGATTATTCAAAAGTAATTTCTGTAATGATATGTTTCCAGTAATATAGATATCAAGAAAAATATTGCTTAATTGCTAATTCTTCCTTATATCTAACCTAATACCAAAAATAACAAAAAACCACAAAGATGGTAAAATATAAAAACAAATTAATGTCTTATAGACCCTGGAAAAAAGAATTTAAAGCAAAGTACAAAAATTTAAAGCATTTCTTTCTTTAATTTTGTAATTCTTTACTGTGGAATAGCTCAAAATATCAGTTTTGTTCTAAGTAATAAAATTAATAACAAGGAAACATAATTTGGATTATAAAATTCTTGCTTTAATAAAAATTCCTTAAACAGTAAAATAAATAAATAAATAAAATAATAAAAAATAATAAATAAATAATAGAAAATGTTAATTGATCTAAAAATGTTAATAAGACTCTTAGACCCATGGGTGCATTACAGCTAGGCATACCTGCCCCACCCATGATACCCCAAAATTAGAAAATTACTATAATTGATTTAAAAGATTGCATCTTCTCAAAGTTGGTCAAAGATTTGTTTCTATTCTTCCCTTTCTTGATAATGTTTACCCTGTAAAATAATTTCAGTGGAGAGTACTACCTTAGGATATGACTAACTCTCTAACTATGTATCAATATTATGTTGATACAATGTCACAGCCTATCAAAAAATTGTGCCCAAAGCATACATAATCCTTTATATGGATGATGTTTCACTTTTTCACCCTGAAAGGAAACCCTACTTAATCTTCTTAAAAAAAAAAAAAAAACAGTTCAAACAGGTTTGCAAATTGCCCCAAAGAAAATTCAAACTATGCTTCCTTACAATTATCTAGTTTATGTAGTACCAAAGATTGCCCAAATAGATATCCCAGCTAATTGTACTCCTAATAACGAACAAAAATTGTTAGATATTAATTGGATTCGACCCACTCTAGGAATTCCAAATTATGCCTTACAACATCTTTTTGCCACCTTAGAAGGAGATCCTTCCTTAAATAGTCCACGGGTGCTTACTGCCCAGGCAAAACAAAAAGCTAAATTTGATAAAATAAAAACTCTCCAAGGCGTGTGTTCAACAATTACAACCTAGCAAAGAAATAGGATTATTGACTATGGGCACTTCCAATATACCTACAAAAATTTTATTTCAGGAAGGCAAACCATTAAAATGGGTGTATACCCACCATAAGGGGTAAAAAAACAGTCACCCCTTATATTGAGCATGTGTCTACGTCGATTGTTTTAAGCAGAAAAAGGATTATTTTGGCCAGGCGTGGTGGCGCACGCTTGTAATCCCCGCGCTTGGGAGGCGGAGACAGGAGGATTGTGTAGGTTTGAAGCCAGCCACGCTGGCATGAGAGACCCTGTTTCAAAAATACAAAATAGGTCTGGGAGTGTAGCCCAGAGGTAGAAGGGCTTCCAGGAACCCCAATACCACCAAAAAAAAAAAAAAAAAGGGACTTCCGGGAAGATGGTGACCGAGAAAAGCGGGGCTTAAGAGCCCCGCTAACAACCAATCTCCATTACCACAAAATCAGCGCCTTTCATAGCCAGAAAACACCATCACCAGAGAAACAAAAAAATCACCAGGCTCCAGAGAGAAAGTGGACTGAGAACAGAGCTCAGAGCCACAGAAGAGATAACCGGCCTCATGCCCGAGGACGCGGCAGCAGCGCCATACTGCCGGGGGCAGCGGCGAGTTCACCGGACGGCTACAGCAAGCCGAGGTGAGCCGCTGCGGAACAGCCAGGTGGGATTTCTCAGCGCAGGGAACATCTAAAGCTCCCAGTGGCTGAGCTCAGCACGCGCTGCAGGGACTCAGAGTGGAACTCAAAACCAGAGAAGAAAAAATATGCCAGCCTCACGGCCGAGGGCGCAACAGTGGCGCCATATTGCCACCGGTGGCAGCAGCAGCAAATTCACCATGTCCAGTACAGCTACATCTGCATACTCAAGAACAGTGAGTCAAATTGCGGGCCACAGAGGAGAAATCCCAGTACTGTACTCCCTGGGACTTGACCCAGTGGGGGAGTGGCGGTGGCAGAGATATCACACAATAGGAGAACGTGCAACCTGGCACCCCCCACAGTCTAAAGCAGCCTCTATCGACTCTCTGGGTTGGAGACTCTGTGATACAACCCAGTAAAGGAGTAGTGGGGTCTGAGATACTACAGACCCGAGATCCAGAGCACCTTAAGTGAAGTCATAGTGACCCAAGGGAAGAACCCAGATAAGGCACAAACTTCGGAAATCATGGGAAAGAGGAATAACACTGGAGCAATGAATGCCCACAACCCCACAACATCAGAACCCGATAAAACAGAAAATCAGAGATTTCTAGAAGATCAAATCAGAAAAATAACTGTAGAAATAATAGAGGTGCTTCGAAAAGAACTCAGAGAGAGCCAAAAAGAGATAAAGGATGCAATTAATGAAGTAAAGGCCTCAATTCAAAGCACAAACACTGATTAGACCACATGGAGAACAGAATCTCGCTCTTAGAAGATGATCATTCCAAAAATGAACGCATAGTTTCTAATATAGGAAAAAATATCCGACAGCAGGAATCTGATATTGAAGAAATATGGGCCCATTTTAAGAGAGCTAACCTAAGAATAATTGAAATAGAGGAGGGAAAAGAAAGTGAAACCAAAGGGATCAACAATCTCTTCAAGGAAGTAATAGCAGAAAATTTTCCAAACATAGAGCAAGAGGTTGATACACAGGTCCAGGAAACTTATAGAACTCCCTTTAGACAGGATCGGAGAAGAGGATCCCCATGCCACATAATTGTCAAAATGACCAATGTGGAAGCCAAGCAGAGAATCTTAAAGGCAACAAAAACAAAGGGCCAACTGACATTCAGAGGCAAACCAATTAGAATCACTCCAGACTTCCCAAACCAAGTCATGAGAGCCAGAAGGGCTTGGAGTAACATATTCCAAACTCTGAAAGAAAACAACTTCCAGCCAAAAATTTCCTACCCAGCAAAACTTTCTATCAAATTAGATGGAGAAATAAGAAGCTTCCATGACAAACAGAAACTGAAGGAATTTATGTCTTCAAAACCAGCACTAGAGAAAATACTCAAAGAGATTAACTACAAAGAAGAAATAGGTAACACACATCAGAACTAGAGAAACAAGATTTTCCATCCAACAGACAACTAAGATTGGTTATCTGTGGAGATTCATTATTTATGTTAGTCTTTTACCTATTTCTAAAGGGTATTGTTTGCCTTTATTGTTGTTAATTTTTAGTATTTCTAGTTGGAATATTAATATACCTTCAGATATAGCATTTGGAAATAATTTATCCCATTCTATTAGTAACTTTTAACTCTGTTTACATTGTCTTTGGATATACAATTTTTTTTTTATTTTTTAGGGAGTTTGTATACTCTTCTGTTGCCTGTGCCATTGAAATCATATCCAAGAAATCACTGCCAATTTCAATGTTGTGAGGTTTTATGACCCAGATTTTCTCCTAAAAGTTTATAGTCTAAATAAGATTTATATTTAGGTCTATTATCTATTTCAAGTTAATATTTGTATATGGGATTAGGTAAGGGTCCAATTTTATTCTTTTCCATGTAATTTTTATTTTTCAACAATCTTTAGTTAAAAGATTATTATTTCCACCACCAAATGTTCGTGGAAACCTTGCCAAAAATAACTTGACAATATAGGGAAGAATTTAGGTCTAGGCTTTTATTTAACTCCAGTGGTTTATATATCTGCCTTTAGAATAGTACTACACTGTTTCAATTATTGTATCATTATATGGTTTGAAATCAGAAAATATATATCTTCTAGCTTTGTTCTTTTTCAAGATCGTTTTGGGTATCTAGAGTCCATATTCCATATTAGGATAGAGTTTTTTTCTGAAAAATAAATATATAAATATATGATACTTTCACCTAAAAAAATAGAAAAAAATATTATCTGGTAAGAAAGAAAGTAAAAAGAAATATTGAAATGTTATCTTTAAGTCATCAAAAGCTTGGTATCAGACAAATGAAACTATTATGTGAGATTATCATTTTTAATTTTGGATAAATTGCTATAATACTAGATGTCAACCACTAAGCCAAGCATGGGAGGGAGGGATGGGGAGAGAATGGGGTGGGGATCGGGTGGGGGCTGACTGGGCGATGTGTGCATGTATGTCTACAAAAGTTTGTATCCCACTATGATGTATGAATACAGTGCACCAATAAAAAAAAATTTGAAAAAAAAGGATTATTTCTCTTTCTGGATATGATGCTAAGTTAATTACTGTGCCATTTAACAAAGAAACTGTCCATAATCTTAATCTTTATACTTCATTACAAATTGCCTTGGATAATTTTTTTTTCCTTTCAAATTTTTTATTGGTGTATTATATTCATACATCCTATTGGGGTAAAAATCTTGTGTGTACAAACATGTACACATCGCTGATTTAACCCCTACCCAATTCCTACCCCATTCCCTCCCTGTCCCTCCCTCCCTCGCTTGGCTTAGTGATTGACTTCGATATGTTTAAGTACATTGTGTGTTTTAGAGATTTTCCTCTTCCCCCCTCCTTTCTCCTCCTTTAGGTTGTCTTGCTTGCTCCTCTATAGGATTTCCTCTTTCAAGAGTTCCTCCTATGACCCATTTCTCCCTAACTCTCACCTATTAGGGAAAGCATCTGATTTCTTATTTTTTGTGACTGACTAATCTCACTTAGCATAATGTCCTCCAGTTCCATCCATTTTCCTGAAAATGATGTAATTGAGTTTTTTTGATGGCTGAGTAAAATTCCATTGTGTACATATCCCACAGTTTTGTAATCCATTTATCTGTTGATGGACATCTTGCCTGGTTTCATACTTTGGCTATGGGGAAATGTGCAGCTATGAACATAGGTACACATGCATTAGTTTGGTAGTTTGGTTTCTTTTCTTTTGGGTAGATACCCAACAGTGGTATTGCTGGATCAAATGGTAGATTTTTTCCCATTGTTTTATTTTATTTTATTTTATTTTATTTTATTTTATTTTTTTATTGGTGCACTGTATTCATACATCATAGTGGGATACAAACTTTTGTAGACATACATGCACACATCACCCAGTCAGCCCCCACCCGATCCCCACCCCATTCTCTCCCCATCCCTCCCTCCCATGCTTGGCTTAGTGGTTGACATCTAGTATTATAGCAATTTATCCAAAATTAAAAATGATAATCTCACATAATAGTTTCATTTGTCTGATACCAAGCTTTTGATGACTTAAAGATAACATTTCAATATTTCTTTTTACTTTCTTTCTTACCAGAGGATATTTATTTTTCTATTTTTTTAGGTGAAACTATCATATATTTATATATTTATTTTTCAGAAAAAAACTCTATCCTAATATGGAATATGGACTCTAGATACCCAAAACGATCTTGAAAAAGAACAAAGCTAGAAGATATATATTTTCTGATTTCAAACCATATAATGATACAATAATTGAAACAGTGTAGTACTATTCTAAAGGCAGATATATAAACCATTGGAGTTAAATAAAAGCCTAGAGCTAAATTCTTCCCTATATTGTCAAGTTATTTTTGACAAGGTTTCCACGAACATTTGGTGGTGGAAATAATAATCTTTTAACTAAATATTGTTGAAACATAATAATTACATGGAAAAGAATAAAGTTGGACCCTTACCTAATCCCATATACAAATATTAACTTGAAATAGATAAAAGACCTAAATATAAATCTTAAGACTATAAACTTTTAGGAGAAAATCTGGGTTAAAACCTCACAACATTGAAACAGAGCAAACCAATTAGAATCACGCCAGACTTCCCAAACCAAGTCATGAGAGCCAGAAGGGCTTGGAGTAACATATTCCAAACTCTGAAAGAAAACAACTTCCAGCCAAAAATTTTCTACCCAGCAAAACTTTCTATCAAATTAGGTGGAGAAATAAGAAGCTTCCCTGACAAACAGAAACTGAAGGAATTTATGTCTTCAAAACCAGCACTAGAGAAAATACTCAAAGAGATTAACTACAAAGAAGAAATAGGTAAAACACACCAGAACCAGAGAAACAAGAGTTTCCTTCCAACAGAAAATTAAGTTTGTTATCTGTGGAGATTCATTATTTATGTTAGTCTTTTACCTATCTCTAAGTTGTATTGTTTGCCTTTATTGTTGTTAATTTTTAGGATTTCTAGTTGGAATATTAATATACCTTCAGATATAGCATTTGGAAATATTTTATCCCATTCTATTAGTAATTGTTAACTCTGTTTACATTGTCTTTGGATATACAATATCTTTTTTATTTTTTAGGGAGTTTGTATACTCTTCTGTTGCCTGTGCCATTGAAATCATATCCAAGAAATCACTGCCAAGTTCCCATTGTTCTGAGGATTCTCCATACTGTTTTCCAAAGTGGTTGCACTAATTTGCAATCCCACAAACAATGTTTTAGAGTTCCCACTTCTCCACATCCTCGCCAGCATCTGTTGTTGTTTGTGTTGTGAATGATTGCCATTCTAGTTGGAGTTAGGTAAAATCTCAGGGTAGTTTTGATTTGCATCTCTCTGATTGCCAGTGATGTTGAGCATTTTTTCATGCATTTATTGGCCATTTGAATTTCTTCTTTTGTAAAGTGTCTATTTAGTTCGCTTGCCCATTTTGTTATTGGATGCTTTGTTTTCTTAGTGTTGAGTTTTTTGAGTTCTCTGTATATTCGAGATATTAGTCCTCTATCGGTGGTGTAAGTGGCAAAAATCTTCTCCCATTCTGTTGGCTCTCGATTGAGGTTCTTGATAATTTCCTTTGCTGAACAGAAGCTCTTCAGTTTCATGCAATCCCATGTGTTGATTCTCCTTTTAATTTGTTGTGCCTTTGGGGTCTTGTTGAGGAAATGTTTGTCTGAGCCTATGTGTTGTAGTGTTGGACCTATGCCCTTTTCAAGGAGCTTCAAGGTCTCTGGTTTAATTTCCAAGTCTTGGATCCATCGTGAGTTGACTTTTGTACAGGGTGAAAAAGTGGGATTAATATCCAGTTTTCTGCATATGGTTAACCAGTTTTGCCAACACCATTTGTTGAAGAGGCTATCTTTTTTCCAGTGTATGTTTTTGGCCCCTTTGTCAAAAATCAATTGGCTGAAAGTGTGTGGACTTGTTTCTGGGTCTTCTATTCTGCTCCATTGGTCTATATATCTGTTCTTTTGTGCCTTGGCTAATTTTGTTGGTGATATTACTTTTCATTATCCTCAAAGTAAGTTATGAAATTTCCTCACTAGATGTGACTGGATTATTAATTCTATTGTTGTTTCACAACCTATTCCTAAAGCTCCTTCTTCTAAACAACAGAATGTTGATGTTTATGGTCTGGAGTTAAAATTACAAATCCCAACCCCTTCCTAGTCTACCCCCCTAAATAAATAAATAAATAAATAAATAAATAGCTAAATAAATAAAAAATTGTTTGCTTTAATTGCATTGTTAAAAAGATGTTCCTGTGCTTTAAATGTAGTATCTGATTCAGCTTATGTAGTTAACTTGTTTCCTGGTATAGAAACCCCATATATTCCTAACAGTCCTACACCTATTACGTAACTTTTTCTCAGGCTCCAGTATTTAATCAGAAGTCGGCTTATATCCTTTTACGTTACCCATATCAGATCTCATATAATCTCCCTGGCCCGTTAACACAAGAAAATGCAAAGGCCGACACCCTTTTGGGAGCAAATTTTTTCCTCACCTCAAAAGAAATATACGTTTTTTTACTCTAATGAAATTTTTTTACTCTAATGCTAATAGGTTACATGTAGCATATAAAATACCCTTTTCTCAAGCCAAACACATTGCCCGGGGTTGCCCGATATGCCAGTATACCGGCCTTTTCATCTAACAGAACAATCTGTGGATGTCAACCCTAGGGGCCTAAAACCTAATGATCTTTGGCAAGTGGACTTTACTCATATTCTTTATCCCTTTAATCATTAGCTCTGATAATTATAGATAATTATTCTTCTTTCATATGGATAGTACCTACTAAAAGTGAAACTTCTAAAACAACAAAATTTGCATTGATAAAAACTTTCCCGATTACAAAAATGCCTTTCCAAATAAAAACTGATAATGAACCTGCTTTTATTTCCAAAGCATTTAAATAATTCCTTAGCAAGTGAAATAGTTCTAATGTTACTGGGATCCTATACAACCCCCAAGGCCAAACTTAGGTTAAATGTGCTAATGCTACTATTAAACTTCTTAACAAAAGAGGGGGAGTATGGACCCTAGAGAGGCCTTATATACAATTCTTTATACTTTAAATTATCTAAAAAATTTTTTCTGATATCATTAGAGAAGAAAAACATTTCCATACAAAAAAGATGGCATTGCAATATCAAGCTATTTGGGTTAAAAGATTACCCTAATGAATGAAAGCCAGGAAAATTATATTTCCTAGGCAGAGGTGATGCTCTTGTTTCTGTAGATAATGGCAAGCTATTCTGGATGCCTGACCAAAAACTCTGGTGGAGAAAGAAAAATAAAAATATATAGTTCCAGCTTCACCAGACACAGATATCTGAAAAGAAATCCTACCTGATTTGAGCACAAAGAATCTAAGAAGGAAGGAAGAGACAGTGGTAAAAGAAGCTGGAGTATTGGTAACACCAGACAAGATGATTTTAGCAATGATTGCCATATTGTTCTGTACCTCAGGAGGAAGTGGTGATGGATACACCTAATGGACTTAGAATTTGTTGACTGGACAGATAATGCACCACTAGTGCTCACCAACTATTCAGGAATGATGCCACCTCCCTGGAAAAAGATACCACCAAGCCATCCCGATGAGGAAGGAAAACTAATAACCTTCATATTGGGATATAAGATTATGCTTAATTGTTTTGGAGGAACTGACATATGTCTTCCGATATTTCCCCAATGGTGTGGGTACAATGCTAACGATTGGAATGGATTGCATATTGGATTTTTTGCTGTTTTTTCTTTCTTGCTGGATGCTGCCAATTTGATGGCTCCTCATTGTATAAATAATTATACCACTAAATTTTTAATCCCTCAGATTTACCATGTAAAACAGTCTCCTGGAGAAAGAAAAATTATGCTCCATTACAATGGAGTATTTGTAGAGCAAAACTGGTCCGGGTTGCTACTCATAAAAATTTCACTTTTGTAGATTGGGGCCTCTACAGGTATTTTACTGATTGTGATAAAGACAATAATGATGTTTATTATAATAGTAATACTGTACATTGGAATATCATTAGATCCAAGTGCCGGGGAAATGTTTCCTTGTTGGTGACAGGTAAATAGTGTAATTTCCTGGTACAGTGGAGTTTTGGCTCCACCTAGGCCTCACATTGTGGCTGCTGGCTTTTTAGGGCCAGAACAGTGGCATGTATGGAAGCTTATGGCTGCCTTACATTCATTAAAATTGGCTGGAGCATATGCTTCTGTGGTAGCTCCATGAAGGTACTCTATAAATTACACTACAGAATTCTGGATACAGACATGTGTAAAAATCCCCTTATCTGCTAGCCATAGGTACTTTGAGAAATCAACAAAATAATGTGACATGCTATGATTGTAGATTATATACCTGTGTTAATACATCTGTCAACTTTAATAGGTCTAAAGAAAGTCTCATAATTCTTAGGCAGAGATTATACATTTGGATACCTGTCACTTTAAACTACCCCTGGGAGGAATCATCATTTGTTCATGCTTTTCATCAGTATGTCCTCTGTAGGGGGAAGTGTTTTATAGAATGGATCATCCTAGGGATAATAGGACTTATAGCTGTTACCTCCGTAGGTGCTTTTGCAGGTATGGCATTGCATAATTCTATCCAAAATGAAAAATTTGTAACTAATTGGCATAATCAATCTCATGCTCTATGGGAACAAGCTAAATTAGATCAACAATTGTTAAATGAGGTGAATGAATTTAGAAAAGCTCTTCAATGGATAGGGAATCAATTGGTAAAAACACAGTATCGATTATCTGAGATGTCATTGGAACATTAGTCAATTTTGTGTTACTGATTTAGAGTACAATCAAGGTATAAATAGGACTCTGTTCATCAGCATTTGGCCAGAATTTCTGGTAACAATTCCTTGGATATTACTGCCTTGAAAAAAGATATCAAAGAAACATTGACTCATGTACTCTCTTCAGAATATGATGATGGATTTTTCAATGCTTTAAATAATATACTTGTAATTTTAGGATTCAGGTGGATACTGAGAGCCCTATCCAGCTCGAAGTCTTCTAGCCTGCCCTCATGGCAGCCGCCTTTAAATTTAACAAAAGAGGGGTAAATGATGGAGGACATGGAGGAAGCCTGAGGAACGAAAGGTTCCTGAAAGAGTTAAAGGAGATTCTATGAAAGGTTGAATTCTCCAAAACTCTGGGCGTGACCATTGTCTTTCCGGAATTTGCCCTCCAGGACCCACCTGCAAGGTCAGGGGGCTGATCTTAGAGACCTGTAATCATGGGGCTAATCACAAGACCTGTGATGTCACAGGCCTTCCTTTTGTCTTGTTTATGATTGGTGATTTACTTGTCTTTCACTTAATGCCTCACTATTGTTCTTTGGTGTTTACACTTTTCTACTAGAAATTTCACTGGTGTAGGGCATAAAATCTTGATTTGAATAATAAACTGGGTCAGTTGCATGAGAGGCAATTGTCTGTGCATTCATTTCCGGATAGTTGCTCATCAGGCAATTACATTTCAGTATGGCTACTCATCAGGTAGCTGTTGCTTTCATTTCAGGACAGTTGGTCATCAGCCAACTGTCCAGTGTTCAGGGCAGCTGCCCATCAGGCAGCTGTTCGATTTCCCCTCTCAGGTCTCTCCCTCCCAAGTCCTGAAGAAGAATCTCTTCAGAACTATCCTGAGATTTTACCTAACCCCAACTAGAATGGTAATCATTCAAAACACAAACAACAACAAATGCTGGTGAGGATGTGGAGAAGTGGGAACTCTACTACATTGTTGGTGGGATTGAAAATTAGTTCAACTACCTTGAAAAACAGTATGGAGTATCCTCAGAAGAATGGGAATAAACTTACCATATGATATAGCTATACCACTTCTGGATATGTACCCAAAAGAAAGGAAAACAAACTATCAAATTAATGCATGCATATTTATGTTCATAGCCACACAATTCACCATAGCCAAACTATGGAACCAGCCAAGGTGTCCATCAACAGATGAATGGATTGCAAAATTATGGGATATGTACACAGTGGAATTTTACTCAGTCATAAAGAAAAACACAATTATGTAATTTACAGGGAAATGGATGGAACTGGAGGTCATTATGCTAAGTGAGATTAGTCAGTCACAAAAAATAAGAAATAAGGGCCCTTGCCTGTCCTGTGAATCTGCCACAAGGCGAGTCTGACTTCTGGTCTGAGCAATTTCAGATGTGCTGAGACTCATGAGAATCCTCAGCATGTGTACCTGAGGGAACACGTGGGAACCCTTTTGGTTCCTGATCCCCAGGTTGTGATGCTCAGTAATTCCCAATTCCTATGGAGGTTGGTCCCATTTCTGCTTTTCTGGGAACAAGACCTCTTTTGGCTACTTGGCCCAGCGTCTGCTCTTTTTGTATGTAAGAACCAATCTGTTTCACATTGGGCCACATGGATTCCTTATCCCTTTATTATATATATATATATATTTTGCAACTTGGATTTCCAGTTTGTTTACAGAATAGTCTTAGGTAGTAGCAAAAGAGCCAAAGAAGAGGTTTGTATAGCTGAGTTCAAAGGCGAGCAGAGGCCTATAGCAAAGGTTGAGCAGTAGGAACTCTCCAGGCTCCTCTGCCTGTGAACTTCGGGTACAGCCCCAGCCTGCACCCCTCCCCCTCTGGTGCTCCCTCCTCCCTGTGTGCCACTGAGTGTGCAGCTGGAGCAGAATGCCCTCATCCTTAGGAATCTAGTGATGCCTCTTGCCTCAGGGAAATGTTTCTTTGATGGGGAGTTTGAGATTTCTTTTTCTTGTTTATGCTTCATATTTGGTAATGAAAGAGTGAATGATGTAAACAGCCATGGCAAGGCAGATCTATGGCCCAGCTGCAGTGGAAGGTGGGGCAGAAGTGTGCTCAGGGGTCTGCAGGGGTTTCCTTGGCGGGCAAAAATCTGAGAACTTTCCAGACATGATGGTTTCTTTGGTGTGAGAGGGGCTGTGGCTTTTGTGCAACGACTATGTTGGTGTTAGGGGGTGGTGTGGAAATTGTTAATCTTGTATAAAGAAACTCAATAAATTGTTTCGAGGTTTCCAAAGATAAAAAAGAAATAGAATGATCTCCCTAATATGCAGAAGCTAGGGAGAAAATGGGTCATAGGAGGAACTCTAGATGAAGGAGATTCTATAGATGCACAAATAAGGCAACCTAACTGAGGAGATGGGAGGAGGGAAAGAGGGAAATTCTCTAATGCACATGATATACTTTAACAAACATATCAATGTCAATCACTAAGCCAAAAATGAGAAAGAGGGAGGGGAAAGAAATGGGGTGGGAACTGGGTAAGGGTTAATTGGGTGATGTGTGCATGTATGTATGAATACAGTGCATCAATAAAAAATTAAAAAAAAAGAACCTTGGAGGAACACGTTTCCGTTCATAGCAAGGGTAGATAGCAAATTGTGCAATATATCCAGGTGCTTGATACCATCTCTTGCTCAAAGGATCATCTGCTCTCCTGGGAAGACCTTGCTGAATTCACAGGCTGGGCTACCTACTCCTTGCTCTCATAGCATCCAGGGACCCTCTGAGGGTAGTGGTCACACTCATGGACACCTAAGTGCATGTGCTCGCCTTCTTCTCCAATGACAGAGACTGCCTCTGTCTGTGTCCCTGTGTATGTAGCTCAGGATCCAGCTAGATAGATGGCTTTGACTATGGAAGTACTGGAAGGTGACTGGATTCAAGAACCAGGTTTTATCCCTGGGGCCTTTACATCTTCTCAGCAGCTTCACATTGCTCTCCAGGCTTTGAGGCTACAGGGAGTTCCCTCTTTCCCTATGTCCATTGTTTCCTTTACCAAGTTCCTGGGTCTCCTCCATCATGGTTAATGGCAGCAGGGGATAAGATGGTGGGGAAGGGGAGGAGGGGAGGAGAAGAAGGACTGACAACCTAGGTGCATGGGCAGGAGCCTGGTAGTTAGCAGGGGGCCATGGGCAGGGAAAGGCAGTCAGTGATGACAGCAGAGACTCTGGGGTGGAACTCAGGCATTGGGATTTAACAAAAGCTTTTCAGAAGTTTCTACTCTGTGATTGAGATAGAAACAGTGCTTCAGTTGTAGGAGATACCTCTGTGGCTTTGGGGTCCAGAGATGGGTTTTTCTATTCCTCAGTGAATGAACAGCTCCCAGTAGCTGTGTCCAAGATCATTCTCTTGCTGAGTAATATGGTATTTTCAATGTCCACATAGAAATTCTCCCATTGGAAAATGAGTATTATTGTGTGGACTTAAAGCACTAGGCACACCTTCATATTATTTTCATGTTTATGAATAATTTAGTGTTTATTTTAATGTTGCTCAGATGCTTCTCTGAGTGCCATTTACTTCCCTTTTATTTCAAGGAAAAAATATCGCAAAATACTTGAGTTGTCAAAAGGGCTTGTGATTGTTTTAAGTGGGGTTTCTGGCAGGGGATTTCTGACAGGAGCGTGTAACTCTGGTTTCTAGAGAAGCAAAGGGACTTGTCCAGGGTTTCCAGAGGGTGAGAGGCAGGAGTGGATTTGAACCCAGGCAATGAGATCCCAAGACCTTTGTCAAACCTGGTAATTGGTTGCAGCAGAATCATCATTCTCCCCTCTATGATCCTCCTCATGCCTCTCCAATGGTGGCCTCATTGGGAATGGGTATGATGTGAGGAGGCCTCTTCTGTCTGCCCAGGGGGAAGTCCCTCAGGAACTGAGAGCTTGCTGGCCTTGGTTGCTACTGTAGCTTTTCTCTGCAAACTTTGTAGACAGGATTTTTGACTGCTCACATCCAGGGCCCTGTATGGATGCAAGAATTGCCAGCTTACTTGTCCTGGAGGTCATTTGAGAACCTGTAACCAGAGACCCAAAGAGTGGTAGTAACAGGAAGTGCCATAAGAAGTCATTAAAGAGAGGAGTCTTCAGTGTGGGACCAGAGGCAGGAAAGGCTTCCTGAAGGAGGTAGTGAGGCTGGAGAGTAGCTTTAAAGGGCTAGAGTAGTTGAGGACAAGCTCAAGATATAATTATGCCCAAGAAAGGTGCAAATTCCCCAAGTAGAGCGCAGCTAATTGAAATGTCAGCACCTGGCTGCTGTCTTCACACAGAGCCAGCATCCCATATGCCTCATGAGAGGCCAGCCAGAAGCCATGTCTGTGCAGCAGTGTCTTTAATTGGACAAGCTAGTGATTTAGAGAATGCATTTCCAGCATGGATTTTTTAAAAAGTAAATTACTTAATCTTGGTTGGGTTGATAAGCTACTTTCTTAGAGAGGGCTGGAAGAAAAGCTAGGATTTCTCTTTGCCTCATTGGGCTTGTATAATCAAAAGTCATTCCTCACCAAGGCATTCCCCTTCAAGGCTGAGGACTCTGCAGCATCTCTGTGAGCTTCTAGAAAGAAACTGGGGGCTCTTAAACCTTGGGACACCAGGCAGTTCTTCAATAGGAGATGGCCTGTGACTATCGCATCACCTGGGAAATAACTACCACTTCCTCTGGGAGAGATGTTCAGCCTGAAATGCCACATCCTCACTTTCATCCCATGAAGCAACTAAGAAATCTCCCCTTTCAATGATGAGCAGCCTTAGCTTTCTTTTTTTCTTTTTTCTTTTTTTGGTGGTACTGGGGTTTCTGGAAGCCCTTCTACCTCTAGGCTACACTCCCAGACCTATTTTTTAAAATATATTTTTATTTGGAAACAGGGTCTCTTCAGCCTGCAAGGCTGGCTTCGAACCTGCGTGATCCTCCTGTCTCTGCCTCCCAAGCATGGGGATTACAAGCTTGCGCCACCACGCCCGGCATCAGCAGCCTTAGCTTTCAAGATAACAAAACAACTTGGTGGAGGTTATAGAGGCAGTATGTGGTGGAGCCAGTGTGTATTCTAGAAGCAGCTATCTTCTCAGCCACAGGTTCCCTGCTATCTATTAATTAGCTTTCCATCACTATAAGAAATATCAGATGAGGAGAAATGAGGAAACTGAGTGTTGTGGTGAACACCTGTAATCCTAGTACTTGGAAGGTTGAGGCAGGAGGATCATAGGTTTGACTCCAGCCTTAGCAATTTAGTGAGATCTTGTTTCAGTCATAGGAAGAACTCTAGATGAAAAAGGAAATCCTATAGAGGAGCAAACAAGACAACCTAAATGAGGGGATTGGAGGGGGGGAAGAAGGAAAATCTCTAAAACACACAATGTACTTAAACATATCGAAGTCAACCACTAAGCCAAGCAAGAGAAGGAGGGATGGGGAGGGAATGGGGTGGGAATTGGGTAAGGGTTAAATTGGTGATGTGTACATGTATGTCCACACAAGTTTTTTACTCCAATATGATGTATGAATATAATGCACCAATAAAAAAATAAAAAAATAAAATAGTGTTGGAGGTATAGGTTGGAGGTAGAACACCTCTGGATTAAAAAAAGGAGGGGGAGAGAGAGGAAGATAGAAAGAGAGAGGGAAGAAGAAGAAAAAGAAGAAGGAGATTTATTTTGAGTTATAGTTTTTGAGGTTTCTTTCCATGATTTGTTTCTGGATCTGTTTGGAGGCATCTCATCATGGCAGAACCTCTTTGCCAGGCAAAACTGATCAAAGCATAACCAGAGAGTGAAAAGGCAAGTGAGGGAGTAAGGAGAGAGAGAGAGAGAGAGAGAGAGAGAGAGAGAGAGAGAGAGAGAGAGAGAGAGAGAGAGAGAAAGAGAGATTGACTGGGATTCCACTATTCCCTTTGAGGGCCACTTCCAAACGCCAGAGATCTCCATTAGGCTCCACCTCTTTAAGGTTCTACCACCTCCTAATAGGGCCAATTTGGGGACCAAGTCTTTCACACACATCTTTGGGGGACATATATAGCAAATCATAGCAAAATCTAAGAGCTTCTGGCAGATATACTTTCTGTATAGTCCTCTTGGTTTTGTCTCTCAGATAAATAAACAACTTAGCCTCTATGTGTTGCTTTAACAAAATACCTTACATTGGGTAACTTATGAATAACAGAAATTTCTAGAGGCTGAGAAATTCAAGATCAGAGTGCAGCCTGATTTAGGGTCTTGTGAGGGCTGCTCTCTCTTTCATAGACAGCACATTTTCTCTGTGAACTCACTTTGAAGAAGGGCCAATAAACTCTCTGAAGCCTCTTTCATAAGGGCATTAAGCCCATATGTGAAGGGTCCAGCCCCATGGCTTAGTTGCTTTCAAAAGATCCTGCCTCCAAATTCCCTTACATTGGAGATTAGGTCTCAACAGATGCATTTGAGGGGACATGATCATTTAGATAATAGTATCAGGCTCCAGGGGCTTCTAGGCACCATCTAGACATGGGAACACTGTGTAGTAAGGATTATGTATATTTTATTCTTCCAGTCATTCATCAGATAACACTATCAGCAAATTTTATTTTATTTTATATATCTTATATATTTTAATGTTTATTGTTGTACACATATTTGAATTGTTTCATTGTTTTTTATTATCTCTTATTTTATTTTATTTATTTTATTTTTTATTATTTTATTATTATTTTTTTTAAAATTTTAATTGGTGCACTGTATTCATACATCATAGTGGGATACATACTTTTGTAGACATACATGCACACATCGCCCAGTCAGCCCCCACCCGATCCCCACCCCATTCTCTCCCCATCCCTCCCTCCCATGCTTGGCTTAGTGATTGACATCTAGTATTATAGCAATTTATCAAAAATTAAAAATGATAATCTCACATAACAGTTTCATTTGTCTGATACCAAGCTTTTGATGACTTAAAGATAACATTTCAATATTTCTTTTTGCTTTCTTTCTTACCAGAGAATCTATTTTTTCTATTTTTTAGGTGAAACTATCATATATTTATATATTTATTTTTCAAAAAAAATTTTTTCCTAATATGGAATATGGACTCTAGGTACCCACAACGATCTTGAAAAAGAACAAAGCTAGAAGATGTATATTTTCTGATTTCAAACCATATAAAGCTACAATAATTGAAACAGTGTAGTACTATTCTAAAGGCAGATATATAAACCATTGGAGTTAAATAAAAGCCTAGAGCTAAATTCTTCCCTATATTGTCAAGTTATTTTTGACAAGGTTTCCACGAACATTTGGTGGTGGGAATAATAATCTTTTAACTAAATATTGTTGAAAAATAATAATTACATGGAAAAGAATAAAATTGGACCCTTACCTAATCCCATATACAAATATTAACTCAAAATAGATAAAAGACCTAAATATAAATCTTAAGACTATAAACTTTTAGGAGAAAATCTGGGTCATAAAACCTCACAACATTGAAATTGGCAGTGATTTCTTGGTTATGATTTCAATGGCACAGGCAACAGAAGAGTATACAAACTCCCTAAAAAATAAAAAACATATTGTATATCCAAAAACAATGTAAACAGAGTTAACAGTTACTAATAGAATGGGATAAAATATTTCCAAATGCTATATCTGAAGGTATATTAATATTCCAACTAGAAATACTAAAAATTAACAACAATAAAGGCAAACAATACCCTTTAGAAATAGGTAAAAGACTAACATAAATAATGAATCTCCACAGATAACCAATCTTAGTTGTCTGTTGGATGGAAAATCTTGTTTCTCTAGTTCTGATGTGTGTTACCTATTTCTTCTTTGTAGTTAATCTCTTTGAGTATTTTCTCTAGTGCTGGTTTTGAAGACATAAATTCCTTCAGTTTCTGTTTGTCGTGGAAGCTTCTTATTTCTCCATCTAATTTGATAGAAAGTTTTGCTGGGTAGGAAATTTTTGGCTGGAAGTTGTTTTCTTTCAAAATTGGGAATATGTTACTCCAAGCCCTTCTGGCTCTCATGACTTGGTTTGGGAAGTCTGGAGTGATTCTAATTGGTTTGCCTCTGAATGTCACTTGGCCCTTTGTTTTTGTTGCCTTTAAGATTCTCTGCTTGGCTTCCACATTGGTCATTTTGACAATTAAGTGGCATGGGGATCCTCTTCTCCGATCCTGTCTAAAGGGAGTTCTATAAATTTCCTGGACCTGTGTATTGACCTCTTGCTCTATGTTTGGAAAATTTTCTGCTATTATTTCTTTGAAGATATTACTTATCCCTTTGGTTTTTCACCTTCTTTTCCCTCTTCTATTCCAATTATTTTTAGGTTAGCTCTCTTAAAATGGGCCCATATTTCTTCAATGTCAGATTCCTGCTGTCGGATTTTTTTTTCTAAATTAGAATCCATGCGTTCATTTTTTGAATGATCTTCTTCTAAGATCAAGATTTTATTCTCCATGTGGTCTAGTTGGTTGTTTGTACTTTGAATTGAGGCCTTTACTTCATTAATTGTATCCTTTATCTCTTTTTGACTCTCTCTGAATTCTTTTCGAAACACCTCTATTATTTCTACAGTTATTTTCCTGATTTGATCTTCTAGAAATCTCTGATTTTCTGTTTTATTGGGTTCTGATGTTGTGGGGTTGTGGGCATTCATTGCTCCAGTATTATTCCAGTATTATTCCAGGCCGAGAAATCCCGCCTGGCTGTTCCGCAGTGGCTCCCCTCGGCTTGCTGTGGCCGTCCAGTGAATTCACCGGTGCCGCCGGCAGTATGGCGCTGCTGCCGCGTCCTCGGGCCTAAAGCCGCGTCCTCGGGCGTGAGGATCTCCTCTGTGGCTCTGTTCTCAGTCCGCTTTCTCTCTGGAGCCTGGTGATTTTTTTTGTTTCTCTGGTGATGTTGTTTTCTGGCTTTGAAAGGCGCTGATTTTGTGGTAATGGAGATTTGTTCTTAGCGGAGCTCTTAAGCACCGCTTTTCTCGGTCGCCATCTTCCCGGAAGTCTCTATCTCTTTTATTTTTGAAAATAGTTTTCTTTTTAAATTTTATTTGGATCATATTGAAAATGGCATACATTCAGACTGCTTGGTGCCCTCTTCCCCCACTTCCCCTTCTTCCCTCCCAACAATGAGTGGTCAGGTTAACCATGCTACATTCATATTTTTACACATATTTAGATGTAGCTTCTCCATTACTGAACATCAGCCTTTTTCTCCTACCTTTCCATTCTAGCTTTGCTGAGGTCTCCCCTGAATTATCTGGAGTCCCTCTGGTATTCCTAATACTCCCTAGTTTGGTATCAACAAATTTTAAACACAATACCAGACACAGAGTGGACATTTGGTATCTGCTGATGCATTAGGATCCCAGTCCTTGGAAATAGAATTTATGGAATGGGAATTGCTTATCTGGTTTGATTCTATAACAAGTCAGCATTCTAAGCCAAGCCCTCATTTCCTACATACTTTATCATCATCAGGGTTGGCCATGAAATTCATTGTAATTTGTCTCTAAGACAGATTCAGAATAGTTTAAAAATACAGCTCTGCAAGTACCAATTGGCTCAGTTGGGGGTGACCAGGAATGAAGCAGCCACCAAACGTAAGGGACATTTGTTCTGAGTGGGCACTGGGCTGGGTCCAATAGACCTCACTGAAGGAGAGAACCAGACAGTTACTTGTAGGGAGTTGACCCCAGCCTCTTTGGCCTGCATCACTGGATAATGACATCCTGTATGGGGGCCCCTTAGAGCAGGTTCATTCAGCACTATGAATAGTGCTTAGGAGCCCAGACGCTCTGGGGTGGATGATGTCCTGGGATGAACTCACCTATTAAGCACATGACAATACCATAGAGCCCAGGCTACTGGGAGCAGACTATGTCCTGGGGTTAAGCACCCCCATTCAGCACCACTGACAGCATCCACTCCAAGCCCAGGCCCCTGGGGGCAGATGATGTCCTGAGGGTGAACTCGCCTATTCAGCACAAAGGACAGACCAGCTGAGCCCAGGCCCCTGGGGACTGATGAAATCTGTGGGTTCTGAGAGGTGAGCTTTCCTGTTCAACACCACAAAGGACAGCGCAGCTGAGCTCAGGCCCCTGGGACAGATGATGTCCTGTGTGAACTTGCCTTTTCAGCACTGTGGACAGTGATACCAAAAAGCCCAAAGCCTTTGGGGGCTGATGATGTCCTGAAGGTGAGCTCACCCATTCAGCATCACGGACAAACTCCACAGAGGACAGGCCTCTGGACGCTGATGATGTTCATTTCTCGGGGTCAGCTTTCCCATTCAGTACTATGGACAGCCCCACAAAACCCAGGCCAGGTGATGGCCCATGCATCCTGCATGAGCTTGCTTGTTCAGAACCACAGACAGCCCTCTCCCAAGCTTAGATCTTTGGGGATAGATGACATCCTGGAGATGAGCTCTCCCATTCAGCACTTCGAAGAGTGCAGCTGAGCTCAGCTCCCTGGGGGCAGGTGATGTCCTGGGTGAGCTCTCCTGTTCAGCGCTGTGGACAAAGCCACTAAGGCCAAGCCTCTGAAGGCTGATGCCCCGGAGGCGAGTTTTCTACTTCAGCATCCCAGACAGTGTCTCTGGGGGACAATGTTCTGGGAAAGTGAGCCCGCCAATTCAGCACCACCTCTGAGGTTGGATGCTGGTATGTCTCGGGTGAGCTCACTTGTTCAGCACTATGGACAGTGCTGGCAGCCCTTTTGGACAGATGATGGCTCATGTGTGAGCCTTGCTTGTTCAGTACTATTGACAACCCTGCTGATCCCTGCCTGGGTGAGCTTAACCCTGGCTTCCTCTTCCACTCACTCACTCAGTAGCTGTCGAGTGTTTTTTGTGTGCTACTTGCTGTCCCAACCACTGGGCAGTCCCTTTTCACAGAGCTGACATATCTAGAGGGGGCCCTTCATCATTGGAAAATTCTGATTTCTGAATTTTTTTTATGCTGAGCAAAGAAGGCTCCCTGGGATTTCCACAGTCCTGGGTGGGTTACTGGACTGGCCTGTGGCCACTTCTCTCTTTTGGTGGGTGAACAGAATCAACACCATTCTTTCTCCTTTAGGCTCCTGGGGCATGATCCTGCTGGGGCAGCCTGTACCTTCCTCTTGACCTTAGGGGATGTTTGTGTGAGGTCTCCAAAGGGGTGAAAGCAACCTCATGCTGGTGTCAAGACTCCTGTAAAGCAACATGCTGCCATTGGAAACATTTCTTTCCAGACCATTCAGAGCTTGAGTTCCTCACAAAGGTATTGTTTAGAATTGCCATTTTGTGGTGGGAGAAGATTGAAGGAGGGTGGGAAGCAGCTCTGGCAAACCCTCTCCTTCCAGCTCTCTCTGTTGCCTTCCTGACCAGGCATACTGAACATCTCCTTGCCTGGGCCTGAAGGATGTTGTTGCTTTAATTTGGTATTGGCATGCAGACCTTTGTGTCAGGCATTGGAAGTGCATGGTACTAAAACCCCTCCTTGACTTCCATGAGCCCTGATCCTGAGAGACAGTGAGAGGAATACATTGGGATATCAAGAACATAGAGCAGTGGTTTGTGTGAACTTGGTGTTGGGGGAGGCCTCCATGAAGGACAGATGAGCATTGAAACAGAGTGAGAATGGGTCACTAGCAGAGGAGGAGGTGACCTGATCCAGAGGGAGAGGGAGAGAGAGAGAGAGAGAGAGAGAGAGAGAGAGAGAGAGAGAGAGAGAGAGAGAGAGAGAGAAGAGCTCAAGTGGAATGGGGAGGAGAAAGGAGGACAGAGAGGAGCAGTTTGTGCATACTTAGGATTTGGGGAAGGTTTTCTAGAGGATGGATGAATATTAAAGCAGAATGGTTAGGGGTTCTGATAGAGGTGGGTGGGAATGAGAAGGCCTTGAAGGGCTTGCCTTACCTCTGGGCTGACATGTGTGGAAGGGCTAGGAATACCTATCCTTTCTTATGCAGAGCATTCAGAATTCCCATAGTACTTAGAGATAAGATGGAGAGGAGTTGGCTGAAAACTAGTCCATGAACCTTTAGTCTCAACTGGGCTTTTAAGTAATTCTAAGAGCTTGGAAAAATCCAAATCAACCCCTTGAATTTCAGTTTCCTTATGTCCTCTCATCCTTACCCTAGTCCTTCTTCCCCCTCAGTACTGGGAAAAATGATCAGACTCCACATTGAATTTTCACAGCAGAAATAGAGACTTGGGTGGTGGGAGGGGATGGTAGTCTACTTTGCTGCTGAATGTGTTCCACAGGCAGCCTGCCATGCTGATGTATGGCACCTCACATCTCCCTGGAGTGGCTCAAGGGTGCCAGGGATCTCTGATGAGCACATTTCTCAGGGTCATCCTTGCCTTAAGCTGGCTCCAGGTGGGATGCACACAGCACTTTGGCTGGGACACTTCAATAATAGGGTATAGGGCAGTGGCCAGGTGGGCTATGGGTTCTCACTCCTCCCTATAGGACCCAGAAGGAGAATCAGTGGAACTACATTGGCTGAAGTTAGACTGGGACAACTTAAATGCTAGACAAAGACAGACCACTTTACAAAGTGGTTATAAGATCATAGACTTTGGAGCCAGACTTTTGGACTTTGGGCAGGTTGCATTGGCTTCATGTTCAGTTTTCTCTTCCAGAAAATGAGAATAACAGGATTAACCTCACAGGACAGAGCAGTTGAATAAAGGATGTTGGATTATCACAGGGCTGGCCCAGAGAAAAGGCAATGACATGGACCCTGAGAAGGAGTGCACCTGAGGTTGGATAAAGCTTGGACTGGAGCGTGCCAGGACATGGCACATGACTCAGACATGAGGGTAAGGAGAGGGAGAAATTAACATTCTTAAGCATGGTTGGATTCTCTGTGTATGAGGTTGGAGCAGGGCCCAGCAAGCCACCCCAGCCTATGTGAGTGTGTGACATTTGCAACCACTGGAACATTTATTGGGGACTACAGATGTAATATCTCCACTGAATTTTCTATAAATGTGTTTTATTAGCCAGCATTTACAACATGAGAACTATTGAATTAGGCATCCATTAACTTCTGCTCCTTGGCCATGCTTTCCTATGTCCTTCGTGTAGATGAAGCCAAGAGGAAAATGCAGACCAGGATACACAGGAGGGCTAGTTGTCAAGAGGCACTGATAGCCCAGAACACAGTTTCCTCAGGAAGGAGGATAGTAACATCCTTTGCTTTATAAGCAAAGTAGTTTTCTTCCTAACATCACTACATTTTAAGTGTCTCTAGAACTGTGCCATTTATGCATCCCTGGTGCCTTTATTTGGATTTGAGGAGAAACTTCCTGTCCTTTGCACCCTGCTTCCCCAGCACTGGGATGAAATGAGCATTATTTGTGCTGAATGGGCTGTCCATCCTAGCACCAGCTCTGCAGGTTTTGGTTTAATTCTGAAACCACAGGACTATCCTGCTAGTTAGAAGGCTGCTTATGCTGATTGGGCTTGGCAAGGATCTTGGTGTGTATATGTGGTGGCTCTGTAAATGACTATAAATGAAGGGAAAGGACCAAGTTTCTGGGTGCAACTCTAGAAGGAGGATGCAGGAGGCTGGGCAGAGCTACCATGCAAAATGTGCAGGCTGTGCACTGTTCAGGATTTCACATTTTAGAGTGCACCATTCACATAATGTAAACTATAGATTTTTAGCTGGGCGTGGTGGCGCACGCTTGTAATCCCCTTGCTTGGGAGGCAGAGACAGGAGGATCGCGCAGGTTCGAAGCCAGCCATGTGCGCTGGCTTAGGAGACCCTGTTTCCAAATAAAAAACATAAAAATAGGTCTGGGAGTGTAGCCTGGAGGTAGAAGGGCTTCCAGGAACCCCAGTACCACCAAAAAATAAAAAATAAAAAACTATAGATTTTATATGTTTTGTCTGAAAATTCTTGAAAATAGAAATCAAGTGTTTCATTGTAATAATAATATTTTTTTCTGAGAAATCTCCATACTGATCTCCATAGTGCCTCACTAATTTGCAATCTCACCAAAAGTGTATAAGTGTTCCTATTTACCTACATTCTCACCAGCTTTCATTGTTTTTTGACATCTTATTTCTCAGCAAACTGGGAATTGATCCTCCATATGATCCAGCTATATCTCTCCTGGGTATCTTTCTAAAGGAACCAAAATCAGAATAATATCACATGCACTTCTATGTTTATAGCTGTGCAATTCACAATAGCTAAATTTTAAAACCAACTTAAATATTCATCAACAGATAAATGGATTACAAAATAATGGGCCACATACACAGTGGAATTCTACTCAACAATAAAAAAGAGCAAAATTATGTCATTTGCAGGAAATGGATGGAACTGGAGAACATATGCTAAGTGTGATTTGCCAGTCACAGAAAGTGAAGGGGCATATGTTTTCTCTCACATGCAGAAGCTAGGAAATAATTGGGCTACAAGAGGTAATTTAGATAATGGAGGAGAAGCCCTAGTGGATCCAGGGAGGTGGTCTAGAGAGGGTGTGTGTGTGTGGGGAAAGGAGAGTTAGTGAAAGAAACTCTGCCATTGACATCATGTATATATATCAGATTACTAATGCCAATCTAAATATCATGTATGGAGAAGGAGAGGCATAGGAAAGGAGCTAGGGGAAGCTCACTAGGTGCTGTGTGCAAATGTATTACTATTCTGAATTACTTTATGATGTGAAACTATAATGCACTAATAAAAGTATTTAAAAATAATAATCAGAGACTGAATGGAAATGAGATATCTTAAGAAAGAAAATCTTTGCTGAGTGTGGTGGCACATGCCTGTAATCCTAATACTTGGAAGGCTGAGACAAGAGGGTCGTAGGTGTACAACCAGCCTCAACTATTTGTGAGGCCCTCTGCAACTTAGTGAGACCCTCCCTTTTTAAAATAAAAGAATAAAAATGGGGCTGGGGGTGTAGCTCGAAGGTATAATGCCCCTGAGTTCAATACCCAGTAATGAAAAAAAAGAAAGGAAACATTTTTGGATTTGTGGGGGTGTTCAGGGACCATTAATATAAAAATTAAACAAAAGCTAATATTCAGAGATGTAGTAGCTTGGATAAGCATGCTCAAAGGTCCACAATTAAAGCATTGGTCCCAGAGTGGTGCTACTGAGAGGTGGTGAAGCCTTTAGGAGGAGGACCCTAGTGGGATGAACTTAGGTCACTGGGGACATATCCTTGGGCATTGTGGGATTCTACCCATAATCTCTCTCTGATCTTGGCTCTTGTTGTAAATAGTTTACTCTGCCCTGTATTTCTGCCATGATGTGCTGCCCTTGCCAGGGGCCCAAAGCAATGGGGTTTCCTGTTCCTGAACTGGAAAATTCAGAACTATGAACCAAAAGAACTTTTTTCTCTTTAGACATTAATTGCTTCAGGTATGACATTATAGTAATGGAGGCTGTCTAATACAAAATGTTTTTTTCCAAGGTCACCAGTCAGTAGCATAACTGTCTTGAACCCAGGTTCCTGGTCTTCTCAGGTACTTGCAGGAAGTCAAGAACTCTTTAGCATATGTTTAGGTTTGTGGATTTGGGTCAGAAGGCTTAGGCTGCATATGGATGAATAAGCATACTATGGTTTGAATCCCCCAAAGGCCTGTGGATTGAAGGCTTGGTCCCCTGCCTATGGAGCTACTGGGAGGAGGTGGAACTTTTAGGAGGTGGTGTCTCACTCAAGATACTTAGGACATTGAGGGTGTGTCCCTGAAGTAGATATTTAAATCCTGGCCCATTTCTCCTTTTCTTTTTGTTTCCTGGTTGCCTTGAGTGGAATAGGCCTCCTATGCCACATGCTTCCACCAAGCAATGGGGCAAGCTACCATGGACTGAAACCTCTGAGATTGCAAGCCCCAAATAAACCTTTCATTTTTATAAGTTAATTATCTCAAGTATTTCATCACAGTAACAAAAAGCTGATCAGTATAGAGCATTACCAGTGAGTATAATTCATGCTTTCTTGATGAAATGGCTCTGATGTTTCTCTTTCCTGCCTCAGGGGCAGATGCAATGTGTTGGATGGGAGCCCCCATCTCATTCCCATGAGCTGAAAGGGAGGCAGGATCCCATACACCGAGGATGGAAGAATGTGTCACAGGGTGTGCCAGCATTGCTGAGCAGCTGGGCCATACCAGCCAAAGCTCTCCTCTCTCTTCTTGTCACGTGACAGAAACAGGCCCTATTTGCTTATTCCTGTATGCCAGGGATTCTTTACTGAATGTCACATGGTGGGACATGATATCTGGGGCTACAGCTTGAGAAAAACCCCCAAACACTGATAAATATAGAGTGCTGATGAAGGGACCTCAGGGTCCACCTAACATTTACCTGCAGCCAGGCTGGGGAAGTAGAACAAGAACCATCCTTGTGGGCTATATAGAAACTGGGCAAGTTTCTGGTATGTATAGGCAAAATCGCTCTTGATTGTTACTTCTGTCTTTTTGGGAATGATGCTAAGTTTATTTATGAAATAAATTCTGTAAATAGACAGATGTCAGCCAGGCATGGTGGAGCACGCTTGTAATCCCAGCATTTGGGAGGCTGAGACCGGAGGATTTCTGTTCACAGCCTCAGCTGCTTAGTGAGGACCTTTGCAACTCAGTGAGACCCGGTTTCAAAAAATAAAGAATAAAAAATAGGGCAGGGGGTGTAGCTCGGAGGTTGAATGCCCCTGGGTTCCATCCCCAGACCCCCACACACAAAATAGACCGATATCACCCCCAGAGACAGAGAGGCAGAAAGAGAGCCAGAGCAGGCTGAGATGGATCAAAGGGACATGTGGTTAGAAGCAAGCCTGTCTGTGCAGGAGAAGGTGCTGTTCAGGGTGCTGGGCAAGATAACTTTGTCTTGGTCTACAGCAGATCCTGCATGCTCATGACACTGTATTACTGCTGTCCTGTCTCAGGAGTCTCTGTCCCACTGGTCCTTTCTGTCACTCCACACTTTCCTGTGTCCAGAGTTCCCCCTGTGGCTGACTGTCTATAGGATCAGCTGTGTGGTGGCCTGTGACAAAGGCTGGGAAAGCCCTCCCACCTTTCCCAGGATGTTCTGTTGGACCCTGAAGAGTGGCTTCTGCACCAACACATAGCACAGTTTTGGGAAGGGAAGGGGAGGGCTTCTAGCTCTGGTTTATTCTAGAGCCATCTCTCTATTCCTCACCCACACATGTCTGGGAGATGGACTGTGTGTGTGTGTGTGTGTGTGTGTGTGTGTGTGTGTGTGTGTGTGGTGCTGGGGGGGGGGTGTCATTGAAGCAGTTACTGTGTTGGGCTCAGAATTCTTCCTTCCTTTCCAGTCAGCATTCTTGAAGCTATAATCTAAAGATATGACCATATAACTTAGAGGAAAGAAGATTTATTTTCTTACAGTTTCAGATTCAGTCCATGTGAGGCTGGGAACCATGGATGTCAGGGCACGGTGATAGGAAGTGAAGAAAGAGAGAGCACATGGGCTGTGCTTCTCAAATAATGGAGGCCAGAAGCAAGAGAGAGGGCCAGGGGTAATCCTCAAGGCTGTACCTCCAGGGACTACCTCCTCCAGCCACACCCTACTGGCATACTGGACACCACCCAGGTACATCCATTACAATGGATTTATCTACTTCTAGTATTATGACCTTTATGGCTCAGTTACATCAGCTCCAAGCATTGATAAGTGAGCTCTTTACGGGACATTTTATATCTAACTAAAACACCTTACAACCAAAGGTGAGGGCTTAGTACATTCTTCTCAGGGCAATTCTTCTTACATTCTTCTCAGTACATTCTTCTTAGTACATTCTTCTCAGTGTACTTCTTAGTACACTCTCCTCAGAGAGGCCTCTCAGCTCCTTGGCAAGCACACATCTTCTTCTGAGCCACCATGTCTGCTGTTCTTTTATGCTGGTTACATACCTAGTCTGGTTCTTGCTAAAAATCTCAGCTTCTTGAGATTGAGGAAAAGAGACTTGACCTGGTAACTTTTCATTAGTTCATAAGACATTTCTGGCCCAACAGAATCTCTGTGATCACAACCTGGGCCCAAGATGAGCTTTCATCTTTCAAAGTTAAGAGAAAAGGTTGCTCTGGGTACCCACAACATGGTTTCATCTTTTCAAAGTATGGCTCTTTCCTGCAGCTCTGTTCTCTCCCTCCCCCACATGGATCCCAGACCTGCCCATGCTCATCTCTGATGTGTGAAGCAGTGGTGGCACAGAACACCTTCTTCTTATATGTGTATTTTAAGCCCCTATAATCCTGGAATAGACATTTCCCTATTAAGGAACACAGGTAATGGGAGGAAAAGATGCCCCTTACTGAAGCAGGGTTGCCTGGCCTTAAATAGCCCCATAGCAAATGCGCTGTTGAAGTACCACTGATAGAATATGAGAACATTGTAGTATTTCACATTGGGCTTAATAATTTATTGATGTTTAATATTTCACAAGAGTAAAGCAGAAAACCTGATGAAATTTTCATATTTGCTATTATAAGGTAAATGGAATGTGAAGTGCGTCTGGGCTAGGTTGAGCAGCAGAAGCCTGGGGTACCCTCCCCCACTCCACCTGCAGGTCTTTAACAAGGTCAAAGTCCTCTGCCCCTCAGCTCTCTGCCAGGCCTTTCACACTACAGAGAGGAGGTGCCTCCTCCAACTCCCCTCAAAGACTGTCAGTGCCTGTAAGGTCAACTGTAAGAACAGTGCATTTTGTGCTGGACAGTAAATACCTCTGGGAAGCATAAACCATGAACAAAAATAGCAAATTCCATTCACCATGCTGCAGATTTAAAAAATACAACTTATCAGTATCTCACAGCAATCCTCTAAGTTTATAGATTTTATTACCCCTGTTTTATAGATGGGAAAACTGAGGCAAAGGGAAGGGAGGAGATCTGCTCAGGGACATGCAATGAGCTGGGCTTTGAAGCTGGAAGTCTTGCTCCAGAGTACATGCTTCCTTTTTCAAATACAAATCAAATCAATAAACAGTTATTTTATCCTTACCACTAACAGGGCATATCCTGGACACATAGGGATAGAAATCAATTTTCTAAACCACTGGGTTCTGGAGATGCTACTGAGATGACACACCCAAATATTTTCATGGTGTTTACCTCTGACCTGTTGTGTCTTATCATCTATGACTTCTGCAGCTTCCTATTTCTACATTCCATAAACATGATGTGGATGAGTATAATATCCTGTATGATGGGATACTGAATTTTTCCTGTGGACTAAAGTAAGGTACAGAGCCAATATTAAGACATATCTTCAAAGACAGACAAAGAAGGTATACTGTTACCCCTTAGGTGAAAACAAGCTGCTTTGGGGTTTAAAACTTTGTTTTATTTTGCTTCTCTAATTCTTTTTATTCTTTCTTTTTTTTGCATTCCTAAGGATGGAACCCAGGGGCATTCTATCTCTGAGCTATGCCCCAGCCCTGTTTTTTATTCTTTATTTTTAAACAGGGTCTCATTAAGTTGCAAAGGGCCTCACTATGTAGCTGAGGCTGTCCTGAACCTGTCTCAGCCCCTCAAATGCTGGGATTACAAGGATGCGCCACCACACCTGGCTTTTCTTTGTTTTGAAACAGGGTCTCACTGAGTTGCAAAGGGCCTCACTAAGTAATAGCTGAGCCTGTCCACGAATGACAGTCCTCCTGTCTCAGCCTCCCGAATGCTGGGATTACAAGCATGTACCACCACGACTGGCTATGTTCCCCTAATTATTCAAATAAGGGTAAAGACTTTTTTCCCTGGTACTTGTGATTAAACCCAGGGATGTTCTAGAATGCTCTATCCACAAACTACACTCCCAGGTATTTTTCTAATTTTTTTTTGTGATACTGGGGTTCCTGGAAGCCCTTCTACCTCCGGGCTACACTCCCAGACCTATTTTATATTTTTATTTGGAAACAGGGTCTCTTAAGCCAGTGCAGCTGGCTTCGAACCTGTGCGATCCTCCTGTCTCTGCCTCCCAACTGCGGGGATTACAAGTGTGTGCCACCATGCCCGGCTTCTAATTTTTTTTATTGGTGCATTGTAGTCATACATCTTAATGGAGTACAAGATGGTAGAGGCATACATGCACACATCACTCAATTAGCTCTTCCCCAATTCCAACCCCATTCCCCTCCCTCCCTCCTTTGCACGTTTGGCTTAGGGACTGACTTTTATATGTTTGTGAAGTACATCATGTACATTAGGGAATTTCCCTTTTCCCCCTCCCATTCTCCTCAGTTGGGTCACATTATTTGCTCATCTAGAATTTCATGGAACTCTTTTTCTCATTTTAAATTTTGAGACAGTGTCTCATTAATTGTCCCAAGCTGGCCTTGAACCTGTGATCCTCCTGCCTTTTCCTCCTGAATTGCTGGGATTATAGGCGTGTGCCACTACACCTGGCAGGTAAAGTTATTTTTCAGCTCAATACTGTATAGTAGGTACCAGGGAATGTGAAATATAAATAGAGGAATATCTTCAAGAGAATATGAAATATCAATAAAGATTTAGAGACATAACTACCATATTTTCAGAAGCAAGGGCTGAATTCTACTCAGTTTTTTTCTTTATTTTTTGCCTGTGTGGTATTGGGGATTAAACCCAGGGATATTCTGGGTGGTACACCTCTGAGCCACATTCCAGCCCTATTTTATTTTGAGACAAGTTCTCACTAAGTTGCTGAGGGCCTCATTAAATTTCTGATGCTGTCCTCACTAGGTTGCTGAGGCTCTCCTCAATCCTGCCATCCTCTTGTCTCAGTCTCCTGAGTACTGGGATTATAGGCATGGACTGTCATACCTTGCTATTTTGTCCTTTAATGTAAACATTCATATATTTTACTGGATTTATTTTCCTTTTCTCTCATTGTTGTCGGTAGCATTTGTGTTGGCTATTTTATTTGTGTGGTACAGAATATCAAAATAGCATGGCAGCAGAACTAGACCTGGAAAGTACTAGACCTAAAAGTACTGCATTTTGAGCTGGGTAGAGCAGCTGATATACTCTGGGTACTTTAAATTGGGTTCAACCTAGGGAATAGTTGTAATTTTTATTATTTATTTATTTATTTATTTATTTATTTATTTATTTAGGTGGTATTGGGGTTCCTGGAAGTCCTTCTACCTCAGGACTGCACTGCCAGACCTATTTTATACTTTTTTTTTTTTTTTTTGAAACAGGGTCTCTTAAGCCAGCGTGGCTGGCTTTGAACCTGTGTGATCCTCCTGTGTCTGCCTCCCAAGTGCAAGGATTACAAGTGTGTGCCACCATGCCCAGCTGTAATTTTTATTTCTTATTGGCATATTGTAGTCATACATCTTAATGAGGCACATGATGGTAGAGAAATACATGCACACATCACTCATTTAGCCCTTCCCCAGTTCCCACCCTATTCCCTCCTCCCTTCTCATGTTTAGCTTAGTGTTTGACTTTGATATGTTTGTATATGTACATCATGAACATTAGAGGATTTCCCTCTTCGCCTCTCCCATCCTTCTTATTTAGGTCAGGATAGTTGTATTTTGTTAGGTAAAAGTTACAAAATTTTCTTTTTGGTGGTACTGGAGGTGGAACCCAGAGGCTTTCTACCTCCGGGCTATGCTCCCAGACCTTTTTTATATTTTATTTGGAAACAGGGTCTCACTAAGTTGTTGAAAGCCTCACTAAGTAGCTGAGGCTAGCTTCGAACCTGTGCAATCCTCAGGTCTCAGCCTCCCAAGTGCGGGGATTAGAAGCACGTGCCACCATGCCCGGCTTACAAAATTTGAATACAGGGAGAACAGTGTGAGGAAATGTTGAGAGAGAAGGGGATGGATTGTGACAGGTGCATTTTTTTTTTTGCCAGTTAATATCTGAATGATCTACTTCAGATAAGGAAGGGGACAGTTTATTGCCTCTCTTGACTTCCTGGCAGTGAGGTCTGGGCTGGTGATCTGCCTGGGTGAAGAAGATGTTCTCACCTGGAACTTTGGAACTTGAGTACCACAGTTGCACAGGAAATGCAAAGATTATTTTCTGTGGCTGAGGTAGAGACAAAAGTTTAGTTACTGTGGTACTAATAGAAGTGTCCCCATGGCACAGATTTTCATACCACCTTTCTCTGAGCTTGTTTCTCTTGCTGGAAAGGATTCTCCAAGCTCCAATTGATTTTATGAACAAACCATTGAACTTCAAATTAACTTCTTTTCTGTTTAACTTACCTAGAGTTGTTTCCCTCCAAGAACATTCTGTTAGAATAACCCATGTGTATGCCTACATGCCTGTATTTGGAGTTGACTTGGGGTATTCAAGGGATTTTGAAAATCCCTTTCAAAAATTTTAATTAGAGAAAGAAGCAAATTAATTCACTTACAGACATTATCTGAGAAGGTATAGGTAGAATTTTTTTGTGGGATGAGTGAGCTTCTTCAGATCTTGGCCAGACCTTCATTCAAATTATGATGTAACTGAGTATAATGGCATACTCTTGCAATCCATGTGCTTGGGAAGCTCAGACAGGAGGATTGCATATTTGAGATCAGCCTTAGAAACTGAGCAAGATTCTCAGCAGCCTAGCAAGACTATTTTAAAACAAAAAATTAAAAAAGAACTGGGCAACACTAAGAAAATAAAGCATCCAATAACAAAATGGGCAAGCAAACTAAATAGACATTTCATGAAAGAAGAAATTCAAATGGTCGATAAATGCATGAAAAAATGCTCAACATCATAGGCGATCAGAGAGATGCAAATGAAAACTATCCTGAGATTTCACCTAACTCCAACTAGAATGCCAATCATTCAAAACACAAACAATAACAGATGCTGGCGAGGATGTGGAGAAGTGGGAACTCTAAGACATTTTTGGTGGGATTGCAAATTAGTGCAACCACTTTGAAAATCAGTATGGAGAATCCTCAGAAGAATGGGAACAAATCTACCATTTGATCCAGCAATACCACTGTTGGGTATCTACCCAAAAGAAAAGAAACCAAACTACCAAACTAATGCATGTGTATCTATGTTCATAGCTGCACAATTCACCATAGCTAAACTATGGAACCAGCCAAGATGTCCATCAACAGATGAATAGATTACAACACTGTGAGATATGTACACAATGGAATTTTACTCATCCCTTAAAAAAACTCAATTACATCATTTCAGGGAAATGGATGGAACTGGAGGACATTATGCTAAGTGAGATTAGTCAGTGACAAAGAATAAGAAAGCAGATGCTTTCCCTAATATGTGAGAGTTAGGGAGAAATGGGTCATAGGAGGAACTCTAGATGAAAAAGGAAATTCTATAGAGGAGCAAACAAGACAACTTAAATGAGGGGATGGGAGGGGGGAAGAATGAAAATTTCTAAAACACACAATGTACTTAAACATATCGAAGTCAACCACTAATCCAAGGAAGGGAAGGAGGGATGTGGAGCTATTGGGGTGGGAATTGGGTAGGGATTAAATCGGTGATGTGTACATGTATGTACACTCAAGTTTTTTTTTTACCCCAATAGGATGTATGAATATAATGCACCAATAAAAATTAAAAAAAAATAAAAAAGAACTGGGGGTGTAGCTTGGTGGTAGAGTGCTCCTGGGTTCAATCCCTAGTACAACAACAACAACAACAACAACAACAACAACAACAATAACACTATGATGTAGGAGAATTTTGTTTAAGATAGTTATACCCTGTAGCCCTGTACGGAATTTATAGAGAAACAGGGTTAGGAGACTAGTATTTGCATAGAAGTTACTCAGAATGTATGTTGATTAACCAAGAAGACAAATGATTTGTTATATTTGATTTATTTATTCAACAGACATTGACCAACAAAGTTCCTAGAAGAGTGAGTGCTTGGCACAAGTAAGTGCATCATGTCACAGACCCTTGGGGCAGATGGCTGAAAAATAAAATATCACCAATTATCTCACTAAATCTCATGTTACTACCTTGCTCAAATCTATGTTTAGTGGTTTAAAAACTGCTAAAATGCTGGATAGGGTGGTGCATGCCTGTGATCCCAGTACTTGGGAGGATGGGACAGGATGATCACAGGGTTGAGGTCAGCCTCACTAATTTGGCAAGACCTGCAGCAACTTAGTAAGACACTACTTCAAAATTGTGTGGAGGGTCCTCAGAAGAATGGGAACTGACCTACAAAATGACCCAGTTATACTACTCCTGGGTATTTACCCAAAAGAATTGAAACCAGACTATCATAGTAATATACATTCACTTCTACATTTATAGCTGCACAATTTATAATTGCCAAACTATGGAATAAGCTGAAATGTACATTAATAGATGAGTAGATTACAAAATTATAGAATATATACATAATGGATTTCTACTTAGCCATTAAGAAAAACAAAATTATGTCATTTTCAGAGAAATAGGTGGAACTGGAGAATATTATGCTAAGTGAGATTAGTCAGTCACAAAAAGTGAAAGGTCAGATATTTTCCCTGATATGTGGAAATTAGGGAGAAATTGGGACCCAGGAGTGACTCCAGACAAAGGAGGAGAAACCTAAGTGGAGTGAGGGAGAGGACCTAACTGAAGGAGATGGGAGGGGGAAAAAGATTTGAAGAGGGACCTACTATTGAGGTGGACCCTAACTAACTTATCAAAGTCAATCACTGTTTTGAGCATGGGAGGGTGGAGAAGTAAAGATAGTGGGGTGGGAACTGGGGGAGGGCTCAACAAATACTCTGTGCATGTATACCTCTATCAACCTGAACTGCATCAAGATGTATGATTACAATGCAACAATTAAAACAAATCTTGGGACTGAAAAAAAAGGGCTAGGGGTGTAGTGTGGAGGTAGAATGCCCCTGAGTTCTATCCCCAGTAGCAAACAAAGAACAAAGACAACAAAAGTGCTGAAATGAGTGCATTAGAAAGTATGCAAATTTAGGGTTTCTTTTTCTTGGATTTGTATCTCCAAGCATGCAGGGAAGTTTAGGGATGAGATGCATCTGGTTTGGAAAATTTTTTATTAGGCTTAGCAAAAGCCAAATAAAAACATAAAAAATTAAAATAATCCGTCATTCTCAACCAAATGCAGAAGAGCTTGCACTGATAAAACAACTCCTCTTTGGAGCATTGTGTTCCTCTTTCTCATGCTTCTTGAGTGACTTTTTGTAACTTAATGGGGGTGGTCACCATGGGAACTCTTGGTCACAGTGTTACTTGCTCTGTGTTTCTACCTTCACTTCATTTTCTCACAGTGCCCTCAGCCTCACTAATGGCTCTGTTGCTCCACAGTCACGCCTGTGCTGCCACTATGGCAGGCCTGGTCCCTGCCCACACCCCCACACTGCACGTGAGGGATGATGTACACCACCCTACATCTCACACCCCAGTCTGTCTTGTTGGTTCTTCTCCAGGGACTGGCTGTGGCCCAAGCTGCTTCCATCTGATAGCTTGGCTTGGCTCCACAACATTTATGGTTTTAACAGAGGAAGAGGAAGGTATGTAGCCTACTTGGAGATAAGTCAAAACAACAACTCTTTAATGGTGGAGAAAGTATTTTGGAAGTATCTAGGGCAAGGGCAATTCTTGTAACCTTCAGCTAATTTACTGTGGAGCCTCCATTCACATCTGTGTTAGGGAGAATTGCCCTAACACAGAATCTCAAAGCTGGCTATATCAGAGGGGAAAGGCACATAGCCATTTTTAGGTTTTCAACCAAATTTTAGCCCAGTGGTGCCCTTGACAGCTCTGTGACCTAGGAATGGACCCATAGCTTCACCTGACAAACCACTTGACAAGTGAAGCTGCTGGCTCTGTTTTAGTGGGAGAGAGATTGATTGGCGCCTCATTTATTTTCCAGTGCTGATAGATTCTCTGATTTATTCACTTGGGCCAGACCTGCAAGGCAGTAAAAATGTCATTAGCCTCTCTCTTTTTATTTTTCTTCTTTCTAAGTGAGAGATGGGCTTCCATGAAAGCCTTAACCCCTGTTTTTTTATTAAATCAAATTTGCAGCCACTGGAGAGGGACAGGATTTTAGTTCTGTTACCTTGCTCTTAGCAGAGCACACTGTGCTTGGGTTTGCTATGACTTTTGTATACATTTCCTGTCAATGCCAAGGGCAGGCCTCAGCTAAACCTTGGGCCAAGAAAAGCCTTAGAGGAGGGAGATGGTGGCCTTGAAATGGCCATTGTAGCTGACCTTGGAGTGAGTGAGGGTGACATTGGCCTAAGAGTATGTGACATTAGAGCAAAGGAGGGGGAAACTGGAAAAGGCTGAAATTGCTGACTCTTTAGTCAGTTAATTTAAAGCCAACCACATTTAAATTTCTATCATTTTCTAAAAGCAGAGTTGAGGGACTAATTTATACTTGGACATTAAAGATTAATGACAGCTAACATGCATTGATTGCTTACTACATATCAGTCACTATGCCAACATCTAATACTCTAGCAGCTGGAGCAAGGGAGCACCATGACTCTCCCCCTTTTCAGCAGAGAAGATGAATTCAGGAAGGGAACAAATGGCTTCCTTCCTAGTCGAGAAGTAGCAGGCCCTTAATCTGAATCCCCAAGCCCAGCTCTAGGGCTTGTCCTCTTGATCATCATCTGATGCTGAATGATAGCAAGGCCTCTTAATGTCATTGCTTCCAGAGATGGTTACATCTTTAAATCACCAACAATTGGGCCAAAGAAATAAGCCAGAGATGATGGTGCATGCTTGTCATCCCAGGACTTAAAAGGCTGAGACAGGAGGATCATAGGTTCGAGGATAGCCTTAGCATCTTTGTAAAACCCTCAGTAACTTAGTGAGACTGTTTCAAAATAAAAAAATAAAAAGGGCTAGGGTGTATCTCAGAGGTAGAATGCTTCTGGGTTCAATCCCCAGTAAAAAAAAAAAAGAAAGTCATAATGGTTCCCTGATGACTATGTGTTCAGCTGGGAGGTTTTTATAAAGCTCTCTTCCAGGTCACACCAAGGAGGTTTTTATAGAGCGCTCTTTCAGGTCACACCAAGCCATTAGTGGACCACATTGCCTGATGATGAACCCAGACTATGACCATGTGGAAAGGGAAGTACAGACCCTCATCCTTGGTCCTCAGACATGGTGTGGGAGGTAGAGATTAATGGTGTGCTGGAGACAGACAGCTGAAGTGGAGGCCCAGAGGAGCCCAAGGCCTCTTCACTTGAAAGAGCCATTGTATTTTTATTGTTTAAAAAATTCAATATTGAAGTGCACTCTACCCCAGAAATATGTACAATTAGCAACAAGTAATGCTAATAATTGTACCTATAACATAATTTTTGTGTTAAGCAAATTAAAAAAATTTGTGTAAGGAGATGGAAATCCTAACTACCCTGACTTGATTGTTATACCCTGAGTAAATGTATTGAGTGATCACACTAACATTCCATAAAAATTTCAATTAAAATAATAAATAATATAAAATTGGAATACCTGGCCAGATCCTTCCATCTGGGATTACAGGGGATATTCTTTAAGTGGAGGTCACTGCTGGGCCCGTCTGAAGATGTCATGGCCCTTTGTGGTTGGCTGCTCCCTTCCCAACCACCCAGTGATCAGGTCTGGCAGGGCTGGTTCCTGGTGCAGCTACTACTTGGCTAGGAGCAGAGAGGATCTGTGCTCTCCAGACCTTTCCTCTTCCTATATGGAAACTCATCCTATTGGATTCAGGTCTCACTCTTATTGAACTCTGTTCCTTACAGGCCCCACTTCCAAGTACAGTCCAATTGGAGGTTAGAGCTTCAGCCTAAGGATCTGGGGGAGAAATAACTTGGTTCATACAACAGGGAATGTTTGCAATTATGCATCTGTTTTTCTAGTATAAGGTGTGCATGTGTGTGCAACTTTCTGAAGCAAGGCCTGTCTTTTAAAAAATTATTTTGAAACAGGGTCTGCTAAGTTTCTGAGGTTTACATTGATCCCACAATCTTCCTGTCTCAGTCTCCCAAGTACTGGAATTCCAGGTGTGTGCCACCACATTCAGCCAGTTCAGATAATTTTAAAGCAAATCCTAGTCATCACACATATTTATTTTTAAGTATTTCCCTATATATCCATCAAGGATAAAGACATTTAAAAATACTAATATCCCTCTCACACCTTCACAATGAACAGTGGTGTCTTAATTTTCTCAAATATCCAGTTAACAATTTTCTCTAGTTGTCTCATAATTATTATTTTTTTAGTTTACTTGAATCCCACCCAAGATATGCTTGTAACTGGTTTCTTTGGCAATATGTCTGTGACATCTTTTCAACCCATAGGCTCTTTCTCTGTGTTCCCCACTCTTTCAGTTGGTTTGTAGAACTTCAATCGTTGTCTACAGTTTCACTGATTGTGTCCCCATTTATTTAGTTTCTCTGTCCTGTGTAGTTTCTGTAAATTGGTAGTTAGTTCTATAAGCCAGATGAGGGCAATCTCTGTTGTTATTAGTCAATCATAAGTGGTGTTGCATAACCCCTGGTGTGCAGGTCTCTTTTAGGGTACTTAGATACATGACCTAAAGAGGTGTAAAATACTGACACTCTAACCTTATCATTTCATTTTTTTGTTCCTCAGCTAGAATACTTGTGTAAAAGCAAAATTTCCCTCACCAATTTTTTGGTGACCCAGAGATACAGTCTATATAGGAAGGGGAGGACCAATGCTTGATGTTCTTCTATAGGTGACAGTTTCTGAGATAATGGGTTTATCTCTCATTGTCCCCCAAAGTGAATAATGAGCTGGGGTTTTACATTTTCTGTTTTTAGTATTATTATTAACTCACAGACATAAACACACTTGACATGTTTTTAATATACCTTGTTTTTAAATATAATATATCATAGCTGGTTGTAGTGATCCACACCTATAATCCCAGTACTTAGGAGGCTGAGACAGGAGGATTGCAGGTTTGAGGACAGTCTCAGCAAGTAGCGACAATCTTATTAATCTAGCAAAACCCTGTTTTATTTTTTAATTTTTTAAAATTTATTTTATTGAAAGTAAATGTTATACATTTAATCTGTATTTGGTGCCCTTCCCCCCCTCGTTTCCCTTCCCCCCTCCCGATACTTAATACCCAGGCTAACCTTGCTATATTTGTACTTTTACACCTATTTAGAAATAGCCGCTCATCAATCAAGTTCCGCCTCCTTCCTCTCTTAGTTTTCTATTCAAACTTTGCTGAGATTTCCCTTCTATTATCTGGAGTCCCTCTGGTATCCCCAATGCTCACTTGTTTGGGCATATTAGAGGAAACATATGTACCTTCTCCTTCAGTGCTTGGCTGATATCATTTAACATAATGTTCTCCAGGGCTTTCCATCTTCTTGCAAATGATATAATTTTTTTCTTCTTTATGGCTGAATAGAATTCCATTGTGTGTATTTCCCACAGTTTTGCTATTCATTCATCTGTTGATGGAGACCTGAGTTGGTTCCATATTTTGGCTATTAGGAATTGTGCTGCAATGAACATAGGTATGCATATGTTGCTGTAGTTCTCTGTTTTCAACCCCTTTGGAAAAATACCCAGGAGTGGTAAAGCTGGATCGTATGGTGGATCTATTCCCAGTTTTCTAAGGAATCTCCACACAGATCTCCATAGTGGCTTAACTAGTTTGCACTCCCACCAACAATGTAAAAGAGTTCCTCTTTCCCCACATCCTCGCCAGCATTTATTATTGTTTGATTTCTTTATGCTTGCCAATCTGACTGAGGTTAGATGGAATCTCAGCATAGTTTTGATTTGCATCTCCCTGATGGCTAATGATGAAGAACATCTTTTCATGAATCTATTGGCCATTTGTATCTCCTCTTTTGTAAAGTGTCTATTCATTTCAGTTGCCCATTTCTTGATTGGGTTGTTTGTTTTGCTAGTGCAGAGTCTTTTGAGCTCTTTGTATATTCTGGATATTAGCCCCCTATTGGAGTGGTGACTGGTAAAGATCTTCTCCCATTCTGTAGGCTTCCTCTTTAGGTTCTTGATGGTTTCCTTTGATGAGAAGAAACTTTTTAGTTTGATGCTATCTCACTTGTTGATTCTTGCTTTAATTTCCTGAGCTTTGGAGGTTTTGTTGAGAAAGTTACTGCCTGTGCCTATATGTTGTAGTGATGAGCCTATGTTCTCCTCTAATAACTTCACAGTCTCTGGTCTGATTTCTAAGTCTTTGATCCATCTCGAGTTGATTCCTGTGCATGGTGAGATATAGGGGTTTAGTTCCATCTTTCTACAAATGGATAGCCAGTTCTCCAAGCATCATTTGTTGAAAAGGCTGTCTTTTCTCCAGCATATGAGTTTGGCCCCTTTGTCAAAGATTAATTGACTGTAGGTGTGTGGATTTGTTTCTGTATCTTCTATTATGTTCCACTGGTCAGTGTACCTGTTATTGTTCCAGTACCATGCTGTTTTTACTACTATTGATCTATAGTATAGTTTGAAGTCTGGGATTGTGATGCCTCCTGCGTGATTCTAATTGCTGAGAATTGCTTTGGCTATTCTAGGTCTTTTCTTTCTCCATATAAAGTTCATGATTGATTTTTCTAGGTTTGTGAAGAATGTAGTTGGTATTTTGATGGGAATTGCATTGAATCTATAAATAATTTTTGGCAGAAATGGCCATTTTATGATATTTATTCTGCCTATCCACGAGCACGGGAGGTCTTTCCATCTTTCAAGGTCTTCTTCAATTTCTTTCTTTAATGTTTTATAGTTTTTGTTGTAGAGGTCTTTTACGTCTTTGGTTAGGTTTATTCCTAGGTATTTTATTATTTTTGAGGTTATATTGAATGGAATTGATTGTTTTATTTCTTTTTTTAAAATTTAATAATTTTTTTTATTGGTGCACTGTATTCATACATCATAGTAGGATACATACTTTTGTAGACATACATGCACACTTTTCCCAGTCAGCCCCCACCCAATACCCATCCCATTCTCTCCCTATCCCTCCCTCCCATGCTTGGCTTAGTAGTTGACATCTAGTATTATGGCAATTTATCTAAAATTAAAAATGATAATCTCACATAACAGTTTCATTTGTCTGATACCAAGTTTTTGATGACTTAAAGATAACAGTTCAATATTTCTTTTTGCTTTCTTTCTTACCAGAGAATATTTTTTTCTATTTTTTAGGTGAAACTATCATATATTTATACATTTATTTTTCAGAAAAAAAATCTATCCTAATATGGAATATGGACTCTAGGTACCCAAAACGATCTTGAAAAAGAACAAAGCAAGAAGATATATATTTTCTGATTTCAAACCATATAAAGCTACAATAATTGAAACAGTGTAGTACTATTCTAAAGGCAGATATATAAACCATTGGAGTTAAATAAAAGCCTAGAGCTAAATTCTTTTTATTTTTTTTAATTTAATTTTTTATTGGTGCACTGTATTCATACATCATAGTGGGATACATACTTTTGTAGACATACATGCACACAATGCCCAGTCAGCCCCCACCCGATCCCCACCCCATTCTCTCCCTATCCCTCCCTCCCATGTTTGGCTTAGTGGTTGCCATCTAGTATTATAGCAATTTATCCAAATTTAAAAATGATAATCTCACATAACAGTTTCATTTGTCTGATACCAAGCTTTTGATGACTTGAAGATAACATTTCAATTTTTCTTTTTGCTTTCTTTCTTACCAGAGAATATTTTTTTCTATTTTTTTAGGTGAAACTATCATATATTTATATATTTATTTTTCAGAAAAAAAGATCTATCCTAAAATGGAATATGGACTCTAGGTACCCAAAACGATCTTGAAAAAGAACAAAGCTAGAAGATATATATTTTCTGATTTCAAACCATATAAAGCTACAATAATTGAAACAGTGTAGTACTATTCTAAAGGCAGATATATAAACCATTGGAGTTAAATAAAAGCCTAGAGCTAAATTCTTCCCTATATTGTCAAGTTATTTTTGACAAGGTTTCCACGAACATTTGGTGGTGAAAATGATAATCTTTTAACTAAATATTGTTAAAAAATACTAATTACATGGAAAAGAATAAAATTGGACCCTTACCTAATCCCATATACACATATTGACTCAAAATAGATAAAAGACCTAAATATAAATCTTAACACTATAAACTTTTAGGAGAAAATCTGGGTCATAAAACCTCACAACATTGAAATTGGCAGTGATTTCTTGGTTATGATTTCTTTTTTTTTTTTTTTTTTTTTTTTAATTTATTTTTTATTGGTGCAATGTATTCATACATCATAGTGGTATAAATAAGATACTTTTGTAGACATACATGCACACATCGCCCAGTTAGCCCCTACCCGATCCCCACCCCATTCCCTCCCCATCCCTCCTTCCCACGCTTGGCTTAGTGGTTGACATCTAGTATTATAGCAATTTATACAATATTAACATTGATAATCTCACATAACAGTTTCATTTGTCTGGTACCAAACTTTTGATGACTTAAAGATAACATTTCAATATTTCTTTTTGCTTTCTTTCTTACCAGAGAATATTTTTTTTTCTTTTTTTTTTTTTAGGTGAAACTATCATACATTTATTTATTTATTTTTCAGAAAAAAATCTATCCTGATATGGAATATGGGCTCTAGATACCCAAAACAGTCTCAAAGAAGAACAAAGCTAGAAGATGTATATTTTCTGATTTCAAACCATATAAAGCTACAATAATTGAAACAGTGTAGTACTGTTCTAAAGGCAGATATATAAACCATTGGAGCTAAATAAAAGCCCAGAGATAAATTCTTCCATACATTGTCAAGTTATTTTTGACAAGGTTTCCATGAACTTTTGGTGGAGGAAATACTAGTCTTTTAACTAAATATTGTTGAAAAATAATAATAAATGAAAAATAATAAAATTGGACCCTTACCTAACACATATACAAATATTAACTCAAAATAGATAAAGGACCTAAATATAAATCTTAATACTATCAGCTTTTAGAAGAAAATCTGGGTCATAAAACCTCACAACATTGAAATTGGAAGTGATTTCTTGGATATGATTTCAATGGCACAGGCAACAAATGGGTAAATAAACTCCCTTAAAAAATAAAAAAATATTGTATATCCAAAGACAATGTAAACAGAGTTAAAAGTTACTGATGCTTTTCCAAGAGTTCCTCCTATGACCCATTTCTCCCTAGCTCTCACATATTAGGGAAAGCATCTGATTTCTTATTTTTTGTGCCTGACTAATCTCACTTAGCATAATGTCCTCCAGCTCCATCCATTTCCCTGAAAATGATGTAATTGAGTTTTTTTTGATGGCTGAGTAAAATTCCATTGTGTACATATCCCACAGTTTTGTAATCCATTCATCTGTTGATGGACATCTTGGCTGGTTCCATAGTTTGGCTATGGTGAATTGTGCAGCTATGAACATAGATACACATGCATTAGTTTGATAGTTTGGTTTCTTTTCTTTTGGGTAGATACCCAACAGTGGTATTGCTGGATCAAATGGTAGATTTGTTCCCATTCTTCTGAGGATTCTCCATACTGTTTTCCAAAGTGGTTGCACTAATTTGCAATCCCACCAACAATGTCTTAGAGTTCCCACTTCTCCACATCCTCGCCAGCATCTGTTGTTGTTTGTGTTTTGAATGATGGCCATTCTAGTTGGAGTTAGGTGAAATCTCAGGGTAGTTTTGATTTGCATCTCTCTGATTGCCAGTGATGTTGAGCATTTTTTCATGCATTTATTGGCCATTTGAATTTCTTCTTTTGTGAAGTGTCTATTTAGTTCATTTGCCCATTTTGTTATTGGATGTTTTGTTTTCTTAGTGTTGAGTTTCTTGAGTTCTCTGTATATTCTAGATATTAGTCCTCTATCAGTGGTGTAGGTGGCAAAAATCTTCTCCCATTCTGTTGGCTCTCGATTGAGATTCTTGATAGTTTCCTTTGCTGAACAGAAGCTCTTCAGTTTCATGCAATCCCATGTATTGATTCTCCTTTTAATTTGTTGTGCTTTTGGGGTCTTGTTGAGGAAATGTTTGTCTGTGCCTATGTGTTGTAGTGTTGGACCTATGCCCTCTTCAAGGAGCTTCAAAGTCTCTGGTTTAATTTCCAAGTCTTTGATCCATCGTGAGTTGACTTTTGTACAGGGTGAAAAAGTGGGATTAACATCCAATTTTCTGCATATGTTTAACCAGTTTTGCCAACACCATTTGTTAAAGAGGCTATCTTTTTTCCAGTGTATGTTTTTGGCCCCTTTGTCAAAAATCAATTGGCTGAAAGTGTGTGGACTTGTTTCTGGGTCTTCTATTCTGCTCCATTGGTCTATATATCTGTTCTTTTGCCAGTACCATGCTGTTTTTATTACAATGGCTTTGTAGTATAGTTTAAAGTCAGGTATTGTGATTCCTCCTGCGTGGTTTTTGTTGCTGAGAACTACCTTGGCTATTCTGGGCTTTTTGTTATTCCAGATAAATTTAAGGACTGATTTTTCTATGTCTGTGAGGAATGATCTTGGTAGTTTAATGGGCATTGCATTAAATCTGTAGATCAGTTTTGGGAGTATGGCCATTTTAATAATATTTATTCTGCCAATCCATGAACATGGAAGGTCTTTCCATCTTCTAAGATCTTCTTCGATTTCTTTTTTCAGTGTTTTATAATTTTCTTTGTAGAGATCTTTTACCTCCTTGGTCAAGTTTATTCCTAGGTATTTTATTTTTTTGTGGGAGATCCTGAGTGGAAGTGTTTTCTGAATTTCTTTTTCAGTGGATTTATGGTTGGTGTACAGGAAAGCTTCTGATTTTTTAAGATTGATTTTGTATCCAGATACCTTGCTGAATTTGTTGATCAGTTCTATAAGTCTTTTGGTTGAGTTTGTTGGGTTTTCTAAGTATAGTATCATGTCATCTGCAAATAGTGAAAGCTTGAGTTCTTCTTTTCCTATTTGTACTCCTTTGATTTCCTTTTCTTGCCTTATTGCTCTGGCTAGAGTCTCTAGTACTATATTGAAGAGAAGTGGTGATAGTGGACATCCTTGTCTCGTTCCAGTTTTTAGGGGGAATTCTTGAAGTTTTTCCCCATTTAATATGATGTTGGCAGTGGGCTTATTGTAGATTGCCTTAATAATGTTGAGATATGTTCCTTCTATTCCAATTCTCTGCAGTGTTTTTATCATAAATGGATGTTGAATTTTATCAAATGCTTTTTCAGCATCTATTGAGATGATCATGTGGTTTTTGTCTTTGATTCTGTTTATATGATGAATTACATGGATTGATTTTCGTATATTGAACCAGCCTTGCATCCCTGGGATGAACCCTACCTGGTCATGGTGAATGATTTTCTTGATGTGGTTTTGAATGCGTGTTGCTAGTATTTTGTTTAATAGTTTTGCATCCAAGTTCATCAGAGAAATAGGCCTGTAGTTTTCCTTCCTTGAACTGTCTTTATTCGGTTTGGGTATTAGTGTGATGTTGGCTTCATAGAATGTATTTGGGAGAGTCCCGGTTTTTTCTATTTCCCGAAATAGTTTGAGTAGTATTGGGATTAGTTCTCCTATAAAGGTTTTATAGAATTCACTTGGGAAACCATCTGGTCCTGGGCTTTTCTTTGATGGTAAGCTCTTTATTGCTGTTTCAATCTCTTTAATTGTTATTGGTTGGTTTAAGTGTTCTATATCTTCTTGACTCAGTTTAGGAAGGTTGTATTTATCTAGGAAGTTGTCGATTTCCTCCAGGTTTTCCATTTTGTTGGAGTATAGTTTTTCAAAGTAGTTTCTGATAATCCTCTGGATTTCTACGCTGTCAGTAGTAATGTCTCCTTTTTCATCCCTTATCTTCATAATTTGGGTTGATTCTCTCTTTTTTTTAGTTAGGTTGGCTAATGGTTTATCAATCTTGTTAATTTTTTCAAGAAACCAGCTTTTAGTTTTGTTGATTTTCTGTATTGTTTTTTTATTCTCTATTTCGTTAATTTCTGCTCTAATTTTAATAATTTCCCGTCTTCTGCTGGCTTTGGGGTTCAATTGTTCCTGCTTTTCAAGGGCTTTGAGGTGTGTCATAAGGCTATTTATTTGAAGATTTTCTGTTTTTCTTATGTGAGCACTCAGTGCTATAAATTTTCCTCTTAATACTGCCTTCAAAGTGTCCCAGAGGTTTTGATATGTTGTTTCTTTATTTTCATTTGTTTCTAGAAATTTCTTGATTTCACCTCTTACATCTTCTATGACCCATTCTTCATTCAGAAGTGTGGTGTTCAGTCTCCACATGTTTATGTTGTTTCTCTGAGTCTTCTTATAGTTGATTTCTAGTTTCATTCCATTATGGTCTGAAATGACACAGGGAAGTATGTAACATTTTTTAAATTTGCTAGTGCTCATTTTGTGTCCCAGGATGTGATCTATTTTGGAGAAGGTTCCATGAGCAGCTGAGAAAAATGTAAACTCTGCTGTAGTTGGGTGAAATATTCTATATGAGTCCAACAGGTCCATTTGGTTAATGGTGTTCTTTAGTTCTGAGACATCTTTACTGACCCTTTGTCTGGAAGATCGGTCTAGTATTGTGAGAGGTGTGTTGAAGTCTCCCAGTATTATTGTGTTGGGATTTATGTGTGACTTCATATCACAAAGAGTTTGATTTATGAAAGTAGCTGCCCCTATGTTTGGGGCATAGATGTTGATTATTGTTATTTCCTCTTGCTGGACTATTCCTTTTACCAGTAAGATGTGACCTTCTTTGTCTCTTCTAATAAGTTTGGGTTTGAAGTCTAACTTGTCTGATATCATAGTTGCTACTCCTGCTTGTCTTCGAGTACCATTAGCATGGATTACCTTGCTCCAGCCCTTTACCTTGAGTTTGTTCCTATCTTTACTTGTAAGGTGTGTTTCTTGTAAGCAGCAGATGGATGGATTCTGGCTTTTAATCCATTTTGCCACTTTATGTCTTTTTATTGGGGAGTTGAGGCCGTTTACATTAAGTGTGATTATAGAGAGATAATTTTTAATTCCCAACATGTTAAGATCTTATTTCTGTTTAAGATACTGTTTATTCTTCTTTGCTTAGTTGTCTGCTGGATGGGAATTCTTGTTTCTTTGGTTCTGGCGTGTATTACCCATTTCCTCTTTGCAGTTAATCTCCTTGAGTATTTTCTCTAGCGCTGGTTTTGAAGACATAAATTCCTTCAGTTGCTGTTTGTCATGGAAGCTTCTTATTTCCCCATCTAATTTGATGGATAGTTTTGCTGGGTAGGAAATTTTTGGCTGGAAGTTGTTTTCTTTCAGAGTTTGGAATATGTTACTCCAAGCCCTTCTGGCTTTCATAACTTGGTTTGGGAAGTCTGGAGTGATTCTAATTGGTTTGCCTCTGTATGTCACGTGGCCTTTTGTTTTTGTTGCCTTTAAGATTCTCTCCTTGGCTTCCACATTAGTCATTTTGACAATTATGTGGCGTGGGGATCCTCTTCTCTGATCCTGTCTAAAGGGAGTTCTATAAGTTTCCTGGATCTGTGTATCGACCTCTTGCTCTATGTTTGGAAAATTTTCTGCTATTACTTCCTTGAAGAGATTGTTGATCCCTTTGGTTTCACCTTCTTTTCCCTCCTCTATTCCAATTATTCTTAGGTTAGCTCTCTTGAAATGGGCCCATATTTCTTCAATGTCAGATTCCTGCTGTCGGGTTTTTTTTTCTAAATTAGAAACTATGCGTTCATTTTTAGAATGATCATCTTCAAGGAGCGAGATTCTATTCTCCATGTGGTCTAATCTGTTGTTTATACTTTGGATTGAGGCCTTTACTTCATTAATTGCATCCTTTATCTCTTTTTGACTCTCTCTAAATTCTTTTCGAAAGTCCTCTATTATTTCTAAAGTTATTTTCCTAATTTGATCTTCTAGAGATCTTTGGATTTCTGTGTTATCAGATTCTGATGTTGTGGGGTTGTTGGCATTCACTGCTCCATTGTTATTTCTCTTTCCCATGATTTTGGAAGTTTGTGCCTTCTCTGGGTTCTTCCCCGAGTCACTACGAGTTCACTTAAGATGCTCTGGATCTCGTGTCTGTGGTATCTCAGTCACCACTACTCCTTAACTGGTTTGTATCACAAAGTCTCAGACCCAGGGAGTCAATCAAGGCTGCTTAGACTGTGGGGAGTGCCAAGTTGGGCGTTCTCCAGTGGGGAGTTGTGACTATGGTATGATATCTCTGCCACTGCCACTCCCCCCCTGGGCTGCACTGCTAAAATCTCCGACCCAGGGAGACTATCTGCGCAAGTCCCTGGGAGCGCAGTACTGGGATTTCTTCCCTAGGGGTCACAATTTGACTCACGGTTATTGAGTGCGCTGATGGAGCTGTAGTGAACTTGGTGGATTCGCTGCTGCCGCCACTGGCAATATGGCACCACTGCCACGCCCTTGGCCGTGATGCGGCGTATTTCTTCTCTGGTTTTGAACTCCGCTCTGAGTCCCTGCCAGTTGTGCTGTGCTCGGCCCTTGGGAGCTTTAGATGTTCCCTGCACCAACAAAACTGCTGACTGCCGCCCGGCTGTTCAGCACCTGCTCACCTCAGCTTGCTGTCAACCGCTCCTCTCAGGCTCCTGGTGGCTGGTTGAATGGATTGGTCTAGGGCTGTCCGGTGAACTCACCACTGCCGCCAGCAGTAAGACGCTGCTTCTGCGTCCTAGGCCGCGAGGCCAAAGTACCTCCTCTCTGGATTTGAGCTCTGTTTTGAGTCTCCCTCCTCTCTGGAGCCTGGTGCTGCTAGGGGAGATGTAGGCCGCTCCGCTCCGGCCGCTCTGCGCCCGGCTCTGGCTGCTCTGCACCGCGGGTCTGGCCACTCCGGCCGCTCCGGCCGTTCCGCAACGCGGCTCTGGCTGCTCCGACTGTTCTGGTCGCTCCGCTCCGGCTGTTCTGGCCGCTCTGCTCGGCTGCTCTGGCCGCTCCGCTCAGCTGTTCTGGCCGCTCCGCTCCGGCTGCTCCAGCCGCTCCACTCCGCGGCTCTGGCCACTCCGCGTGGCCGCTCCAGGCAATCCGCGCTGCGGCTCTGGCCGCTCCGGCTGTTCTGGCCACTCCGCTTGGCTGTTCTGGCCGCTCTACTCGGCTGCTCTGAACCGCGGCTTCTGCTGCTCTGCACCGCGGGTCTGGCCACTCCGGCCGCTCTGGCGGTTCCGCGACGCGGCAGGCCGCTCCACTCTGCGGCTCCCCCCAATCCGCGCTGCGGCTCTGGCCGCTCAGCGCTGCGCGGGCGCGGCACTTCGGGCTGGTTTTTTTCTGGTGTCTTGTTTTTCCAGCCCTTTTTCTCTGTCCCTTGTAGTTACCGTTTTTATTTCTTTGCTGGTGGTGTTTTCTGGCTCTGAAAGGCGCTGGTTTTGTGGTAGTAGAGTTGGGTTGTTAGCGGGACTTGTAAGTGCCGCTTTCCTCCGTCGCCATCTTCCCGGAAGTCCCTCTTGGTTATGATTTCAATGGCACAGGCAACAGAAGAGTATACAAACTCCCTAAAAAATAAAAAAAAAATATTGTATATCCAAAGACAATGTAAACAGAGTTAACAGTTGCTAATAGAATGGGATAAATTATTTCCAAATGCTATATCTGAAGGTATATTAATGTTCCAAGTAGAAATCCTAAAAATTAACAACAATAAAGGCAAACAATACCATTTAGAGATAGGTAACAGACTAACATAAATAATGAATCTCCACAGATAACCAATTTTAGTTGTCTGTTGGATGGAAAATCTTGTTTCTCTAGTTCTGGAATGTGTTACCTATTTCTTCTTTGTAGTTAATCTCTTTGAGTATTTTCTTTAGTGCTGGTTTTGAAGACATAAATTCCTTCAGTTTCTGTTTGTCATGGAAGCTTCTTATTTCTCCATCTAATTTGATAGAAAGTTTTGCTGGGTAGGAAATTTTTGGCTAGAAGTTGTTTTCTTTCAGAATTGGGAATATGTTACTCCAAGCCCTTCTGGCTCTCATGACTTGGTTTGGGAAGTCTGGAGTGATTCTAATTATTTGCCTCTGAATGTCACTTGGCCCTTTGCTTTTGTTGCCTTTAAGATTCTCTGCTTGGCTTCCACATTGGTCATTTTGACTATTATGTGGCGTGGGGATCCTCTTCTCCAATACTGTCTAAAGGGAGTTCTATAAGTTTCCTGGACCTGCGTATCGACCTCTTGCTCTATGTCTGGAAAATTTTCTGCTATTACTTCCTTGAAGAGATTGTTGATCCCTTTGGTTTCACTTTCTTTTCCCTCCTCTATTCCAATTATTCTTAGGTTAGCTCTCTTAAAATGGGCCCATATTTCTTTAATATCAGATTCCTGCTGTCGGATATTTTTTTCTAGATTAGAAACTATGCGTTCATTTTTGTAATGATCATCTTCTAAGAGCGAGATTCTGTTCTCCATGTGGTCTAATCGGTTGTTTGTGCTTTGAATTGAGGCCTTTACTTCATTAATTGCATCCTTTATTTCTTTTTGGCTCTCTCTGAGTTCTTTTCGAAGCACCTCTATTATTTCTACAGTTATTTTCCTGATTTGATCTTCTAGAAATCTTTGATTTTCTGTTTTATTGGGTTCTGATGTTGTGGGGTTGTGTGCATTTATTGCTTCAGTATTATTCCTCTTTCCCATGATTTCAGAAGTTTGTGCCTTATCTGGGTTCTTCCCTTGGGTCACTATGACTTCACTTAAGGTGTTCTGGATCTCGAGTCAGTAGTATCTCAGACCCCACTACTGCTTTACTGGGTTGTATCACAGAGACTCCCACCCAGAGAGTCGATAGAGGCTGCTTTAGACTGTGGGGGGTGCCAGGTTGCCCATTCTCCTTTGGTGTGATATCTCTGCCACCGCCCCTCCCCCACTGGGTCAAGTCCCAGGGAGTACAGTACTGGGATTTCTCCTCTGTGGCCCGCAATTTGACTCACTGTTGTTGAGTATGCAGATGTAGCTGTACTGAATTCGGTGGCAATATGGCGCTGCTACTACGCCCTCGGCTGTGGGGCTGGAGTTTTTCTTCTTGGTTTTGATTTCCACTCTGAATCCCTGCAGCGTGTGCTGCAGGGCCACTGGGAGCTTTAGGTTATGTCTGCGCCGAGAAATCCCACCTGGCTGTTCCGCAGTGGCTCAACTCAGCGTGCTGTAGCCGTCCTGTGAATTTGCCGGTGCCGCCGGCAATATGGCGCTGCTGCCGCGTCTGCCGCATCCTCGGGCGCGAGGCCGGTTATCTCCTCTGTGGCTCTGTTCTCAGGCTGCTTTCTCTCTGGAGCCTGGTGATTCTTTGTTTCACTGGTGATGGTGTTTTCTGGCTATGAAAGGCGCTGATTTTGTGGTAATGGAGATTTGTTGTTAGCGGGGCTCTTAAGCACCGCTTTTCTCGGTCGCCATCAGCTAAATACTTCCCTATATTGTCACGTTATTTTTGACACGGTTTCCATGAACATTTGGTGGTGGAAATATTAATCTTATAACTAAATATTGTTAAAAATAATAATTACATGGAAAAGAATAAAATTGGACCCTTACATAATCCCATATACAAATATTAACTCAAAATAGATAATAGACCTAAATATAAATCTTAGACTATAAACTTTTAGGAGAAAATCTGGGTCATTAAACCTCACAACATTGAAATTGGCAGTGATTTCTTGGTTATGATTTCAATGGCACAGGCAACAGAAGAGTATACAAACTCCCTAAAAAATAAAAAAAATATTGTATATCCAAAGACAATGTAAACAGAGTTAACAGTTGCTAATAGAATGGGATAAATTATTTCCAAATGCTATATCTGAAGGTATATTAATGTTCCAACTAGAAATACTAAAAATTAACAACAATAAAGGCAAACAATACCATTTAGAGATAGGTAACAGACTAACATAAATAATGAATCTCCACAGATAACCAATTTTAGTTGTCTGTTGGATGGAAAATCTTGTTTCTCTAGTTCTGGAATGTGTTACCTATTTCTTCTTTGTAGTTAATCTCTTTGAGTATTTTCTCTAGTGCTGGTTTTGAAGACATAAATTCCTTCAGTTTCTGTTTGTCATGGAAGCTTCTTATTTCTCCATCTAATTTGATAGAAAGTTTTGCTGGGTAGGAAATTTTTGGCTAGAAGTTGTTTTCTTTCAGAATTGGGAATATGTTACTCCAAGCCCTTCTGGCTCTCATAACGTGGTTTGGGAAGTCTGGAGTGATTCTAATTGGTTTGCCTCTGAATGTCACTTGGCCCTTTGTTTTTGTTGCCTTTAAGATTCTCTGCTTGGCTTCCACATTGGTCATTTTGACAATTATGTGGCATGGGGATCCTCTTCTCCAATACTGTCTAAAGGGAGTTCTATAAGTTTCCTGGACCTGCGTATCGACCTCTTGCTCTATGTCTGGAAAATTTTCTGCTATTACTTCCTTGAAGAGATTGTTGATCCCTTTGGTTTCACTTTCTTTCCCTCCTCTATTCCAATTATTCTTAGGTTAGCTCTCTTAAAATGGGCCCATATTTCTTCAATATCAGATTCCTGCTGTCGGATATTTTTTTCTAGATTAGAAACTATGCGTTCATTTTTGTAATGATCATCTTCTAAGAGCGAGATTCTGTTCTCCATGTGTTCTAATCGGTTGTTTGTGCTTTGAATTGAGGCCTTTACTTCATTAATTGCATCCTTTATTTCTTTTTGGCTCTCTCTGAGTTCTTTTCGAAGTACCTCTATTATTTCTACAGTTATTTTCCTGATTTGATCTTCTAGAAATCTTTGATTTTCTGTTTTATCGGGTTCTGATGTTGTGGGGTTGTGAGCATTCATTGCTCCAGTATTATTCCTCTTTCCCATGATTTCAGAAGTTTGTGCCTTATCTGGGTTCTTCCCTTGGGTCACTATGACTTCACTTAAGGTGCTCTGGATCTCGAGTCTCTAGTATCTCAGACCCCACTACTCCTTTACTGGGTTGTATCACAGAGAGTCCGACCCAGAGAGTCGATAGAGGCTGCTTTAGACTGTGGGGGGTACCAGGTTGCACGTTCTCCTATGATGTGATATCTTTGCCACTGCCCCTCCCCCACTGGGTCAAGTCCCAGGGAGTACAGTACTGGGATTTCTCCTCTGTGGCCCACAATTTGACTCACTGTTGTTGAGTACGCAGATGGAGCTGTATTGGCCTCGCTGAATTTGGTGCTGTTGCCGCCGGTGGCAATATGGCGCTGCTGCTACACCCTCGGCTGTGGGGCTGGCGTTTTTCTCTTGGTTTTGATTTCCACTCTGAATCCCTGCAGCGTGTGCTGAGCTCGGCCACTGGGAGCTTTAGATGCTCTGTGTGTGGAGAAATCCCGCCTGGCTGTTCCGCATTGGCTCACCTCGGCTTGCTGTAGCCTTCCCGTGAATTTGCCGGTGCCGCCGGCAGTATGGCGCTGCTGCCGCCGCGTCTGCCGCATCCTTGGGCGTGAGGCCGGTTATCTCCTCTGTGACTCTGTTCTCAGTCCACTTTCTCTCTGGAGCCTGGTGATTTTTTGTTTCACTGGTAATGGTGTTTTCTGGCTATGAAAGGCACTGATTTTGTGGTAATGGAGATTTGTTGTTAGCGGGGCTCTTAAGCCCCGCTTTTCTCGGTCGCCATCTTCCTGGAAGTCTGTTTTATTTCTTTCATTGTGGATTCATTGTTGATATAAAGAAAAGCCTCTGATTTCCTTAGGTTGATTTTGTATCCTGCAATTTTGCTGAATTTGTTAACTCCAGAAGTCTTTTGGTTGAGTTCTTAGGGTCTTCTAGGTAAAGGATCATGTCATCTGCAAATAAGGATTATTTTAATTCCTCTCTTCCTATTTGAATTCCATTGATTTCCTTCTCTTGTCTTATTGCTGTGGCAAGAGTTTCAAGGACTATATAGAAGAGGAGTGGTGATAGTGGACATCCTTGTCTTGTTCCCGATTTTAGGGGAAATTCTTGCAGTTTTCCCCCATTTAGTATAATGTTGGCTTTGGGTTTGTTGTATATTGCCTTAATGATGTTGAGGTATGTTCCTTTTATTCCAATTTTCTGTAGTGTTTTTTAACATGAATGAGTGTTGGATTTTGTCGAAGGCTATTTCAGCATCGATTGCTATGATGATGTAGTTTTTATTCTTGATTCTATTTATGTGGTGGATGACATGTATTGATTTGCATATGTTGAACCAACCTTGTTTTTCCGGGATGAAACCAACTTGATCATGGTGTATTATTCTCTTGATATGGTTTTGAATGCGTATGGCTAGCATTTTGTTTAGAATTTTTGCATCTATGTTCATTAAAGATATTGGTCTGTAGTTTCCTTTCTTGAGGTATCTTTATTTGGTTTGGGGATTAATGTGGTACTGGCCTCATAGAAGGAATTTGGGAGAGTTCCATCTCTTTCAATTTCCTGGAATAAGTTATAAAGTAATGGTATTAGTTCTTTACTAAAGGCTTTGTAGAATTCAGCTGGAAACCCATCTGGGCCTGGGCTTTTCTTTGATGGGAGAATTTTTATTGCCATTTCTATTTCATTGTTTGCTATTTGTTGGTTTAGGCTTGCTTTGTCCTCTTGGTTCAGTTTAGGTAGGTTTACTGTGTTTAGGAATCTATCGATTTCTTCCATGTTTTCTTGTCTATTGGAGTATAAATTTTTAAAGTAGTTTCTGATAATCCTTTGAATTTCTTCACTATCTGTGGTGATGTCTCCTTTTTCATTTCTGATTTTAGTGATTTACATTGATTTTCTTTTTCTTTTGGTTAGGTTGGCCAGGGGTTTATCAATTCTATTAACCTTTTCAAAGAACCAGCCTTTTGTTTTGTTAATTCTTTGAATTGTTTTTTTGTTCTCTATTTCATTTATTTCTGCTCGGATTTTAATAATTTCCTGTCTTCTGCTGGCTTTGGGGTTGGACTGTTGCAGTCTTTCTAGATCCTTGAGTTGTGCCAATAGGGTCTGAACTTGGTGATTCTGAATCTTTCTTTTTTTGGGGGGGGATTTATTTATTATTTATTTTGAGTTGTGAAAATTCTTTTTTTTTGAAGTTTATTTTATTTATTTTTTTATTGGTGCACTGTATTCATACATCATAGTGGGATACAAACTTTTGTAGACATACATGTACACATCGCCCAGTCAGCCCCCACCCGATCCTCACCCCATTCCCTCCCCATCCCTCCTTCCCATGCTTGGCTTAGTGGTTGACATCTAGTATTATAGCAATTTATCCAAAATTAAAAATGATAATCTCACATAACAGTTTCATTTGTCTGATACCAAGATTTTGATGACTTAAAGATAACATTTCAATATTTCTTTTTGCTTTCTTTCTTTTTTTATTTTTTATTTTTTATTTTTTATTAAAATTTTTTTTATCGGTGCATTATATTCATACAACTTATTGGGGTAAAAAACTTGTGTGTACAAACATGTACTCATCGCTGATTTAACCCCTACCCAAATCCCACCCCATTCCCTCCTCGTCCCTCCCTCCCTTGCTTGGCTTAGTGATTGACTTCGATATGTTTAAGTACATTGTGAGCTTTAGAGATTTTCCTCTTCCACCCTCATTTCTCCTCCTTTAGGCTGACTTGTTTGCTCCTCTTTTCTCCCTAACTCTCACATATTAGGGAAAGCATCTGATTTCTTATTTTTTGTGCCTGACTAATCTCACTTAGCATAATGTCCTCCAGTTCCATCCATTTCCCTGAAAATGATGTAATTGAGTTTTTTTTGATGGCTGAGTAAAATTCCATTGTGTACATATCCCACAGTTTTGTAATTCAACCATCTGTTGATGGACATCTTGGCTGGTTCCATAGTTTGGCTATGGTGAATTGTGCAGCTATGAACATAGATACACATGCATTAGTTTGGTAGTTTGGTTTCTTTTCTTTTGGGTAGATACCCAACAGTGGTATTGCTGGATCAAATGGAAGATTTGTTCCCATTCTTCTGAGGATTCTCCATACTGTTTTCCAAAGTGGTTGCACTAATTTGCAATCCCACCAAGAATGCCTTAGAGTTCCCACTTCTCCACATCCTTGCCAGCATCTGTTGTTGTTTGTGTTTTGAATGATGGCCATTGTAGTTGGAGTTAGGTGAAATCTCAGGGTATTTTTGATTTGCATCTCTCTGATTGCCAGTGATGTTGAGCATTTTTTCATGCATTTATTGGCCATTTGAATTTCTTCTTTTGTGAAGTGTCTATTTAGTTCATTTGCCCATTTTGTTATTGGATGTTTTGTTTTCTTAGTGTTGAGTTTCTTGAGTTCTCTGTATATTCTAGATATTAGTCCTCTATCAGTGGTGTAGGTGGCAAAAATCTTCTCCCATTCTGTTGGCTCTCGATTGAGGTTCTTGATAGTTTCCTTTGCTGAACAGAAGCTCTTCAGTTTCATGCAATCCCATGTATTGATTCTCCTTTTAATTTGTTGTGCCTTTGGGGTCTTGTTGAGGAAATGTTTGTCTGTGCCTATGTGTTGTAGTGTTGTACCTATGCCCTCTTCAAGGAGCTTCAAGGTCTCTGGTTTAATTCCCAAGTCTTTGATCCATCATGAGTTGACTTTTGTACAGGGTGAAAAAGTGGGATTAACATCCAATTTTCTGCATATGGTTAACCAGTTTTGCCAACACCATTTGTTGAAGAGGCTATCTTTTTTCCAGTGTATGTTTTTGGCCTCTTTGTCAAAAATCAATTGGCTGAAAGTGTGTGGACTTGTTTCTGGGTCTTCTATTCTGCTCCATTGGTCTATATATCTGTTCTTTTGCCAGTACCATGCTGTTTTTATTACAATGGCTTTGTAGTATAGTTTAAAGTCAGGTATTGTGATTCCTCCTGCGTGGTTTTTGTTGCTGAGAACTACCTTGGCTATTCTGGGCTTTTTGTTATTCCAGATAAATTTAAGGACTGATTTTTCTATGTCTGTGAGGAATGATCTTGGTAGTTTAATGGGCATTGCATTAAATCTGTAGATCACTTTTGGGAGGATGGCCATTTTAATGATATTAATTCTGCCAATCCATGAACATGGAAGGTCTGTTTATCTTTATTACCAGAGAATATTTTTTTCTATTTTTTAGGTGAAACTATCATATATTTATATATTTATTTTTCAGAAAAAAATCTATCCTAATATGGAATATGGATTCTAGATACCCAAAATGATCTTGAAAAAGAACAAAGCTAGAAGATATATATTTTCTGATTTCAAACCATATAAAGCTACAATAATTGAAACGGTGTAGTACTGTTCTAAAGGCAGATATATAAACCATTGGAGTTAAATAAAAACCTAGAGCTAAATTCTTCCCTATATCATCAAGTTATTTTTGACAAGGTTTCCATGAACATTTGGTGGTGGAAATATTAATCTTTTAACTAAATATTGTTGAAACATAATAATTACATGGAAAAGAATAAAATTGGACCCTTACATAATCCCATATACAAGTATTAACTCAAAATAGATAAAAGACCTAAATATAAATCTTAAAACTATAAACTTTTAGAAGAAAATCTGGGTCATAAAACCTCACAACATTGAAATTGGCAGTGATTTCTTGGATATGATTTCAATGGCACAGGCAACAGAAGAGTATACAAACTCCCTAAAAAATAAAAAAATATTGTATATCCAAAGACAATGTAAACAGAGTTAAAAGTTACTAATAGAATGGGATAAATTATTTCCAAATGCTATATCTGAAGGTATATTAATATTCCAACTAGAAATACTAAAAATTAACAACAATAAAGGCAAACAATACCCTTTAGAGATAGGTAAAAGACTAACATAAATAATGAATCTCCACAGATAACCAATCTTAGTTGTCTGTTGGATGGAAAATCTTGTTTCTCTGGTTCTGATGTGAGTTACCTATTTCTTCTTTGTAGTTAATCTCTTTGAGTATTTTCTCTAGTGCTGCTTTTGAAGACATAAATTTCTTTAGTTTCTGTTTGTCATGGAAGCTTCTTATTTCTCCATCTAATTTGATAGAAAGTTTTGCTGGGTAGGAAATTTTTGGCTGGAAGTTGTTTTCTTTCAGAATTGGGAATATGTTACTCCAAGCCCTTCTGGCTCTCATGACTTGGTTTGGGAAGTCTGGAGTGATTCTAATTGGTTTGCCTCTGAATGTCACTTGGCCCTTTGCTTTTGTTGCCTTTAAGATTCTCTGCTTGGCTTCCACATTGGTCATTTTGACAATTATGTGGCGTGGAGATCCTCTTCTCGGATCCTGTCTAAAGGGAGTTCTATATGTTTCCTGATCTGTGTATCAACCTTTGCTCTATGTTTGGAAAATTTTCTGCTATTACTTCCTTGAAGATATTGTTGATTCCTTTGGTATCACTTTCTTTCCCTCCTCTATTCCAATTATTCTTAGGTTAGCTCTCTTAAAATGGGCCCATATTTTTTCAATGTCAGATTCCTTCTGTTGGATATTTTTTTCTAGATTAGAAACTATGCGTTCATTTTTGTAATGATCATCTTCTAAGAGCGAGATTTTGTTCTTCATGTGTCTAATCGGTTGTTTGTGCTTTGAATTGAGGACTTTACTTCATTAATTGCATCCTTTATCTCTTTTTGGCTCTCTCTGAGTTCTTTTCGAAGCACCTCTATTATTTCTAGAGTTATTTTCCTGATTTGATCTTCTAGAAATCTCTGATTTTCTGTTTTATCGGGTTCTGATGTTGTGGGGTTGTGGGCATTCATTGCTCCAGTGTTATTCCTCTTTCCCATGATTTCAGAAGTTTGTGCCTTCTCTGGGTTCTTCCCTTGGGTCACTATGACTTCACTTAAGGTGCTCTGGATCTCGAGTCTCTAGTATCTCAGACCCCACTACTCCTTTACTGGGTTGTATCACAGAGTCTCCGACCCAGGGAGTCGATAGAGGCTGATTTAAACTATGGGGGGTGCCAGGTTGCACGTTCTCCTATGGTGTGATATCTCTGCTACCGCCACTCCCCCACTGGGTCAAGTCCCAGGAAGTACAGTACTGGGATTTCTTCTTTGTGGCCCGCAATTTCACTCACTGTTATTGATTTCGCAGATGTAGCTGTACTGGATTCGGTGAAATTTCTGCTGCTGCCGCCGGTGGCAATATGGCGCCACTGCTATGCCCTCATCCGTGAGGCTGGCTCATTTCTTCTTGGTTTTGAATTCCACTCTGAGAACTTGCAGCGTGTGCTGAGCTCAGCCATTGGGAGGTTTAGATGTTCCCTGTGCTGAAAAATCTCGCCTGGCTGTTCTGCAGTGGCTCACCTCGGCTTGCTGTAGCCGTCTGGTGAATTCGCTTATGCTGCCGGCAATATGGTGCTGTTGCCTCGACCTCGGGCGTGAGGCCAGTGTATCTCCTCTGTGGCTCTGAGCTCTGTCCTCAGTCCGCTTTCTCTCTGGAGCCTGGTGATTTTTTGTTTCTCTGGTGATGGTGTTTTCTGGCTCTGAAAGGCGCTGATTTTGTGGTAATGGAGATTGGTTGTTAGCGGGGCTCTTAAGCCCCGCTTTTCTCGGTCGCCATCTTTCCAGAAGTCCCTGAATCTTTCTTATGTGAGCACTCAATACAATAAACTTTCCTCTTAATACTGCCTTCATAGTGTCCTAGATATTTTGGTAAGTTGTGTCTCTGTTTTCATTTATTTCCAAAAATTTATTTACTTCTTCCCTAATTTCTGCTCTTACCCATTCATCATTCAATAGTGTATCATTCAGTCTCCATTGCATAATTTTTTTTGAATTTCCTGTTGTTGATTTCTACTTTAATTCTATTATGGTCTGAAAAGATTCAAGGAATTATATTACATCTTTTGAATTTGCTGGTGCTTTCTTTGTGTACCAGGATGTGATCTATTTTGGAGAAGGTTCCATGGGCTGATGAGAAGAATGTGTATTCTGTAGTTTCTGAATGAAATGTTCTGTATATGTCTATTAGGTCCATTTGGTTTATAGTTTTCTTTAGTTCTAAAGAGTCTTTAGTCAACTTTTGCCTTGAAGATCAATCCAGTGGTGTGAGAGGCGTATTGAAGTCTACCAGAATTATTGTATTTGGGTCTATTTGAGATCTGATGTCCCAAAGGGTTTTACAAACATGGTTGCATTCACATTTGGAGCATAAATGTTTACTATCATTATTATCATCTTGGTGTATTGTTCCTTTTAATAAAAGGAAATGCCCTGATTTGTCTCTTCTGATGTGTCTTAGTTTAAAGTCTGTTTTGTTGTATATCAGGATTGCTACCCCTGCCCTTTTATGTTCTCCAGTAGCATGGTATATCTTTTTCCATCCTTTCACTTTCAGTCTGTGAGTGTCTTTGGCTGTTAGGTGAGTTTCTTGCAAACAGCATATATTTGGGTTATGTTTTTTGATCCACATTGCCAATCTATGTCTTTTGATTGGTAAGTTAAGTCCTATGACATTAAGAGTTATTATTGAAATATGATTTTTGTTTTCTCTCATTTTGTGTTCTGCCATCTGTTTGGGAGCTTTTTCTTTCTTCTTTACTTAGAAGCCCCTATGATCACTTTCCTTTCTTCTCTGGTTATGAAGTCTGCTTCTTTTTTCTTCTTTATGGTTTATTTCTTTACGTATTTTCTCTAGTGTTGGTTTTGAATTCATAAATTTTTTGAGATTTTGTTTATCCTGAAATACTTTTATTTCACCGTCGACTTTGAATAGTAGTTTTGCTGGATAAAGCAGCTTTGATTGGAAGTTATTTTCTTCCAAGGTCTGGATCACGTCATACCAGTCTCTCCTGGCATTCATGACCTGGGTTGTATAGTCTGGGGTGATCCTTATTATTTTGCCTCTGTATGTCACCCGACCTTTTGTTCTCACTGCTTTTAAGATCTTTTCCTTGGCCTCTATGTTAGTCATTTTGACTATTATGTTGCATGGGGAGGTTCTTTTTTGATCTTGTCTTAATGGTGTTCTGTATGTCTCTCGAACATGAAGATCTATCTCTTGTTCCATGTTAGGGAAGTTCTCCAAAATTATTTCTGTGAAGAGATTACGGATGCCCCTGGTCTGTACCTCTATCCCTTCTTCAATGCCTTTTATCCGTAAGTTAGGGCATTTCATGTTGTCCCATATTTGCTGTATGTTTAGGTTTTGTTGCAGTAATGACTTCTGCATACTATTGACTGTGTTTTCGGTGTTGGATGAACTGTCTTCTAACAGTGATATTCTACTTTCCATTTCCTCTAATCTTCCAGAATTTCTTTCTATTGCTGACTTCATTTCATTTATTGACTCTTTCATTTCATTCCAAACCTCTTTCTGATTCTTTTTTGGTGTTTCTAACTCATCTTTCATCTCCTCTAAACTTGTTTTAAATCTTTTCATCATATTGTAGATCAAGATTCGGAACTCCCCTTCCTGCATTTCTTGTAGGTGAGTATTCGTGATTTCTGTCATTTCTCCATTATTCCTAGATCTCATATTTTCAGAGTTCTCAGGTCTGGTTTTCTGCTGTCTTCCCATCATTAGTGGGTATTATTTTTAGCCTAGTCTTTGTATTAGGACTTTAGAAAAGACTTATCCACCCAGAAAAAAAAGTTATCCCCCCAGAAAACCAAAAACCAAAACAAACCCCAAGACCCAAAAAAGTAAAACAAACAATACCAAACCACAATAGTAAAAAATAAAATATAAAAGGATAGAAAAATAGTAAAGAAAAAATAATAAAAGGATAACAGTCCTACCATGTTGTTGATATATGGTGAATCTTGTATTTGCTTGGAGTGTCCCCTTGTGGCCCCATGCAGGTATCGTACCTTAAGCGCTCTTCTTTGGTCCCGGAGTTGAATTGGCCCACTTTGTGCACACTGGCACTCACATATATCGTACTCACTGTGTGCTTGCTGCTTCCTTGGCTCCTCTGAATTCACAATGGCAGTCCAATCTGTGGCTCTAAAGCTCTGGCAGCTCTCCTGTATCCTGCTGACTTTTTGCTCCCACAGTGAGCAGGTCCACTTCCCAGTCCCTGCCAATCTCCGGGCATGTCTGCGGGGCCTCCTTTGTTGGGTGCCACTCAGGAGCTCCAGTTAGCTAGCAACTTCAGGTATTGGAACTCTCTGGTCACTTTCAGACTTTAGAGGTTCTCTGGGAATGTTAAAGACCCAAAAGTCCCATTTGGGCCAGTGTCCCTGAGGCCATTGCGCCTGCTCCTGCACTCCGCTGGCCGCTGAGTCTTCAGCTCACTATCTGCTTTCTTTGTGTGTTGTGGTGAATCTTGCAGTTCAGTTGCTGGATTTTTTCTGCTGTACTCCCCAAGTCTGTTTTGGATCATATGTTTAATTTTTTCTTTATTAAGACACTTCTGTCTCAGTAGTTGAACTTAGTTTGCTTCAGCTAGTGAGGGACGCTGCGTCTCTCCGTCGCCATCTTGGACCCCCCCCCCAAAAAAAAACAAACCCTGTTTTAAAATAAAAAGTCAAAAGGGATGGAGGTATAGTGCTAAGGTAGAATGCCCCTGGATTTAATTTCTAGTAATATACACATGTGTGTGCACACACAGTATGTATATCATAAGCATCTTTCTGCATCAGTATAATTTAAGTGACCAGTTTTAATGGTTACACAACTTTACCCTATATAAATGTATTAGAATTTAACCATTTCATCTTGTTGGGTACTATTCTCTAACTCTTTTTGTGTCTGTGAATGACACTGGGGATTGAGCCCACAGTTGCTCTATCTCTGAGTTACACCCCTTGCTTTATTATATTTTGCACCAGGGTCTTGCTACATATTATGACGTTAATTCTTTGGAGCTTTACCAAGGTGTTTTTGTTCTCAGTCTTTTGAGGCACCTCTACATTGATCTCAACAGTGGTTGTACTAATTTATACTCCCACCAACAGTGGAGATTGGATGTTTATAGCAGCTGGGGGGAAACCCTGAAAACCACGGCTGATGCTCTTTTGATCTCCTCCCATCTACCCATATTTCTAAGATAAAGGAGCAATGACATTTTCTCACTTGTGGTGAGGAAACCACAGCTACTTGGTAAATGTGGTATTTAGCAGCAGTTGCTGTTGCCTGGGTCTCTGAGGGTGGGGGGAACTCTGGACACTGTAACCAGGTAGGCCCTCTTAGGTGGAGCCATGTTGTAGCTGTCTCTGTGCTCCAGAACTGGGGATTAAACCCAGTGGCACTCTTCCTCTGAGCTATATCCCCAGCCACCCTTTTTTGAAATAGAATTTTGTTAAGTTGCTAAGGCTAGCTCGAACCCATGATCCTCCTGTCTGATCTCCCAGCCTCCCAAGTACTGGGGTTACAGGCAATTGCTACTGAGCTCAATTTTTTTGTGACATTGGGGATTGGATCCAGGGACATACTACCTCCAAGCTACACCCCCAGCCCTATTTTCAGGTTAATAAGAGTCTCACTACTTGTTGAGGCTATCCTTGAACCTGAAATCCTCCTGTCTCAGCTTCCTAAGTACTGGGATTACAAATATGTGTTACCATGCCTAATTTACCTCTTCTGATTTAAGCTTCCTAGTTTAGTTTTGTCGTGCTTTTACACACACACACACACACACACACACACACACACACTAAAGAAAGGTAGTACTTTTTCTAATATTATTTGCAAAAGTAAAATTAGGAGATTAATTTTTAATGATGACCATGATATAAAAGGGAGTCTGGTTAGTGGAGCAGCCCTTTTATTGAAGCTTGAAAGATTATTTTCTACTTTACCTATTTAAAATATTCATACCACTGGTGAGAGGAAATATCCCCTTTTCTTCAAGGGTTGAAGATGTTCTTTATCAAGGACAAAAGATAAAATAAAATAATCAATTAACCTGAAATAGGAGTTAAAAGTTTTTAAAAAATTATTAGTAGTAAGATATGTAGCTATTTCCATGTTTCCTTGAAGGGTTTCAGTTCTGAAGTACATGTTTGCATCTGAAGTACATGATGCTCTCTGAAGGCTGGGACCATCTCATTTCCTGCTGAATGTTGTATGTCAGTTGACAGAGTGCTAGCTGTGATGCAGGTGACCTCTGACCCCATTGTGTCTGGGATAGTTCTGGTTTATACCTGTTCTGAAGTAATTAGATTAATGTTCCTGTCACTCTTCAAAGAGTCCGGGTTTGTATACTAAGTTATATAATCATTCTCAATATTAACATTTTTATTTTCTTTCTACTTTATTCATTTTCCTCATCTCAAATTCCTTAAAGACAAGAGAGAGAGGTTAAAAACAGCCTCTTCTTAAACCATCCTGAAATTCTCACTTCCTATAGTCATATGACTATGTTTATCTCTAACCTTTTAGTATTCATTTTTTATTTAAGTAAATTGCTGCAGTGTCTTTTTCCCCCAACTTCTATCCTTTAAAAAAATTTTTTTATTGGTGCATTATATTCATACATCATATTGGGGTAAAAAACTTGTGTGTACATACATGTACACATCACTGATTTAACCCCTACCAAAATCCCAACCCATTCCCTCCACATCCCTGCTTCCCTTTCTTGGCTTAGTGGTTGACTTCTATATGTTTAAGCACATTGTATGCTTTATTTTATTTTATTTTATTTTATTTTATTTTATTTTATTTTTTTGGTGGCACTGGGGTTCCTGGAAGCCCTTCTACCTCCAGGCTATACTCCCAGATGTATTTTGTATTTTTTTTTATTTGGTAACAGGGTCTCTAAGGCAGTGAGGCTCGCTCTGAACCAGCGCGATCCTCCTGTCTCCACCTCCCAAGCACGGGGATTACAAACATGCGCCACCATGCCCAGTGACATTGTGTGTTTTAGAGAATTTCCTTCTTATCCCCTCCCATCTCCTCCTTTAGGTTGTCTTGTTTGCTCCCCTATAGGATTTCCTTTTTCATCTAGAGTTCCATGTATGACCCATTTCTCCCTAGCTCTCATATATTAGGGAAAGCATCTGATTTTTAAAATTTTTATTGGTGCATTATATTCATACATCATAGTGGAGTAAAAAACTTGTGTGTACATACATGTACACATCGCTGATTTAACCCCTACCCAATTCCCATCCCATTCCCTCCCCGTCCCTCCTTCCCTTGTTTGGCTTAGTGGTTGACTTCGATATGTTTAAGTACATTGTGTGTTTTAGAGATTTTCATTCTTCCCCCTCCTTTCTCCTCCTTTAGGTTGTCTTGTTTACTCCTCTATAGAATTTCCTTTTTCATCTAGAGTCCCTCCTATGACCCATTTCTCCCTAACTCTCACATATTAGGGAAAGCATCTGATTTCTTATTTTTTGTGACTGACTAATCCCACTTAGCATAATGTCCTCCAGTTCCATCCATTTTCCTGAAAATGATGTAATTGAGGTTTTTAATGGCTGAATAAAATTCCATTGTGTACATATACCACAGTTTTGTAATCCATTCATCTGTTGATGGACATCTTGGCTGGTTCCATAGTTTGGCTATTTTGGTGAATTGTACAGCAATGAACATAGATACACATGCGTTAGTTTGGTAGTTTGGTTTCTTTTCTTTTGGGTAGATACCCAGAAGTAGTATTGCTGAATCAAATGTTAGATTGTTCCCATTCTTCTGAGGATTCTCCATACTGTTTTCCAAAGTGGATGCACTAATTTGCAATTCAACCAACAATGTTTTAGAGTTCCCACTTCTCCACATCATCGCCAACAACTTTTGTTTGTGTTCTGAATGATTGCCATTCTACTTGGAGTTAGGTGAAATCTCAGGGTAGTTTTGATTTGCATCTCTCTGATTGCCAATGATGTTGAGTATTTTTTCATGTATTTATTGGCCATTTGAATTTCTTCTTTCATGAAATGTCTATTTAGTTCGTTTGCCCATTTTGTTAATGGATGCTTCATTTTCTTAGTGTTAAGTTGCTTGAGTTCTATGTATATTCTAGATATTAGTCCTGTATCAGAGGTGTAGATGGAAAAAATCTTCCATTTTGTTGGCTCTCAGTTGAGGTTCTTGACAGTTTCCTTTGCTGAACAGAAGCTCTTCAGTTTCATGCAATCCCATGTATTGATTTGCCTTTTAATTTGTTGTGCCTTGGGGGTGTTGTTGAGAAAGTGTTTGTCTGTGCCTATGTGTGGCAGTGTTGGACCTATGCTATCTTCAAGGAGCTTCCATGTCTCTGGTTTGATTTCCAAGTCTTTGACCCATCTTGAATTGACTTTTGTACAGGGTGAGAAAGTGGGATTAATTTCCAATTTTCTGAATATGGTTAACCAGTTTTGCCAACACCATTTGTTGAACAGTCTATCTTTTTTCCAGTGTATGTTTTTGGTCCTATTTGTCAAAAATCAATTGGCTGAAAGTGTGTGGACTTTCTGGGTCTTTAATTGTGCTCCATTGGTCTATGTATTTTTTTTTTTTTTTTGCCAGTATCATGCTGTTTTTATTACAATGTTTGTTTTTTTTTTTTTTTTTTTTTGTATAGTACTGGGGGTGGAACCCAGAGGCCTTCTGCCTCTGGGCTATACTCCCAACCTATTTTATATTTTTATTTGGAAACAGGTTCTCACTAAATTGCTGAGAGTCTCACTAAGTAGCTGAGGCTGTCTTTGAACCTGTGTGATCCTCCTGTCTCAGCCTCCCAAGTGCGGGAATTACAAGCCTGTGCCACCACACCTGGCTTTACAATGGTTTTGTAGTATAGTTTAAAGTCAGGTATTTTGATTCCTCCTGCATCATTTATGTTGCTGAGAATGACTTTGGCTATTCTGGGTTTTGTTATTCCAAATAAATTTAAGTACTGATTTTTCTATGTCTGTGAGGAATGATGTTGGACATTGAATTAAATCTGTAGATGACTTTTGGGAGGATGGCCATTTTAATGATATTTATTCTGACAATCCATGAACATGATCTTTCCATTTTCTAAGATCTTCTTCGATTTCTTTTTTCAATGCTTTATAATTTTCTTTGTAGAGATCTTTTACCTCCTTGGTTAAGTTTATTCCTAAGTATTTTTTTTTTTTTTGTGGGAGATCCTGAGTGGAAATGTTTTCTGAATTTATTTTTCAGTGGATTTATGGTTGGTGTACAGGAAAGCTTCTGATTTTTTAAGATTGATTTTGTATCCAGATACTTTGCTGAATTTGTTGATCAGTTCTATAAGCCTTTTGGTTGAGTTTGTTGGGTTTTCTAAATACAATATCATGTCATCTGCAAATAGTGAAAGCTTGAGTTCTTTTCCTATGTGTACTGCTTTGATTTCCTTTTCTTGCCTTACTGCTCTGGCTAGAGTTTCTAGTACTATATTGAAGAGAAGTGGTGATAAAGGACATCCTTGTCTCATTCCTGTTTTTAGGGGGAATTCTTGAAGTTTTCCCATTTAATATGCTGTTGGCAGTGGGCTTATTGTAGATTGTCTTAATGATGTTGAGATATGTTCCTTCTATTCCAATTCTCTGCAGTGTTTTTTTTTTTATCATAAATGGATGTTGAATTTTATCAAATGCTTTTTCAGCACCTATTGAAATGATCATGTGCATTTTGTCTTTGATTCTGTTTATATGATGAATTACATGGATTGATTTTCATATGTTGAACCAGCCTTTCATCCCTGGGATGAACCCTACCTGGTCATGGTGTATGATTTTCTTGATGTGGTTTTGAATGCGTGTTGCTAGTATTTTGCTTAATAGTTTTTCATTCAAGTTAATCAGATATATAGGACTGCAGTTTTCCTTCCTTGAACTGTCTTTATTCAGTTAGGGTATTAGTGTGATGTTGGCTTCATAGAATGTATTTGGGAGAGTCCCAGTTTTTTTCTATTTCACGAAATAATTTGAGGATTATTGGAGTTAGCTCTTCTATAGAGGTTTTATAGAATTTACTTGGGAAACCATCTGGTCCTGGGCTTTTCTTTGATGTTAAGCTCTTTATTGTTGTTTCAATCTCTTTGATTGTTATTGTTATTGGTTGGTTTAAGTGTTCTATATCTTTTTGACTCAGTTTAGGAAGGTTGTATTCATCTAGGCAGTTGTCAATTTCCCCCAGATTTTCCATTTTTTTGGGGTATAGTTTTTCAAAGTAGTTTTAATAATCCTCTGTATTTCTACACTGCCAGTAGTAATTTCTCCTTTTTCATCTCTTATCTTCATAATTTGTGTTGATTCTCTCTTTTTTTTTGTTAGGTTGGCTAGTGTTTTATCTATCTTGTTAAATTTTTTAAGGAACCAGCTTTTGGTTTTGTTCATTTTCTGTATTGTTTCTCTATTCTCTATTTCATTAATTTCTGCCCTAATTTTAATGATTTCCTGTCTTCTACTGGCTTTGGGGTTCAATTGTTCCTGCTTTTCAAGGGCTTTCAAGTATGTCGTTAGGTTATTTATTTGAAAAATTTCTGTGTTTCTTATGTGAGCACTCAGTGCTATAGATTTTCTTCTTAATACTGCCATTAAAGTGACCCAGAGGTTTTGATATGTTGTATTTTTATTTTCATTTGTTTCTAGAAATTTCTTGATTTTATCTCTTACAGTCTTCACAGGTTTATGTTGTTTCTCTGGGTCTTCTTATAGTTGATTTCTAGTTTTATTCCATTATGGTCTGAAATGACACAGGGAGTATGTAACATTTTTTAAATTTGCTAATGCTCATTTTGTGTCCCAGGATGTAATATATTTTGGAGAAGGTTCTGTGAGCAGTTGAGAAAAATATAAACTCCACTGTATTTGGGTGAAATATTCTATATGTGTCCAACAGGACCATTTGATTAATGTTGTTCTTTAGTTCTGAGGCATCTTTACTGACCTTTTGTCTGGAAGATCGGTCTAATGTTGTGAGAGGTGTGTTCAAGTCTCCCAGTATTATTGTTTTGGGATTTATGTGTGACTTCATGTCACAAAGAGTTTGATTTATGAAAGTAGCTGCACCTATGTTTAGGGCATAGATGTTGATTATTGTTATTTCCTCTTGCTGGATTGTTCCTTTTAACAGTAAAATATGACCTTCTTTGTCTCTTTTTAATAAGTTTGGGTTTGAAGTCTAACTTGTCTGATATCATAGTTGCTACTCCTGCTTGCCTTTGAATTCTGTTAGCATGGATTACCTTGCTCCAGCCCTTTACCTTGACTTTGTTCCTGTCTTTACTTGAAAGGTGTGTTACTTTAAGCAGCAGACGGATGGATTCTGGTATTTAATCCATTTTGCCAGTGTATGTCTTTTAATTGGGGATTTGAAGCTATTTACATTCAGTGTGATTATTGAGAGATAATTTTTTTTCAGGTCTGGGGATGGAACCCGGGGGCATTGACCTCTGATCTACACCCCCTGCCCTATTTTTTATTCTTTATTTTGAAACCGGGTCTCACTGAGTTGCAGAGGGCCTCACTAAGTAGCTGAGGCTGTCTGTGAACTGCAATCCTCTAGGTCTCAGCCTCCTGAATGCTGAGATTACCAGCGGGTACAACCACGCCCAGCTACTGAGAGATAATTCTTGACGTGTTAAGATTTTTTATTATAAGATTTATTAACATGTTAAGATTTTTTAAAATTTTTTAATTTTTTTTTTTGGGTGGTACTGGGGTTCCTGTAAGCCCTTCTACCTCCGGGCTACACTCCCAGACCTATTTTATATTTTTTGAAACAGGGTCTCTTACACCAGCGCGGCTGGCTTCGAACCTGCGCGATCCTCCTGTCTCCGCCTCCCAAGCGTGGGGATTACAAGCATGCGCCACCACGCCCGGAAACATTAAGATTTTTAATTCCTAACATGTTAAGATTTTATTTCTGTTTGAGATACTATTTATTCTTCTTTGCTTAGTTGTCTGCTGGATGGGAAATTTTGTTTCTTTGGTCTGGTGTGTATTACCTATATCTTCTTTGTAGTTTATCTCCTTGAGTATTTTCTCTAGCACTGGTTTTGAAGACATAAATTCCCTCAGTTTCTGTTTGTCATGGAAGCTTCTTATTTCCGCATCTAATTTGATAGATAGTTTTGCTGGTTAAGAAATTTTTGGTTGGAAGTTGTTTTCTTTCAGAGTTTGGAATATGTTACTCCTAGCTCTTCTGGCTTTCATGACTTGGTTTGGGAAGTCTGGAGTGATTCTAATTGTTTGCCTCTGAATGTCAGTTGGCTTTTTGTTTTTGTTGCCTTTTAGATTCTCTCCTTGGGTACTTAAACATATTGAAGTCAACCAGTAAGCCAAGCAAGGGATGTAGGGATGGGGAGGGGATAGGGTGGGTATTGGGTAAGGGTTAAATCATTGATGTGTACTTGTATGTACACACAAGTTTTTTACCCCAATATGATGCATGAATACAATATACCAATAAAAATTAAAAAAAAAGATACTCTCCTTGGCTTCCACATTAGTCATTTTGACAATTACGTTGTGTGGGGAACCTCTTTTCTGATCCTGTTTAAAGGGAGTTCTTTAAGTTTTCTGAACCTGTGTATCGGCCTCTTGCTCTATGTTTGGAAAAATTTCTGCTATTACTTCCTTGATGAGATTATTGATCCCTTTGGTTTCACCTTCTTTTCCTTCCTCAATTCCAATTATTCTTAGGTTAGCTCTCTTAAATTCTGCCCATATTTCTTCAATGTCAAATTCCTGCTGTAGCATTTTTTTTCTAAATTATAAACTATGCATTTGTTTTTGGAGTAATAATCTTCTAGGAGCAAGATTCCATTCTCCATATGGTCTAATTGATTGTTTATACTTTGAATTGAGGTCTTTACTTCAATGATTGCATCCTTTATTTCTTTTAGATTCTCTCTGAATTCTTTTAGAAAGTCCTGTATTAGCCGGGCGTGGTGGCGCATGCTTGTAATCCCCGCGCTTGGGAGGCGGAGACAGGAGGATCACGCAGGTTCGAAGCCAGCCGTGCTGGCGTAAGAGACCCTGTTTCAAAAATATAAAATAGGTCTGGGAGTGTAGCTCGGAGGAAGAAGGGCTTCCAGGAACCCCAGTACCACCAAAAAAAAAAAAAAAAAAAAAAGAAAGTCCTGTATTATTTCTACAGTTATTTTTCTGATTTGATCTCCTAGAGATCTCTGAATTTCTATGTTATCAAGTTCTGATATTATGGGGTTGTGGGCATTCATTGCTCTATTGTTATTCTTCTTTCCCATGATTTCAGAAGTTTGTGCCTTCTCTGTATTCTTTCCTGGGTCACTACAACTTCATATAGGGTGCTCTGGATCTGGAGTCTGTGGTAATCTCAGTCACCACTATTCCTTTACTGGGTTGTATCACAAAGTCTCAGACCCAGGGAGTTAATGAGGGCTGTGCGAGACCATGGGGGTGCCAGACTGGGTGCTTTCCATGGGTACCTGTGACTAGGGTTTGGTATTTCTGCCACCACTACTCCTTCACTGGGTTGGACTGCAAAATCTCAGACCCATTGACATTATTAAAGCTGTGCAAGTCCCTGGGGGTACAGTACTGGGGTTTCTCCTTTAGGGGTCGCAATTTCACTTATGGTTGTTGAGTGCACTGATCTGTAGCTGTCATGGACTTGGTGAACTCGCTGCAGCTGCTGGCCATATGGCATTGCTGCCATGCCCTCAGCCATGAGGCTGGCATATTTCTTTTCTGGTTGCCTTTAAGATTCTCTCTTTCAGTACTTAAACATAACAAAGTCAACCAGTAAGCCAAGCAAGGGAAGGAGGGATGGGGAGGGGATGGGGTGGGAATTGGGTAGGGGTTAAATTGGTGATGTGTACTTGTATGTACACTCAAGTTTTTAACCCCAATATGATGCATGAATATAATATACCAAAAAAAAAAAAAAAGATTCTCTTCTTGGCTTCCACAATAGTCATTTTGACAATTATGTGGCGTGGGGAACCTTTTTTCTGATCCTGTCTAAAGGGAGTTCTATAAGTTTCCTGGACCTGTGTATTGCCCTTTTGCTCTATGTTTTGAGCTCTGTTCTGAGTCCCTGGCGGGCGTGCTGAGCTTGGCCATTGGGAGTTTTAGACGTCCTTTGCACTGAAAAGAACTGCTGAATTATACCCGGATGTTCTGCAGCTGCTTGCTTCAGCTCCTTGTTTACCTTTTCTCTCTGGAGCCTTGTGGGTTGTCGAGTGTGCTGATCTGGAGTTGTAGAAAGCATGATGAACTTGCTGCTGCTGCTGGCTATATGGCGCTGCTGCTGTGTCCTCGGCTGTGAGGCAGGCAAATTTCTTTTCTGGTTTTGAGCTCCGTTCTGAGTCCCTTTCTTCTCTGGAGCCTGGTGCTGTGAGGGAAGATGGCACCAGCGTGGCTTGATTGGCGGAATGTGGGCTGGTTTCTTTTCTGGTGTCTGGTAGTTCTAGCCTTCTTTTTCTCTGTCCCTTGTATTTACAGTTTTTATTTCTCTGCTGATAGTGTTTACTGGCTATGAAAAGCACTGATTTTGTGGCAATAGAGATTAATTGTTAGCCAAACTTGTAAACACTGCTTTTCTCAGTCTCCATCTTCCCAGAAATCTGTGGTATTCTTGTTAAGGGCTTGCTTGCAGTGTTGCTCAATGAGCTGTTTATAGATATCCACAGCTATCCACCATCACCTGTGGGGCTCCTTCCACCTCAGTAGCTCTGCAGGTGCCATCTTTGCTCATACTATGTCACCATCTTGGAACCTCATGCCCCCCCCCCACCTCCCATACACACATGGTTGACTTGAACCCACCATCTTGCCTTATTCCCCTCCCAGTTCCTTTTTGAGCTCATAGTAATTTTTTTGATAAATTCACCTGCTTTTGCCCATTTAGTCTGACTATTATTCTGATTTATTCTTTTTTGTCTAACTAAGGGCTTTTTGACCCTCTCTTTTTAAAAAATCTCTCTTGCTGTCCTAACTGAGCAGCTAGTCAAGGATTACCTCTTAGTTTCATCCTGGATTCAAAGGACAAAGACCATCCCTTTTGGGAATCTCAGAGGGAATAAAAATGGTAGTATTTGGTGTGGATCTCCCTGCCATGGAGGACAAAATGTCCATTTAAATAAATTGATTTTCACTCATGACTGACTGTATCTGCCAGCATTCTTGCAGTCATAATCTAAATATATGACCACATAAGTTAGAGGAAAGATTTATTTTCTTATGGTTTTGGGTTCAGTCCATGTGAGGCTGGAAACTGAAGATTTCAGCATGCAGTGATAGTGGCAGGAGGCCAACGGAGAGCACATGGCCTGTCCTCTTTACATCATGGAGACCAGAAGTGAGAGAATAAACAGAGGGAGCAGGAACTCTTTATGTAAGTCTCTAGGCTATACCCCCAGGGACCCAGCTCTAGCCACACCCAAATAAATCCATTACAATGAATTTATCCACTTCTGGGATTACAATCCACTTCTGGGATTACAATCTTCATGACTCTTCAAGGGACAATTCTATATCTAAATATAACACTGAATATGCCCCAAGTACACTCAACTTCATGGGTTTTTCCTGCTATAGATGCAATAAAATCTATAACACGATATGTTTTGGTTTTTGAAGGCTCTAAATCTGGAAGTCACTCTTTATGGAGAGCATCTTTAACTGTCTTATCTCCTACTTGTGGGAACCCAATATCTGGTAACTGAAAGGTTTTAAACTTTTGTTTACTTAATTATATATTAAATATATATTTATTAAATTATATTTATGTACAGTAATATTTCTTATGTTTTATATATTGTCTACAGGATACTAAATTGGCTTATAGATAAATTAGTGCTCATAAATTAAGGAATCATAAATTCAAATATCTTTTAGTTTATATAATTTAAATTAATGACAAATAAGTGGCCTCAAATTTGTTCATACGGTAAAAATCAAGATGTACTTAAAATAATTAACATATACATTTTCTCTTTCTAGATGTTTGCCTCTATAAGATATATTAAACTACAATGTCAACTGTTTTTGGGTTGCTTCTTTGATAAATTATTGCTTAAATATTAACATTGCTCAGATGATATTTTTATTTTTGGAGGTAATCTATAAATAGCGATTTAAAAGTAAACTAGTTAAAGTCAGTTGAGATAAATGCTTCTTGGAAGTGAAAGGTCTGAGGCCCCAGCCAGCGCAGGGGGGCGGGGCCGGAAGCCAGGAGGCAGAGCTCCATGATTCCCACAGAGGAGACCACTCCCCTCGATTTAAGGTAGACGCTGCTACCTCAGAGGGGGACAGAAGCCTGATAGAGACACATAGACAGAGACAGAGAGGCACGTTCTTCCCCACTAGACCCGTGGGCCCGCGGGGGCTGGTGGCTGACTTTTTCAGCAAGATTAATAGGTTTCAAAAACTTCTACCTCCTTTCATGGCATGGGGCAAAAACTTGAAAGTCTAGGCAGGCAAATTTTCAGGATCTGTCAAGGCTGACCAGTTCACAAGAGCTACAGTTTCCAGGTTTTAAATGCCCTTGAGGGCCCTAGGTACATAATATTTATATACTTCAGAGAGGGAGGGGATACCCACTTTCTCAAGTTCCTATGTCTTCTCCTCTGGGCTGTATTCTAGGAAAGAAAAGGAGGTTCGTGTTCTTTTGCAATACTGATTGGTACCAGTACCAATTAAATTAACAAGAAGCAGTCACTAACCCAAATATGAGAAAGGAAGAGGAAGAAAATAGAGTGGGAAGTGGGGAGGGGCTAAATGAGTGACGTGTGTATGTATTCCTCTACCATCTTGTGCTCCATTAAGATATATGACTACAATGTACCAATAATATAAAAAGAAGCATGACCCTTAAATGGGAGCCTTGATATAGTTCCATACATTCAGGTATTATGACCCTAAGAGACAACCTTGACTTTTGAAAAACTTGTAAGTTAGGTTAATTATGGCATTGTTCAACCTTCCATTTCCTCTTTTGGGCTTTACCACAGGGGGTAAGACAAAAACACTGATAGAATTATCTCAAGAATCCATACAGTAGCACACAGACCCCTGACCCAAAGCCTTCTTCCCCTGTACCTGGGAACCCACAGCTGAAGTTAGAGAATTCCAGCCTATTACATTGCAGCTTTAGATTCCCACATGATGAAATTGTGTGCATTTGCATTAAGCCATGGCAGGAAATCCAAAAGTAATCACCCAACTTACTATGCATGAGGAGGAGTGAGATTTCTTTTCTTTTCTTTCTTTCTTTTTTTTTTTCAGTACTGGGGATGGAACCCAGGGGCATTCTACCTCCCAGCTACACTCCCAGTTCTATTTCTTATTCTTTATTTTGAAACAGGATTTCACTGAACTGTAAAGGGCCTCAATAAGTAGTAGCTGAGTCTGTCCTCAAACTGCAATTCTCTTGTCTCAGCATCTCGAATCCTGGGAATTTCTTGAAAGTATAGAAACTAACCATGTGACAGACTGAACTTCTCCTAATTCTGCTCCCAGACTAACCAGCTTTGTGACCCTCCTGTTTAGCTCACCCAACAAAGCCTTTAATGCATACCCTATCTGCATCCCTTGAATGAAATCTTTCTTTTAGGGAGAAAAAACCAAGAGAAACAGTCTTATAACAATGCCAGTGGGAACAGTAACCAGGCATACTTGGATCATTGTTACAGTGGCCTCTGAGTTCCTGGCAGCCTAATATGGTGAAATGTTTCCCAGAGAAACAAATTACCAAGAGGCCCTGTTTCAGTAGTGTGCCTTGGGTCTGTCTTCTCAAAGCAAAGTCTTTTATTGCCCTCAAGCCTGAGAAGGTAGGTAGTATCTGGTCAATTCCTGAGATGCTCTTGAGGCATCTTTCCTATTGTCCTGGTGCAAAGTGCTTGACTTCTTTTTAATCAAGCTAATCTCTACAGCACCAACACCTTCCTTGGATCCAACTGTTCAGGAGCTTCTTTTATAGCCAAACTCCAAGTTTAAAAAATCTTTTTGCTTTGTTTTCTGCTTTTAATTCTCACTGCAAATACGTATAAAAAAAAGCCAACAATACCCATTCCACTTCTTGAATGCTATGCTACTTTAAAATTTCCTCTGCCAGATAAAGTAATTTGTTATGCTGGTATTGGAAAATTGCTCTAGTATTAATTTCCAAAATATAAAAAGCAGTCAGAGCCTAAATGTTGCATAAGCATTCAGGCAGGGAGGGGTGGCAGCTGTTACACTGCAGAGCTCCCCCGTCTCTCTTTGCTCTTTGTTTTAATGACTAAGCTATAGTAAGAATGTAAAGAAAATTAAGGCCTTTAGCCTTAAAAGTCCTAGAGACAAATGAAGCCCTTATTCCTAAAAATATGCAGAGGCAATCAGTGCCTTTGTTTACATCCCCTTCTCTGTGACCTGGCCTGGGTATAGAAGACTTAAACTCTGTGTGCTGCTTCAAAGCACCTATAGTTAATGGGCAACAAATAAAGCACAATATAATAGAGGTGGAAACAAGATATATTATTGACTCCTACACATTAGACAAGGCAAAAAGAAGTTACTAGCCCATTGCATTGGTAATGCTGATAAGAACATACCAACACAAAATTTGCATTTAAAGGCCAAGGATGGAGAGTAGGGAAGAGTTCCACTTTTGGGCTCTCCAGCATGGGTTCCAGGCATGCTGCTTTGCTTCTCTTCCCTTTCTATTTTCCTACTGAATTTTTTGGGTGGTACTGGGGTTCCTGGAAGCCCTTCTACCTCCGGGCTACACTCCTAAACCTATTTTTTATATTTTTATTTGGAAACAGGGTCTCTTACGCCAGTGTGGCTGGCTTCAAACCTGCACAATCCTCCTGTCTCCGCCCCCCAAGCATGGGGATTACAAGCGTGTGCCACCACACCTGGCTTCCTACTGATTTTTAAATAAAGATTTGTTGAAGCTGCACCAAGCTGCCTATTAGTTTTTAATTTCCTATTCAACAAATTTTAGTTTAATTGAGGATAGAGCCCTCAGCGCTGTTACAACTGTAACATTCATCACATTTAAATTCAGCCTTACACAGGATAAGAGCCTGCTGAGGGGTTAGGCCAGTGCTGGGGCCAATGGCTGGCATCGGAGCCTGCCATGAGGCAAGGCCACTACTGGGGCCTCCAAGGCTGGGATTGGAGCCTGCCAAGGGGTTAGGCCGATGCCGGGGCCAGCAGCCAGCATCAGAGCCTGCCGTAAGGCAAGGCTGGTGCTGGGGCTTCTGAGGCCTGGATAAGAGCATGCCGAGGGGTTAGGTTGGTACTGGAACCAGCAGCTGGCATTGGAGCCTTCCGTGAGGCAAGGCTGCTACTGAGGCCTCTGAGGCCGGATCGGAGCCTGCCGAGGGGTTAGACCGGGGCTGGGGCCAGTGAGGCTGTCATCGGAGCCTGCCGTGAGGCAAGGCCGGTGCTGGCACCTCCGAGGCCAGGATCGGAGCCTGCAGAGGGGTTAGGCTGATTCTGGGGCCAACAGCCAGCATCGGAGCCTGACAGAAGGCAAGGCCGCTACTGGGGCCTCCGAGGCTGGGGTCGGAGCCTGTCGAGGGGTTAGGCCGGTGCTGGGGCCAGCGAGGCCGGCATCGGAGCCTGCTGAGGGGTTAGGGAGGTGCCAGGGCCAATGGCCAGCATTGGAGCCTGCTGTGAGGCAAGGCTGCTACTGGGGCCTCCTAGGCCGGGATCGGAGCCAGCTGAGGGGTTACGTTGGTGTGGGGGCCAGCGAGACCAGAATCGGGGCCTCCCATGAGGCAAGGCCACTGTTTGAGCCAGTGAGGTCTGGATCAGTCCACCGGGTAGCCAGGCCACTACTAGGGCCATCAAGTGTGGGATTGCTACTTGCAATGCGGCATGCACAGAGAAATATCGCAGAAAATAAAAATCAGATGCTTCCCCTAATCAGCAAAAACTAGGAGGAAAGGGGCAACAGGAAAAGGTATAGCTATAGACTAGCTCTCCCCCATGCCTTTTGTTACACTCCAAAATGTGTTAAGTTGCTTATCTGGAGTCTGGGATTCCCCCCACCCCCATCCTTGAGCAAGTTTGCTTTTCTTAGAAATATAAGAAGTCCCTATGATTTTGGGCTTCTGTTCTCTTGCTAATTACCTTTTGGCACCTGGAAGTCTGCAGCCCTTTCCTTGAAGCTCTTAGATTTTTTTTTATTTTTTATTTTTTTACTACTAAAGATATATTTTGAAAATTGAAAATCTTTCTCAATACTGGTGCATTAATACATTTTGAAGCCTCTTTCCAATACTGGTACATCCTAAAGTTTGCACTACATCCCAGTAGTGCCACAAGCTGGGGACCAAGCCTTCAACACATGAGCTTTTGGAGGAAATTTCAGATGTGGGAAATGTTAAATGGCAACACAAACAAATACTTGGTAGATGTTCAACATGGAAAATTTGTACTTTTTGCAAAAGGTGTGCCATTGTAAGAAAGAAAAGCAATCTTTCCTATCAAAGTTACAAGATTATGCCAGGCGTGGTGGCACATGCTTGTAATCCCCATGCTTGGGAGGCAGAGACAGTAGGATTATGCAGGTTTGAAGCCAGCCACGCTGGCTTAAGAGACCCTGTTTCCAAATAAAAATATAAAAAATAGGTTTGGGAGTGTAGCCCAGAGGTAGAAGGGCTTCCAGGAACCCCAGTACTACCAAAAAACAAAACAAAACAAAACAACAACAACAACAACGACAAAAAAACAAAGTTACAAGATTACATAGAAATTGGCAGGTTTCCATTTTGTAACTGTAGCTTAGGTATCTGTTACAGTTTAAATGGTGGGGGTTCTTTTTCTTATTCAACTAAAGCTTGTTGAATAGAAATATTAAAATTAATAGGCAGCTCAGTGCAACTTTAACAAATCTTTATTACAAAATCAATAGGAAATAGGGTAGTAGGAAATAGAGAAGATAAGGAAAAAGCAGCATGCTGACCCACATGTTGGAGAGCCTGAAAATGGAACTCTGGTCCCTTTTTGGGACCCCAACCTTTAAGTAGATTTTGTATTGGTATCTTTCTCATCAGCATTATAAGGCAATGGGCTAGTTATTTATTTATTCCTTAGCCAGGTGTTCCTCTTTGTCTCTGGACAGTGCACTTACTAAGTGCAAGGGTCAAGAATCTACCTGGCCCTTGTCTCTATTGTATTGGGCAGTATTAGTTGCTCATCAACTAGGGTGCTTTGAAGCTGCACACAAAGTTTACCTTTTCTATGCCTAGGCCGGATCACAGAGGAGAGGAGGTAAACAGAGACACCAATTACCTCCATTGTATTTTTAGGGCTAAAGACTTCAGTTGACTCTAAGGCTTTTACCACAGGTTAATCATTAGAATGAAGGGCAAAGCAGAGAGGAACTCTGAATTCAATAGCTGCCTGAGTTCCTGCACAGCACCTAGGTTCTGACTATATTTTACATTTTGGAAATTAATATCAAAGCAATTTTCCAACACCAGGACATTAATACATTTTGATGTCTTTTTCCAATACTGGTACATCATCCATTTTATAATGCTTGTACATGTGTCTATATGTTCCACTCCAGGAAGTACTGGTTTCATATTTCTCCTTTTATAAAATTTTCCCAAGGAAAAGTAGCCAAACAAATTAGATTGTGAAGGCAATGAGGATGGTGCAATGGCCTATGTATTAGGGGGATAAAAGACTGCATGCCCTATAGTGTGCTTGCTCTAGTTTTCCAGTGGCATTTGTATACATCTCTGAAAAAATAAATTGTCTTGCTTAGTTACTTTTGATTTCATGATGTTTATTTGTGGCTTTTCTATAATCCATTTCTTTTTTTTTTATTGGTGCACTGTATTCATACATCATAGTAGGATACATACTTTTGTAGACTTACATGCACACTTTTCCCAGTCAGCCCCCACCCAATCCCCACCCCATTCTCTCCCTATCCCTCCCTCCCATGCTTGGCTTAGTAGTTGACATCTAGTATTATGGCAATTTATCTAAAATTAAAAATGATAATCTCACATAACAGTTTCATTTGTCTGATACCAAGTTTTGATGACTTAAAGATAACTTTTCAATATTTCTTTTTGCTTTCTTTCTTACCAGAGAATATTTTTTTCTATTTTTTAGGTGAAACTATCATATATTTATATATTTATTTTTCAGAAAAAAATCTATCCTAATATGGAATATGGACTCTAGGTACCCAAAACGATCTTGAAAAAGAACAAAGCTAGAAGATATATATTTTCTGATTTCAAACCATATAAAGCTACAATAATTGAAACAGTGTAGTACTATTCTAAAGGCAGATATATAAACCATTGGAGTTAAATAAAAGCCTAGAGCTAAATTCTTCCCTATATTGTCAAGTTATATTTGACAAGGTTTACACGAACATTTGGTGGTGGAAATAATAATCTTTTAACTAAATATTGTTAAAAAATAATAATTACACAGAAAAGAATAAAATTGGACCCTTACCTAATCCCATATACAAATATTAACTCAAGATAGATAATAGACCTAAATATAAATCTTAAGACTATAAACTTTTAGGAGAAAATCTGGGTCATTAAACCTCACAACATTGAAATTGGCAGTGATTTCTTGGTTATGATTTCAATGGCACAGGCAACAGAGGAGTACACAAACTCCCTAAAAAATAAAAAAAAAATATTGTATATCCAAAGACAATGTAAACAGAGTTAACAGTTACTAATAGAATGGGATAAAATATTTCCAATTGCTATATCTGAAGGTATATTAATATTCCAACTAGAAATCCTAAAAATTAACAAAAATAAAGGCAAACAATACCCTTTAGAGATAGGTAAAAGACTAACATAAATAATGAATCTTCACAGATAACCAATCTTAGTTGTCTGTTGGATGGAAAATCTTGTTTCTCTAGTTCTGGAGTGTGTACCTATTTCTTCTTTGTAGTTAATCTCTTTGAGTATTTTCTCTAGTGCTGGTTTTGAAGACATAAATTCCTTCAGTTTCTGTTTGTCATGGAAGCTTCTTATTTCTCCATCTAATTTGATAGAAAGTTTTGCTGGGTAGGAAATTTTTGGCTGGAAGTTGTTTTCTTTCAGAATTGGGAATATGTTACTCCAAGCCCTTCTGGCTCTCATGACTTGGTTTGGGAAGTCTGGAGTGATTCTAATTGGTTTGCCTCTGAATGTCACTTGGCCCTTTGCTTTTGTTGCCTTTAAGATTCTCTGCTTGGCTTCCACATTGGTCATTTTGACAATTATGTGGCGTGGGGATTCTCTTCTTTGATCCTGTCTAAAGGGAGTTCTATAAGTTTCCTCGACCTGTGTATCAACCTCTTGCTCTATGTTTGGAAAATTTTCTGCTATTACTTCCTTGAAGAGATTGTTGATCTCTTTGGTATCACTTTCTTTTCCCTCCTCTATTCCAATTATTCTTAGGTTAGCTCTCTTAAAATGGGCCCATATTTCTTCAATGTCAGATTCCTGCTGTCGGATATTTTTTTCTAGATTAGAAACTATGCATTCATTTTTGGATTGCTCATCTTCTAAGAGCGAGATTCTGTTCTCCATGTGTTCTAATCGGTTGTTTGTGCTTTGAATTGAGGCCTTTACTTCATTAATTGCATCCTTTATCTCTTTTTGGCTCTCTCTGAGTTCTTTTCAAAGCACCTCTATTATTTCTACAGTTATTTTCCTGATTTGATCTTCTAGAAATCTCTGATTTTCTGTTTTATCGGGTTCTGATGTTGTGGGGTTGTGGGCATTAATTGCTTCAGTATTATTCCTCTTTCCCATGATTTCAGAAGTTTGTGCCTTCTCTGGGTTCTTCCCTTGGGTCACTATGATTTCCCTTAAGGTGTTCTGGATCTCGAGTCAGTAGTATCTCAGACCCCACTACTCCTTTACTGGGTTTTATCACAGAGTCTCCGACCCAGAGAGTCGACAGAGGCTGCTTTAGACTGTGGGGGGTGCCAGGTTGCACGTTCTCCTATGGTGTGATATCTCTGCCACCACCCCTCCCCTACTGGGTCAAGTCCCAGGGAGTACAGTACTGGGATTTCTCCTCTGTGGCCCGCAATTTGACTCACTGTTCTTGAGTACGCAGATATAGCTGTACTGGATTCGGTGAATTCTCTGCTGCTGCCGCCGGTGGCAATATGGCGCCACTGCTACGCCCTCGGCTATGGGGCTGGCGTTTTTCTTCTTGATTTTGATTTCTACTCAGAATCCCTGCAGCGTGTGCTGAGCTCAGCCACTGGGAGCTTTAGATGCTCTCTGCACGGAGAAATCCCGCCTAGCTGTTCCGCAGTGGCTCACCTCGTCTTGCTGTAGCCGTCTCGTGAATTCGCTGGTGCCGCCGGCAGTGTGACGCTGCTGCCGCTTCTGCCGCGTCCTTGGGCGCGAGGCCGGTGTATCTTCTCTGTGGCTCTGTTCTCAGTCCGCTTTCTCTCTGGAGCCTGGTGATTTTTTGTTTCACTGGTGATGGTGTTTTCTGGCTATGAAAGGAACTGATTTTGTGGTAATGGAGATTTGTTGTTAGCGGGGCTCTTAAGCCCCGCTTTTCTCAGTCGCCATCTTCCCGGAAGTCTTCGTCTATAATCCCTTTCTAACATGACCAACAAAAGTTTGGTAAGCAAGCACACTGAGAAAGAAGCCTGATTGAGTTTTATTCCTGACCCAATCCAACCTGGTATCCTGACTGACAAGGGCTTGGTTTCACAACTCTGCATGATTGGCTAGTTTAAAGACAGGCAAGAGTTTTGACTTTTCTGGTTTGACAAATAAAGATTATGGGGAACTAAATCTTATATAAACTAAAATGGCTGCCACCTGACCAACTTATTTGATAGAAAGGACTTATATTTCTTACAGAAGATCCAAACCATAACAACATTCAAATCAGAGCAGATCAGCAATATCAGCCTTATTCAGATACTTTTTGGAAGTGCAAATTCTGAGTCCCCACCTAGTCCCCAGTTGTACTGAATAAAAAACCCTGAGGGTAGGTCGGCAATCTATATCTTCACAAGCCTCTCAGTGGTTCTGATATACTCTAAAATTTGAGAAACACTGTACAAAACCAATGGTGTCAGTTTCTTGTTTGTAAAATGGGTAAAACAATATTACCTCTAAATGTGAATAAAGACCACAGGAGAAAATGTTAAAAAAAAAAGAAAAAAAAAAAGCTTGCCGGGCGTGGTGGCACACACTTGTAATCCCCGCGCTTGAGAGGCAGAGACAGGAGGATTGCGCTGGCTTAAGAGACCTGTTTCCAAAAATAAAATAGGTCTGGGAGTGTAGCCTGGAGGTAGAAGGGCTTCCAGGAACCCCAGTACCACCAAAAAAACAAAACAAAACAAAAAAAAAACGCTAATTAGGAGTTGGCTTGTAGGAGAAAAGATGGGTAGTGGCTGTTTTCTTCCTTCCATGCCTTTTGAGGCTATACAATGCCATCTTCAGCAAGATTGTGTGTGTGTGTGTGTGTGTGTGTGTGTGTGTGTGTGTGTGTCTGGGGGTGGAACCCAGGGGCATTCAACCTCTGAATGATATCCCCGCCCTATTTATTATTCTTTATTTTGAAACAGGGTCTTACTAAGTTGTGGAGGACCTCACTAAATAGCTGAGGCTGTCCACAAACCATGATCCTCCAGTCTCAGCCTCCCTAATGCTAGGATTATATGCGTGCACCACCACACCCAGGTAGCAAGCACAGTATTTAGATCATGGTGAATGGAAGGCTGAAAGAGTGAGGGTGGCCATTTTCTAGGGGCGAGCATGAAGCAATTCAGATAATGGAACAATGAACCACCTCCAACTATTTCTGGCAGGGTACAGAGCTATCTTCGTTGTTTTTAAATTTCTTCCTCTTTCTTGTCTGTAGATCAGAGTGATTATTATTGCTGGCAGGGCACCTGTTAAGTGTAATGAGCCCAGAGTTTGCTTCAGTCAGCAGTGAGAAGTTCCTAGTAACTAGCTCTGGGAATGACAAGGTGTAGCAAGTACAGTTAAGGCCTTCTCAATTCATGCATACCATTAGCAGGAGCTCATTAAGGACAAAAACAAAGACAAAGGGTAAATAAAAAATCTTGCTCTGTGTAATTACAACCCAGTCTAACTGTTTGCTCCCAGGGTTCAGCTGAAAACTTTCCCTGTGCCTGGGACCTCTTGGCTTGCCTGGCCTCTGCACCTTTATTTATGTAGTTTCTCAGGGGTCTTGTCTCCACTGAGTGGCAAACAGGTTGGGGGCATGGATCAGATACCCCATGATGTCATGTCTCAGACAATACTGCTGACATGACATAGGCCCCAACCAGGACTCTGCTTGGCATTCAACACAGGCATGGGAAGTGGATAGCAGTGAACCCCTATTCCGGATGCCTTTTGGATGCACCGCAGGAGCCTGATCATGCCTTCTGGGTGACTTAGGCAGCTTATATAGCATAGGGCTCCTGTAGGTTTTTCTCCCAATTGTAAAATTAAAAGTAAGTGCTGCAGATAGCCAAAGATCTTTTAAAAATGTGCTTAACATACAGTTTGCAAGTATCTGTTGGGTGAGAGTGACATACCAGGCCATGTTCATGGGGGTATTCTTTGATTTTAGCAGTTTTCCAACCAGGTGGTATTGCTGAGTTCATCTATCTACATAGTCAGCTCAGCCACCTAGCTGCATGGAATGGGTGAATGTGGTAAGAAAGACATCTTTCTTGTCAAAACAGCCACAAACACAACAAAATAATACAGAAACAACAACCCATGCCCCTAACAAAATTCCACCAATGACCTGGAGTTGATGCCTGAAGTCCCACTATTTGCCTTCTGCCTAAGCATGAAGTCATTCTCTTCTCTTAAACTTTGGAATGTGGAATCATTGAGTCACTCTCAGTCATCTATATTTATGTTTCAATTCTTTTCTGATTGATAACTTTCAGGATGGTGAACTATGGGGAGTGAGTCTTGGGAGATTGCTGAAATGAAGCTGAGCATGAGACTTTGGAGAGCTGTTAGAGGAAAAAGGAAAACCAGCCTAGTAGCTTCTCTTTTCTTGGTTAGGATTTTCCTGAGAACTGTCATGAATTGCCCTTCAAGTGCTGTGGATCAAGCAGGGGGAGGTGATATAGGCTGGAGTCACCCACAGCAACCACATACCAGTTGGTGATATATCACTTCCCAGAGAATTACCCTTCGTTTCTTCAGATATCTAGTCTAGCAGTTCATAGCACTGATTCCAAAATTTTTCTTCATTAATACTCCCTACAAGAATTTCTTAGACTTTCTCTCTGTAATTTTCCCTTTCCCCCATGAAATTTTAATAGTGTAAGTATACTACATACTTGTTTATGTTTTCCCTCTCTCATACATAAAACAAGTAATATTTATACTTTCCCTCCTCCAACAATTTTATAAAAAGTGTGATGGTCTAGATAAAGATAAATGTGAATGGAAAAATGATAAAAATGTGGGTAAAGATTCACAGAAAGTGTAAGAAAATTGTTTTAATCAACTTCCTTTCTGCTGTGACCCAAACATCTAACTTGCAAAACTCAGAGGGAGAATTTTCTTTGCTCATGGTTCTATAGATTTTAATCCATGCTAGAGAGGCTTATAAGTAGGAGCCAGGGCTGCAGGTCCTCTGGATGTAATGGTGTGAAGAAGAGAGAGAGGGAGGGAGGGAGGGAGGGAGAGAGAAAGAGAGAGAGAGAGAGAGAGAGAGAGAGAGAGAGAGAGAGAGAGAGAGAGAGAGAGAGAAGAGAAAAGAGAGAAGAGAGAAGAGAGAGACAGACAGCAGACAGTTTGGTAGTTTGATTTCCTTTATTTTGGGTAGGTACCCAGAATTATTATTGCTGGATCAAATGGTAAATTTGTTCCCATTTTTCTGAGGATTCTCCATACTGTTTTCCAAAGTGGTTGCACTAATTTGCAATCCTACCAACAATGTCTTAAGAGTTCCCACTTCTCCACATCCTTGCCAGCATTTGTTGTTGTTTGTGCTTTGGATGTTTGCCATTCTAGTTGGAGTTAGGTGAAATCTCAGGGTAGTTTTCCCCCATTTAATATGATGTTGGCTGTGGGATTATTGTCAATTGCCTTTATGATGTTGAAATATGTTCCTTCTATTCCAATTCTCTGCAGTGCTTTTATCATAAATGGATGTTGGATTATTATTATTATTTTTTAGTGGTATTGGGGTTCCTGGAAACCTTTTACCTTCGGGATACACTCCCAGACCTATTTTTATATTTTCATTTGGAAACAGTGTCTCTTAAGCCAGCGAGGCTGGATTTGAATCTGCTCAATCTTCTTGTCTCCACCTCTCAAGCGCAGGGAATATAAGCGTGCACCACCACCCCTATGCCCAGGTGGATGTTGGATTTTATCTAGTGCTTTTTTTAGCATCTCTTGAAATGATCGTGTGGTTTTTGTCTTTGGTTCTGTTTATATGATGAATTACATGAATTGATATTTGTATGTTAAACCAGCCTTGCATCCCTGGGATGAACCCTACCTGGTCATGGTGTATGATTTTCTTTATGTGGTTTTTGAATGTGTGTTGTTAGTATTTTGTTTAGCAGTTTTGCACCCAAATTCATCAAAGATATAGGCCTGTAGTTTTCTTTCCTTGAACTGTCCTTATTTGGTTTGGGTATTAATGTGATGTTGGCTTCATAAAATGTATTTGGGAGAGTCCCTTTTTTTTTTCCTATTTCACGAATAGATTGAGGAGTATTTGGATTAACTTTTGTATAAAGGTTTTATAAAATTCACTTGGGAAACCATCTGGTCCTGGATTTTTTTGATGGTAAGCTCTTTATTGCTGTCTAAATCTTTTTGATTGTGATTGGCTGGTTTAAATTTTCTGTTTCTTCCTGACTCAGTTTAGGAAGGTTGTATTTATCTAGAAAGTTGTCAATTTCCTCCAGTTTCCATTTTGTTGGAGTATAGTTTTTCAAAGTAGTTTCTGATAATCCTCTGGATTTCTACACTGTCTTCTGACCTCTCCCTGTTTACCACAATTGGGAGGTCTGTGGTGTTTCTGAAGATCCTACTCATTGGGTTTAGTGTTAATCATAGGACTCCCCCCAACTTTTCACTGATCAGAGCCTGAGTCTGTCAGAGCTTCTGATATGATCAGCAGCAGAACCCACTCCCATGTTCTCTGGGTTCTTCTCTAGGTCACCAAAACTTCACTAATGTTGCTCTGGATCTCTGGATTGTGTGGTTATCTCAGCCACCACTACTCCTTCACTGGGTTATATAGCAAAATCTCAGACCCAGGGAGTTAATCATGACTGTGCAAGACCTTGGGGGCACTGGGCTGGGTGTTTTTCCATTGAGAACTGAGACTAGGGTTTGGTAATGTCTGCCACCACTAATCCTTCACTGGGTTGTACTGCAAGACCGCAGACCCAGGGAGTTTACCAAAGCTTTGCAGGTCCCAGCACTGGAATTTCTCCTGCAGGAGCCACAATTTCACTTATGATTTTGGGGTGCACTGGTCTGAATCTCTGACGGTCATGGTGAACTCAGCTGCCACTGGCAAGATGGTACTGCTGCATCGCTCTTGGCTGTGAGGCTGGCATATTTCTTTTCTGGTTTTGAGCTCTGCTCTTAATCCCTGGAGGGTGTGATGGGCTTAGCTGCTGGAAGTTTTAGGTGGTCTTTGTGCAGGAAGAACTGATGAATTAAAACCGACTGATCTGCAGCTGCTCACTTCAGTTCCTTGTTTTCTTTTTCATCTCTGGAGTCTGGTGCTGTGAGGCAAGATGGTGCTGGTGTAGTGCCCACTGCCAGTAGGCGGGCATGTTTGTTTTCTGCTTTCTGGTTGTTTTCTAGTCTTCTTTTTCTCTGTCTCGTGTATTTATAGTTTTTATTCCTCTAAAGATAGTATTTTCTGGCTATGTAAAGTGCTGTTTTTGAGGAAATGGAAATCGAGTGTCAGTAGGATGCCTAAACACTGCTTTTCTTGGTCGCCATCTTCCCAGAAGTCCTCCAAATCCCAACTCTAGCATGGCTGTCTTGTCTAACACATAAACTGTGGGGACATTTTAAATATTAGTAATACCAGAAACAATAGTTTCTCCTATGAGATACTCAGCCTATGTTGAGCACCATCCCAAGACTTTACATGTATTCACTAATCCTCAGAGTACCCTGTGAGTACTGTACTGTCTGTTTTCTGTTGCTATAACAAAAATACTGGAGGCTGAATACTTTTAAAGAAAAGAGGTTTATTTGGGTCACAGTTTTGAAGACTGAATGTTGAAAATTGGGCAGCACTAGCAATGGAGCCTCTGGAAAAGAACCCCGTTGTTGTGTCACACATGGTGGTGCCATGATGATGGGAGAAAAAAATCAAATGAAAAGACAGGAAGCTTGAGAGAGACCAAGGAGAGGCCTGTCTTTCTCTTAAAACTCAGTCTTGCAGAAAATAACTCACATCACACACAACTTATCCCTTTGGAGGGAAGCACTTCTGGTGTGACCCAGCAACTCCCAGTGGGACTCATTTCTCAGAGATCTACTACCTCTGACACTGGGGTACAAGTTTCTAACATATAAAAATGCAGGCAAAACTCACATCCAGGTAGTAGATGGAGAAAGTGGTGCAGAGAGGAGTTGAGAAACTTGTCCACAGAGGTGTCTATAGCTGGTAATGACAGAAGTCTAGGACTCTGCTCAATCAGCCCACATATGGCAACCTCTCCCAAGCATTCCAGCCTAATGCATTTTCTTTTATTTTAATAATTTTTGCATTATTGGATTCTCCAGAGAACATCTTTCTGCCTCCAGAGGCAAAACATGCTGGCTTGGTTTGATTGGAACCAATGTCTGGTACATGCTGCAGAGGGGTAACAGCTTCTCTTCTATCATGGTGCTGCTAGTGGAAGGCTATTTGTAGGTAGCTGAAGTATTTTATGGCCTATGCACAAATGTTTTCTGTTGTACATTCTAGAAGACCCCCTCTAAAGTGGAACTAGAAGAGGTTTGATCAAATATTCTTCTGCAAGTAGAAAGAACAATAACCATAATGGAGTCACAAGGGAGTGTGTTCCCTCTAAGTCAACCTTCCTTAAAGTCATCAGGCCACACATTTCCCCCTAAGCTGCATAGTCTGTGTTGATAGCTGGAGATGTCTTGGTGGTAGAATTTTACCTCTCAAGTTATAAAGAATGATTTGAATTGAGAGTGAGTTCTCTCATATAGTCTATTATCCTAGAGATACAGTCTAAAACCTCACTTCTCAGGAAAAATCACTTCTAAGAGTCTTCTCTTCTTTGGCATTGAAGAACTTTTCACTGATATCTAAGAAGTTTAGTTTTACAGAAATACTGCCAGGAACTGCAGACATAAGTCATCCCTTGGCAAAGAGGTGCTTCCAGTCTAGTGAGCATTCTGGACAAGTGAGCAGGTAATTTTGATGCCAGAGTTTTCTTACTGCGTTCTCAGTCTCAATAAGTCAACCAATGAAGTTGAGGAGAACAGAAGGGTAGGGATAGGAGTGTGAAAGTTTACTTTAGGCCAAGAAAAAATAGAAAACAGAGAGACAGAAAGGCCCCCCAAAGGGGAGGGGACAAGAAAGAATATAGCCATTGAAGCTCTTTTTTTTTGTTAATTTATTTTTTATTGGTGCAATGTATTCATACATCACAGTGGTATAAAGAAAATACTTTTGTAGACATACATGCACATCTCGCCCAGTTAGCCCCTACCACGATCCCCACCCCATTCCCTCCCCATCCCTCCTTCCCACGCTTGGCTTACTGGTTGACATCTAGTATTATAGCAATTTATACAATATTAACATTGATAATCTCACATAACAGTTTCATTTGTCTGGTACCAAACTTTTGATGACTTAAAGATAACATTTCAATATTTCTTTTTGCTTTCTTTCTTACCAGAGAATATTTTTTTCTTTTTTTTTTAGGTGAAACTATCATACATTTATTTATTTATTTTTCAGAAAAAATCTATCCTGATATGGAATATGGACTTTAGATACCCAAAACAGTCTCAAAGAAGAACAAAGCTAGAAGATGTATATTTTCTGATTTCAAACCATATAAAGCTACAATAATTGAAACAGTGTAGTACTGTTCTAAAGGCAGATATATAAACCATTGGAGCTAAATAAAAGCCTAGAGATAAATTCTTCCATACATTGTCAAGTTATTTTTGACAAGGTTTCCATGAACTTTTGGTGGAGGAAATACTAGTCTTTTAACTAAATATTGTTGAAAAATAATAATAAATGAAAAAGAATAAAATTGGACCCTTACCTAACACATATACAAATATTAACTCAAAATAGATAAAAGACCTAAATATAAATCTTAAGACTATAAGCTTTTAGAAGAAAATCTGGGTCATAAAACCTCACAACATTGAAATTGGAAGTGATTTCTTGGATATGATTTCAATGGCACAGGCAACAAAAGAGTAAATAAACTCCCTAACAAATAAGAAAAATATTGTATATCCAAAGACAATGTAAATAGAGTTAAAAGTTACTGATCCTCTTCCAAGAGTTCCTCCTATTACCCATTTCTCCCTAACTCTCACATATTAGGGAAAGCATCTGATTTCTTATTTTTTGTGCCTGACTAATCTCACTTAGCATAATGTCCTCCAGTACCATCCATTTCCCTGAAAATGATGTAATTGAGTTTTTTTTTGATGGCTGAGTAAAATTCCATTGTGTACATATCCCACAGTTTTGTAATTCATTCATCTGTTGATGGACATCTTGGCTGGTTCCATAGTTTGGCTATGGTGAATTGTGCAGCTATGAACATAGATACACATGCATTAGTTTGGTAGTTTGGTTTCTTTTCTTTTGGGTAGATACCCAACAGTGGTATTGCTGGATCAAATGGAAGATTTGTTCCCATTCTTCTGAGGATTCTCCATACTGTTTTCCAAAGTGGTTGCACTAATTTGCAATCCCACCAACAATGTCTTAGAGTTCCCACTTCTCCACATCCTCTCCAGCATCTGTTGTTGTTTGTGTTTTGAATGATGGCCATTCTAGTTGGAGTTAGGTGAAATCTCAGGGTATTTTTGATTTGCATCTCTCTGATTGCCAGTGATGTTGAGCGCTTTTTCATGCATTTATTGGCCATTTGAATTTCTTCTTTTGTGAAGTGTCTATTTAGTTCATTTGCCCATTTTTTATTGGATGCTTTATTTTCTTAGTGTTGAGTTTCTTGAGTTCTCTGTATATTCTAGATATTAGTCCTCTATCAGTGGTGTAGGTGGCAAAAATCTTCTCCCATTCTGTTGGCTCTCGATTGAGGTTCTTGATAGTTTCCGTTGCAGCACACCTGGCAGGGAATCAGAGCGGAGCTCAAAACCAGAGAAGAAATACACCACATCATAGCCAAGGGCGTGGCAGTGGTGCCATATTTCCAGTGGTGGCAGCAGCGAATCCACCGAGTTCACTACAGCTCCATCAGCGCACTCAATAACCGTGAGTCAAATTGTGGCCCCTAGGGGAGAAATCCTAGTACTGCACTCCTAGGGACTTGTGCAGATAGTCTCCCTGGGTCGGAGATTTTAGCAGTGCAGCCCAGTGGGGGAGTGGCAGTGGCAGAGATATCATACCATAGTCACAACTCCCCGCTAAGAAAGCCCAACTTGGCACCCCCCATGGTCTAAGCAGCCTTGATTAACTCCCTGGTTCTGAGACTTTGTGATACAACCCAGTAAAGGAGTAGTGGTGACTGAGATACCACAGACACGAGATCCAGAGCACCTTAAGTGAACTCGTAGTGACTCAGGGAAGAACCCAGAGAAGGCACAAACTTCCAAAATCATGGGAAAGAGAAATAACAACGGAGCAGTGAATGCCCACAATCCCACAACATCAGAATCTGATAACACAGAAATCCAAAGATCTCTAGAAGATCAAATTAGGAAAATAACTTTAGAAATAATAGAGGACTTTCGAAAGAATTTAGAGAGAGTCAAAAAGAGATAAAGGATGCAATTAATGAAGTAAAGGCCTCAATTCAAAGTATAAACAACAGATTAGACCACATGGAGAATAGAATCTCTCTTCTTAAGGATGATCATTCAAAAAATGAACGCATAGTTTCTAACTTAGAAAAAAAAAACTGGCAGCAGAAATCTGACATTGAAGAAATATGGGACCATTTCAAGAGAGCTAACCTAAGAATAATTGGAACAGAGGAGGGAAAAGAAGGTGAAACCAAAGGGATCAACAATCTCTTCAAGGAAGTAATAGCAGAAAATTTTCCAAACATAGAGCAAGAGGTCGATACACAGGTCCAGGAAACTTATAAAACTCCCTTTAGACAGGATCAGAGAAAAGGATCCCCACGCCACATAATTGTCAAAATGACCAATGTGGAAGCCAAGGAGAGAATCTTAAAGGCAACAAAAACAAAAGGCCACGTGACATACAGAGGCAAACCAATTAGAAACACTCCAGACTTCCCAAACCAAGTTATGAAAGACAGAAGGGCATGGAGTAAGATATTCCAAACTCTGAAAGAAAACAACTTCCAGCCAAAAATTTCCTACCCAGCAAAACTATCCATCAAATTAGATGGGGAAATAAGAAGCTTCCATGACAAACAGCAACTGAAGGAATTTATGTCTTCAAAACCAGCGCTAGAGAAAATACTCAAGGAGATTAACTGCAAAGAGGAAATGGGTAATACACGCCAGAACCAAAGAAACAAGAATTCCCATCCAGCAGACAACTAAGCAAAGAAGAATAAACAGTGTCTCAAACAGAAATAAGATCTTAACAAGTTGGGAATTAAAAATTATCTCTCTATAATCACACTGAATGTAAATGGCCTCAACTCCCCAATAAAAAGACATAAAGTGGCAAAATGGATTAAAAGCCAGAATCCATCCATCTGCTGCTTACAAGAAACACACCTTACAAGTAAAGATAGGAACAAACTCAAGGTAAAGGGCTGGATCAAGGTAATCCATGCTAATGGTACTCGAAGACAAGCAGGAGTAGCAACTATGATATCAGACAAGTTAGACTTCAAACCCAAACTTTTTAGAAGAGACAAAGAAGGCCACTCCGCGCCGCCGCTCCAGCCAATTGCACTGCAGCTATGGCTGGTCCGGCTCTTCTGGCCGCTCCGCTCGGCTGCTCTGGCCGCTCTGCTCGGCTGCTCTGAACCGCGGCTTCGGTTGCTCTGCACCGCGTGTCTGGCCACTCCAGCCGCTCAGGCGGTTCTGCGACGGCTCTGGCTGCTCAGGCCGCTCCACTCCGCGGCTCCCCCCAATCTGCGCTGCAGCTCTGGCCGCTCCGGCTGCTCAGGCCACTCCACTCCGCGGCTCCACCTAATCTGCGCTGCGGCTTTGGCCGCTCCACGCCACGCGGGCGTGGCACTTCGGGCTGGTTTTTTTTCCGGTGTCTTGATTTTCCAGCCCTTTTTCTCTGTCCCTTGTATTTACCGTTTTTATTTCTTTGCTGGTGGTGTTTTCTGGCACTGAAAGGCACTGGTTTTGTGGTAGTAGAGTTGGATTGTTAGCGGGACTTGTAAGTGCCGCTTTCCTCCGTCGCCATCTTCCCAGAAGTCCTGAAGGCAGTATTAAGAGGAAAATTTATAGCACTGAGTGCGCACATAAGAAAAACAGAAAATCTTCAAATAAATAGCCTTACAACACACCTCAAAGCCCTTGAAAAGCAGGAGCAATTGAACCCCAAAGCCAGCAGAAGATGGGAAATTATTAAAATTAGAGCAGAAATTAACGAAATAGAGAATAAAAAAACAATACAGAAAATCAACAAAACCAAAAGCTGGTTTCTTGAAAAAATTAACAAGATTGATAAACCACTAGCCAACATAACTAAAAAAAGAGAGAGAATCAACTCAAATTATGAAGATAAGGGATGAAAAAGGAAACATTACTACTGACAGTGTAGAAATCCAGAGGATTATCAGAAACTACTTTGAAAAACTATACTCAAACAAAATGGAAAATCTGGAGGAAATTGACAACTTCCTAGATAAATACAACCTTCCTAAACTGAGTCAAGAAGATATAGAACACTTAAACCAACCAATAACAATCAAAGAGATTGAAATAGCAATAAAGAGCTTACCATCAAAGAAAACCCCAGGACCAGATGGTTTCCCAAGTGAATTCTATAAAACTTTTATAGAAGAGCTAATCCCAATACTACTCAAACTATTTCGGGAAATACAAAAAACAGGGACTCTCCCAAATACATTCTATGAAGCCAATATCACACTAATACCCAAACCGAATAAAGACAGTTCAAGGAAGGAAAACTATAGGCCTATATCTCTGATGAACTTGGATGCAAAACTATTAAACAAAATACTAGCAACATGCATTCAAAACCACATCAAGAAAATCATTCACCATGACCAGGTAGGGTTCATCCCAGGGATGCAAAGCTGGTTCAATATACGAAAATAAATCCATGTAATTCATCATATAAACAGAATCAAAGACAAAAACCACATGATCATCTCAATAGATGCTGAAAAAGCATTTGATAAAATTCAACATCCATTTATGATAAAAACACTGCAGAGAATTGGAATAGAAGGAACATATCTCAACATTATTATTATTATTTTTTTTAACAATTTTTTTATTGAACATAAATAGTATACATTTACACTATATTTCGTGCCCTCTTCCCCCCCCCACCCCCATTTTCTCTTCCCCCCTCCCACCAATGGTTGTCCAGGTTAACCATGTCTTATCCATAATTTTACACATGTTCAGGTGTAGACCCTCATTAATCAAGATCGGCCTTTCTCCTCTCCTATCTTCCCATTAAAACTTAGCTAGTATTTCCCCTCTAATATCTGGAGTCCCACTGGTATTCTTTGTGTTTTCTAGTTTGGGCATATTAGAGGAAACATGTGTATCTTCTCCTTCTGTTCTTGGCTGATTTCACTTAACATGATGTTCTCCAGGGCTTTCCATCTTCTTGCAAATGACATAATTTTGTTCTTCTTTATGGCTGAATAGAATTCCATTGTGTGTATTTCCCACAGTTTTGCTATCCATTCATCTGTTGATGTGATCTGGGTTGGTTCCATATTTTGGCTATTACAAATTGGGCTGCTATGAACATAGGTATGCATACGTTGCTGTATTTCTCTGAATTCAACCCCTTTGGAAAGATACCCAGGAGTGGTATAGCTGGATCATATGGTGGATCTATTCACACCTTTCTTAGGAATCTCCACACAGATCTCCATAGTGGCTGAACTAGTTTGCACTCCCACCAACAGTGTAAAAGAGTTCCTCTTTCCCCACATCCTCGCCAGCATTTGTTGTTTGATTTCTTTATGCTTGCTACTCTGACTGGGGTTAGATGGAATCTCAGTGTAGTTTTGATTTGCATCTCCCTGATGGCCAGTGATGAAGAACATCTTTTCATGTATCTATTAGCCCTTTGTATTTCTTCTTTTGTGAAGTGTCTAGTTCATTTGCCCATTTCTTGATTGGGTTGTTTGTTTTGCTAGTGTAGAGTCTTTTGAGCTCTTTGTATACTCTGGATATTAGCCCCCTATCAGAATGGTGGCTGGTAAAGATCCTTTCCCATTCTGTAGGCTTCCTCTTTAGGTTATTGATAGTTTCCTTTGATGAGAAGAAATTTTTTAATTTGATGCTATCCCACTTGTTGGTTCTTGCTTTAATTTCCTGAGCTTTGGAGGTTTTGTTGAGAAAGTTACTGCCTGTGCCTATATGTTGTAGTGATGAGCCTATGTTCTCCTCTACTAACTTCACAGTCTCAGGTCTAATTTCTAAGTCTTTGATCCATCTTGAGTTGATTCCTGTGTTAGGTGAGATATAGGGGTTTAGATTCATCTTTTTACAAATGGTTAGCCAGTTCTCCCAGTACCACTTGTTGAAAAGGCTGTCTTTTCTCCAGCGTATGTGTTTGGCCCCTTTGTCAAAGATTAATTGACTAAAGATGTGTGGGTTTGTTTCCGTATCTTCTATTCTAATCCACTGGTCAGTATATCTGTTTTTGTGCCAGTACCATGCTGTTTTTACTACTATTGCTCTATAGTATAGTTTGAAGTCTGGGATTGTAATGCCTCCTGCATGATTCTTGTTATTAATAGCTTTGGCTATTCTAGGTCTTTTCTTTCTCCATATGAAGTTCATGATTAATTTTTCTAGGTCTCTGAAGAATGTCATTGGTTTTTTAATGGGAATTGCATTGAACCTATAGATCAGTTATGGCAGAATGGCCATTTTGATGATATTTATTCTGCCTATCCATGAGCACGGGAGATCTTTCCATCTTCCAAGGTCTTCTTCAATTTCTTTCTTTAATGTTTTATAGTTTTTGTTGTAGAGGTCTTTTACATCTTGGGTTAGGTTTATTACTAGGTATTTTATTGGTTTTGAGGTTATAGTGAATGGAATTGTTGTTTTTGTTTATTTCATTGTGGATTCGTTGTTGGCATAAAGAAAGGCCACTGATTTCTTTAGGTTGATTTTGTAACCTGCGACTTTGCTGAATTTGTCAATCAGCTCCAGAAGTCTTTTGGTTGAGTTCTTTGGGTCTTCCAGATAAAGGATCATGTCATCTGCAAATAAGGTATCTCAACATTATTAAGGCAATCTACAATAAGCCCACTGCCAAAATCATATTAAATGGGGAAAAACTTCAAGAATTCCCCCTAAAAACTGGAACAAGACAAGGATGTCCACTATCACCACTTCTCTTCAATATAGTACTAGAGACTCTAGTCAGAGCAATAAGGCAAGAAAAGGAAATCAAAGGAGTACAAATAGGAAAAGAAGAACTTAAGCTTTCACTATTTGCAGATGACATGATACTATATTTAGAAAACCCAACAAACTCAACCAAAAGGCTTATAGAACTGATCAACAAATTCAGCAAAGTATCTGGATACAAAATCAATCTTAAAAAATCAGAAGCTTTCCTGTTCACCAACCATAAATCCACTGAAAAAGAAATTCAGAATACACTTCCACTCAGGATCTCCCACAAAAGAATAAAATACCTAGGAATAAACTTGACCAAGGCGGTAAAAGATCTCTACAAAGAAAATTATAAAACACTGAAAAAAGAAATTGAAGAAGATCTTAGAAGATGGAAAGATCTTCCATGTTCATGGATTGATAGAATAAATATCATTAAAATGGCCATCCTCCCAAAAGTGATCTACAGATTTAATGCAATGCCCATTAAACTACCAAGATCATTCCTCACAGACATAGAAAAATCAGTCCTTAAATTTATCTGGAATAACAAAAAGCCCAGAATATCCAAGGTTGTTCTCAGCAACAAAAACCACGCAGGAGGAATCACAATACCTGACTTTAAACTATACTACAAAGCCATTGTAATAAAAACAGCATGGTACTGGCAAAAGAACAGATATATAGACCAATGGAGCAGAATAGAAGACCCAGAAACAAGTCCACACACTTTCAGCCAATTGATTTTTGACAAAGAGGCCAAAAACATACACTGGAAAAAAGATAGTCTCTTCAACAAATGGTGTTGGCAAAACTGGTTAACCATATGCAGAAAATTGGATGTTAATCCCACTTTTTCACCCTGTACAAAAATCAACTCACGATGGATCAAAGACTTGGGAATTAAACCAGAGACCTTGAAGCTCCTTGAAGAGGGCATAGGTCCAACACTGCAACACATAGGCACAGACAAACATTTCCTCAACAAGACCCCAAAGGCACAACAAATTAAAAGGAGAATCAATACATGGGATTGCATGAAACTGAAGAGCTTCTGTTCAGCAACGGAAACTATCAAGAACCTCAATCGAGAGCCAACAGAATGGGAGAAGATTTTTGCCACCTACACCACTGATAGAGGACTAATATCTAGAATATACAGAGAACTCAAAAAACTCAACACTAAGAAAATAAAGCATCCAATAACAAAATGGGCAAATTTACTAAATAGACACTTCACAAAAGAAGAAATTCAAATGGCCAATAAATGCATGAAAAAGCGCTCAACATCACTGGCAATCAGAGAGATGAAAATCAAAACTACCCTGAGATTTCACCTAACTCCAACTAGAATGGCCATCATTCAAAACACAAACAACAGATGCTGGCAAGGATGTGGAGAAGTGGGAACTCTAAGACATTGTTGGTGGGATTGCAAATTAGTGCAACCACTTTGGAAAACAGTATGGAGAATCCTCAGAAGAATGGGAACAAACCTACCATTTGATCCAGCAATACCACTGTTGGGTATCTACCCAAAAGAAAAGAAACCAAACTACCAAACTAATGCATGTGTATCTATGTTCATAGCTGCACAATTCACCATAGCCAAACTATGGAACCAGCCAAGATGTCCATCAACAGATGAATGAATTACAAAACTGTGGGATATGTACACAATGGAATTTTACTCATACATCAAAAAAACTCAATTACATCATTTTCAGGGAAATGGATGGTACTGGAGGACATTATGCTAAGTGAGATTAGTCAGGCACAAAAAATAAGAAATCAGATGCTTTCCCTAATATGTGAGAGTTAGGGAGAAAAGAGGAGCAAACAAGACAACCTAAAGGAGGAGAAAGGAGGGGAGAAGAGGAAAATCTCTAAAGCACACAATGTACTTAAACATATCGAAGTCAATCACTAAGCCAAGCAAGGGAGGAAGGGTTGGGGAGGGAATAGGTTGTGATTTGGGTAGGGGTTAAATCAGTGATGAGTTCATGTTTGTACACACAAGTTTTTTACCCCAATAAGTTGTATGAATAAAATGCACCAATAAAAAAATTAAAAATAAATAAATAAATAAAATACTCAATTAAAAAAATAATAATAAGTAACTTGAAGCTGAAGGAAAAAGTATCAAAAGAAAAAAAACTCAATTACATCATTTTCAGGGAAATGGATGGAACTGGAGGACATTATGCTAAGTGAGATTAGTCAGTCACAAAAAATAAGAAATCAGATGCTTTCCCTAATATGTGAGAGTTAGGGAGAATTGGGTCATAGGAGGAATTCTATATGAAAAAGCAAATCCTATGGAGGAGCAAACAAGACAACCTACAGGAGGAGAAAGGAGGGGGGAAGAGGAAAATCTCTAAAACACACAATGTACTTAAACATAGTGAAGTCAACCACTGAGCCGAGCAAGGGAGGGAGGAAAGGGGAAGGAATGGGGTGGGAATTGGGTAGGGGTTAAATCAGTGATGTGTGCATGTCTGTACACACAAGTTTTTTTTTACCCCAATATGATGTGTGAATATAATGCACCAATAAAAAATAAAAAAAAGGAAAATGAAGGTGAAAGGCAAGAAACACACTAAATGATGTATGCACATAAATTTGTATCACTTTTTTTTGTGGTACTGGTGGTCCTAGAAGCCCTTCTACCTCCAGGATACACTCCCAGACCTACTTTATACTTTTTTTTAATGTGAAAACAGGGTCTCTTAGGCCAGTGTGGCTGGCTTCAAACCTGTGCGTTCCTCCTGTCTCTGCCTCTCAAGCACAGGGATTACAAGCATGTGCCACCAAGCCCCGGCTAAATTTGTATCACTTTGAACTTCACTGTGCTAATTGCAATGTATCAAAGCAGGTGTAAAAATGCAGACTTCTCTTTTCAACATTATTTAAACCACAGTATTGATAACTATCATTGTTGTTCTCAAACTTACTAGTCATATACCCAGGCAACCTTCACTAATGCAAGAAAATAGGCACAAAGAAGTAAAGCTCTAGATTCTCTTTATTATAGATGAGCTTACTTATTAATGTTTGGAGCTGATATAATTGATGTTTTGGTTTGACCTGTTATGGTTTGGGGGAATTGTCCCTGGGGAGCATGGTTAAGCTCCTGGAGATTATTTCTGTAACTACAGGTCCTTGTCCAGACTAATGATAAATATGCAATAGTCCAGACTTTTGCTGAAGATTTAAATGAGTTTATTAGTACAAAGATAGAAATAAAGAATACAAGTACAGCACTATATTATTACAGAATAATATAGAAGGGTGACCTGAAGCAAAGTCACCGAAATACAAAATACACAATAGCTTTTATAGACTTAAAGTCCTCCATCTTTCTCTCTTATGAAATTCTATGACATAGGTCTAAGTCTGCACCTTAATTTTTCCTGCCTAACTGTTGGTCTATGCCCAGGTTTCTTTGTTCAAACCAGAATGATTCACAAGGTCAAGAGCCATCTGGTATCTGCTCCCCTTTCAGAACGTCAATCCCCTCCTCTCATCCTCTTGGGGAATTCTTAGCTATTTATCCTTTATTATGCAAACCTGTCTTTAGAATGTGAAACTCCAAAGCCCCACTCTACTATCTACTTGCTAATTACTTTAGCCAGGTTACTTTTGCATTATAACAGCTACCTGACTCCTGGCAGTACTCATGCCCTACCAGCTTTTCCCTTTTACAGGTCTGTACTCCTCTTTGTACAAACTGATATATTTTAATAACCAAAACTTCTTTTTAAAAATCTTTTTAGGTCATTCCTAATACTGATACAATTGAGTAATAAGATTAATAATTCTAATAGTGGACAGTGGATTCCACTGTAATGGATTTACCTGGGTGGTACCCAGTAGGCTAGTAGGGTATAGCTGGAGGGGGTAGTCCCTGGGGCAAGGCTTTGGAGATTATATATAGTTCCTCCTCTCATTGCTCTTTCTCTTGCTTCTAGCCTCCATGACATGAGATACACAGCCCATGTGCTCTTCCTCTGTCTTCCTCCTGCCACCATGACCTGAGATCTGTGGTCCCAAGCCTCAACATTGACTAAACTGTAAGAAAATAAATCTTATTTCCTCTAAGTTATGTGATTAAAGCTTCAAGAATTCTGACCAGAACATTCTTTAATGGGAGCATATGTAGTCCCACTGAGAAGGTGATTAAAATACAAGAGACCCCCCCTTTTTTTTGCAGCACCAGGGATTGAATACAGAGCATTCAACTTCTGAGCTACATCCTCAGTCCTATTTTTTATTTTTTATTTTGAAATAGGGTCTCACTAAGTTGCAGAGGGCCTCACTAAGTAGCTGAGGCTGGCTGTGAAGAGACCATTTTTAAATGACATAAGCCAGTAAACAGCACTATGAAGTAAAATGCTAACTTATATCATGCTGAATACTGGGAGTAGGATTAAAAATTCTGACCAGTGGTGATGAAGGAGTCTCAGGATTGAACTGAATGATAGAAAAAAGAAGAAGAAAGGAAGGAAGGGATAAAAGAAAGGAAAGGGAGAAACTGCCAAATTTGGATGGACAAAGTTGAGCAGAAAGCTGAGTTGGTGGCACATGCCTGGTGCAGCTTGGAGAAAGAATGCCTCTGGGTTCAATCCCCAGTACCACCAAGAAAAACAAAAACAAAAGATGAGCAGGAAGGGTGGAGTATATGTATCTATCTCAAAAACAGGGAGAAAGTAAACAAATAGGTTAAGACCAGTGTGACCCTTCACATTGTTCTAGTCACTAGTTTCCCCAGAACAAGACAGAGGCTTTGTCCTTTTCTGATGTTAAATGGTGCTGCTTTATGGAAGCAGATGGTCCTCCTGTTGCAGGAATCTTGGATCCATATGGGAACTTCAGTTAACACAAACCAACATACCCTTTGTTGTTCTTGCCTTTCTGATTATTACCCAGTTGATTCATTGCAGCTCCTAGTGCTAAAAGCACCATCCATTAGCATTCTAGTCATTATTCACCATTAATTCCTCCACATCACCACATCAGTTATTAACCATCTGCTATATCTTCCACTTCTGCAGTTATTTACATGTGGCTGTTCCCCAAGTTAATGTGGCCATTTAGACAGCCAGGTTTTCACTAATTTCCAAAACACATTTTCAGTATACTTTTTGCCAATATTAAATCAAGGCATTTTAACCCCACCTCCTCAATTTCCATTAGCAACCTTCCATTTTCTGGAACATGGCTTTTTGCTCTAGGGTGGAAGACAACAAGAGCATGACCTCTTTAAGAAGACAGGTAACAAGCAGAAAAGTCACATATTTCATAAAAGAAAGAATTTGCTAAGTTCTTTTAGTATCTATTTTATTAATTAAAGACCAGAACAAAGATCAGAGCCTAAGCACTTAAAAAAATACTACAGATTTAACCAGGGATAATCTACCTCCAAATATACCTTCAGTCCTTTTTATTTTTTATTTCAAAACAGGGTCTCACTAAACTGCTGAGGCTGGCTTTGAACCTGTAATCCTCTTGTCTCACTCACTTCCCAAAGTACAAGGATTACAAGTGGGGACTTTCTGGCTTTTTTTTTTTTTTGTAAGGGAGAGAAATCCAAATGAAAAATAAAAGGAAGGCCCACCTCTTTTAGCACAGGGGATTGTGGGAAGAGGAAGCAACCAGATGATGGGGGAAGGGCAGTATGTGTGTTAGATTAAGGACCTGCTCACTCTTTATGAGCCACCTAGAATGGCTTTTCAAAAATACCTCTTCTCCTTTTGCTCCAGGATGTCATCTTGGAGAAATGGGAAGGGGAAAGAATGGGGGTGAAACTATCAGAGCATATTTTCTAAAAGATTTTATTGCATTATCTATTAATTAATCAAGTTGGGCTGTTTTGAATCCTGAGAGACATAAAAGTTAATTTTGAGGAAACTAGATTATTTATTGACAACATAAAGAAACTATGCTTCAGTGACACTTGTATGAATAAATTTGCAACTTGTAACATGCAATAGTTTTTTTTTTGTGGGTGTGGGGATGGAACCCAGGGGCATTTGACCTCTGAGCTACACCCCCTGCCATATTTTTTATTTTGAAACTGGGTCTCACTGAGTTGCAGAGGGCCTCACTAAGTAGCTGAGACTGTCCGCAAACTGCAATTGTCAGGTCTCGGCTTCCAGAATGCTGGGATTACAAGTGTGTGGTGCCATGCTCGACTTGCAGTAGATTTTTAAAATTTTTTATTTATTTAATTTTTTGTGGTACTGGGGGTGGAATTCAGGGACATTCTACCTTAGAGCTACACCCCCAGCCTTATTTTTTATTTTTTATTTTGATATAGGGTCTCACTAAGTTGTGCAGTAGATTAAAAATTTTATTGGTACATTATAGTCATACATCTTAATGGTAGATTAGTCAATTCAGATTTTCTTCACTTATTTTGAATCCACACAAACTCAAGGATATAAATTTATACCTCCATCTGGGGACAAAACTATTTACTGTGCTCATCTTACAGGGTAAATCAAATTATAGAAGGAATATTTACCAACTTAAGAGAATAAAATTATTACACATATTAGAAGAACAATTTGCCTACAAAGAATGTAATTTTAGTTAAAGAAGCAGGGCATGATTCTCAGGCTAGTGTTTGATATGCTAATTATACCAGTTATCTAATATGAATTTATTATTAATGTCAGCTAACATTTACTAAGCCTTTATTATGGGCTAGTCAATGTGTTAAGAACTGACATTAGTTTCAACCCAATGTGAGAGGCAATTATCCCTTTGATAGTGAAGGATCAAGACTAGAGGAAATATCTGATATATTTATTAAACTCTAAAATTTTATGTGCTTTTATTGGTACATTATAGTCTAACATCATAATGTAAATCACATTGATAATGTCATACATGCACATAGCACTTGGTGGTCCCACTCCACCATTTTAAGCTTAATATAAAAAAATTTTTGCTCTTCATAGAGATATTAATGGCTGGAAAACTGCTAAACCCATGAATAAGAAAGGACATATAATGGAATTTAAGGCTGGGAATGGTGGCACATTCCTGTAATTTCATTATTTGGGAAGATGAAACAGGACAATCATAGGTTCAAGGCAGCCTCAGCAACATAGGCCCTCAGCAACTTAGTGAGACCCTGTTCAACATAAAAAAGATTTAAAAGGAATATACAATAGAATTTAAGGATATGAGGGTCCATTACTTGGAGAATAAAATGACCACAGGAGTAATTTTTGGATGCAACTTGAGAGACTGTAAAATAATTTTTCCATCATTGAAGTGTCATTACCTCTGTGTAGAAAGGATTGGATTCTCCACCCACTCATATTAGAATCTGGTAACATTAGAATCTGTTTTTTCCAAAACCTTATCATAGGCCAGGGATACAGCAGTTACTGCCACTTTTCTTGACCAGTCTTTTAGGTCTTCTTCAGTAAAGAAATTCATCTTGATAAAAGCTTTCCAAGAGTCTTGATGAAAATCTTCCAAAAGGCTGCCCTGTTGAAGAGGCAGCATCACACTTTTTTGCCTGCTCTTGGAAAGCAATTTGCCAGCACAAGAGTGGATTGGGGAATGACCTGCTGGAGTCCCTTATTTGCTGTGTACCACCTGTGTAATCTATGAACTTTAGTTGCCATAGAAGGAGAAACCATAGATGAGAAAATAAGGTGACCTAACTGAGGGGAATGGGAGAGGAGAAGAGGAAAATTCCATAATGTACATGACACACATTCATAAACATGCCAATCAGTAAGCCAAATATGAGAAGGAGAGGGGAGGGAATGAGGTGAGAATAAAGGAGGGGCTAAATGAGTAAAGTGTATATGCATATAGGCCTCCACCATCTTGTACCCCATTAAGGTATATGACTACAATGCAATAATAAAAAATTAAAAAACTAAAAATTATACAGTTCATAGAAATATTGGGATGATTATATGAACAGATACACAGAAAGCCCTTGGCATTAACTTTAATACTGTCACAGGAAAGGGTTGATTTTGTGAAGGACCTGGAGGAGTTCCCAGTGGAATAAAGAGAGGGGAACTCAACTCAGGACCTGTGAGGTTATCCGGCTTACATGACATAAAAGAATGTGAGCCCAAGCTACTCAGAGACATAGAAATTTATTTAGAAAAGTGATAAGTAAACATCAAGGGAGGATGTGGGCCATCTCCAGGGTGTGAGACACATTTGGGGGGGGTTCATGGATCTTCTTTTATAGGCGATTTTGTAGATGAGTCTGAGAGGTATGTAAGGGTGGTTTCAGCCTAATGAGCTTAATTATTTTGATAATAGAGCATAGAGTGAGCTGGTTCATCTCAGAATCTTTGGGTTGATGCTATTTAGTTAATAGCACCTGAATTGTACTCATATTGTGGGTTTTCAATGGTGCCTTTCTTTAAGCTTCTTTTAATGAGTCTAGAAGTATAGTCTGTGAACTAAGGTATATAGACACATTTTCTTCAGAGATAAAGGCCGAGGTTTTAATTCAAGTAAAATAAGAAACACTTTCAGGGGAAACACAGGCTATCTGGAGAGTATGAGAGTGGCTGTGGAGAGAGAGAGCAAGAGCTGAAAAATGCTTCCCAGTGTCCATGAGCTGTCCTGAAATGGCCCCAAATGGCCCAGAGCTCCTCAGAAGTACACTTTTGTATAGAGTCCTCTAGAGAGGGGGTGACAAGAAGCATATGGAATGGTGGGCTTCTTCTTTGAAGCTTTCTGGTTCACAAAAGGTGGGAATTCCTTTGAGATAAGAATCCCAGGGAGCAGAGACATGAACCCAGGGTTTAGGGCTCTTTTTAAAAAAAGGTATGACTTTTTCTGGGAACATTTTTGGAGGCAGACAAATAGTGAAGCTCTCTCAGGTTTACTGCCTCAGAAATTTCTTAAGCCAGCCCATATAAGCCTGAATTCGAAGTATGAGCCTGTATTTTTAAGAATAATCAAGATCTGTTAAAGATTTCAAACTTTAAAACAATATTTTTTCTTTCCTTTCCAATGCATCTGCTTTCTACCTAAAAATTTATTTCTTCTATTCTACCTCATCATTATACCTCCCACTCTGAGACTTTTGGACCCTTAATCATAAGGGTTGCAGAAGAATGAAAGTTTGTTTTCTGTAGTTTCTTTTCAGCTGACAAGAGGGCACTGACCCTACCTAATCAGGAAGTGAAAGTCTTCTCTTGCCTAATCTAAAGAAGACATGAGAAGGTCAGGTTTTTTTCTTGGTTGCTGCATCAGCATCCTTTGAAGTTCTGGAACAGAATGCATAAACATACAAGATATTAGCCCTAGAAAACATCTATGGTCACAGATGTATACTTTATATCTGGCAGTTGATGTTTAGCTTTCAATTTATGGAGAAATAATTTATAGTTGGGCGTGGTGGTGCATGCTTATAATCCCAGTGCTTGGGACGCTGAGACAGGAGGATTGCACAAATTCAAAGTCAGCCACAGCTACTTAGTGAGGCTCTCAGCAACTTAGTGAGACCCTGTTTCCAAACAAAATATAAAATAGGTCTGGGAGTATAGCCCAGAGGTAGAAAAGCCCTTGGGTTCTACCCCCAGTACCACACACACACACAAAGAAACTATTTATTTATTTATACTTACCTTATTTACCCATTTCAGTAGCCAGTCAGTACTTTGTCATTATTTTAATAAAATAAATCCTAAAAAATAAACATTGCAATTTAAACATCAACTAGGAACAGATAATAGAACAGTAATTAGTTTAACCAGAGGAAAACAAAATCCATTCATCTTTAAAAAAAATACACACACACACACACACACACACACACACACAGAGAGACACACACACATATATATATATATATATATATATATATATATATATATATATATATATATATATATATTTGGTGGTACTGGGGTTCCTGGGAGCCCTTCTACCTTGGCTACACTCCAGACCTATTTTTATATTTTTATTTGGAAATGGGGTCTCTTATGCCAGCGCAGCTGGCTTCAAACCTGAGCAATCCTCCTGTCTCTGCCTCCCAAGAGCAGGGATTACAAGCATGCGCCACCACACCTGGCTTAATTTAATATTCTTTCTTTAAATTTTTATTGCTGCATTGTATTCATACATCATAATGGGGTAAAAAATACTTGTGTAGACATAAATGCACGCATCACCCAGCCAGCTCCCACCAAGTTCCCACCTCACTTTCTCCCTATCACTCCCTCTCATGCTTGGCATAGTGGTTGATTAGGTTGCCTTATTTGCTCCTCTATAGGATCTCCTTTGTAACCCAGAGTTCCTCCTATGACCCATTTCATCTTAGCTTTCACATATTAGGAAAAGCATCAAATTTCTTACTTTTTGTGACTGACTAATCTTGCTTAGCATATGTCCTCTAGCTCCATCCATTTCCCTGTAAATGCTACAATTGTGTTTTTTTATGGCTGAGTAAAATTCCATTGTGTACATATCCCACAGTTTTGTAATCCATTCATCTGTTGATGGACATCTTGGCTGGTTCCATAGTTTGGCTATTCTGAATTGTGCAGCTATGAACATAGATACACATGCATTAGTTTGGTAGTTTGGTTTCCTTTCTTTTCGGTAGATACCCAGAAGTGGTATTGCTTAATCAAATGGTAAATTTGGTCCCATTTTTCTGAGAATTTTTCATACTGTTTTTCAAAGTGGTTGCACTAATTTGCAATCCCACCAACAATGTTTTAGAGTTCCCACTTTTCCACTTCCTTTGCTGTACAGAAGCTCTTCAATTTCATGCAATCCTGTGTATTGATTTGACTTTTAGTTTGTTGTGCCTTTGAGGTCTTGTTGAGAAAGTTTTTATCTGTGCCTATGTGTTGAAGTGTTGGACCTATGCCCTCTTTAAAGAGTCTCAAGGTCTCTGGTCTAATTTCCAAGTCTTTGATCCATCTTGAATTGACTCTTGTCCAGGGTGAGAAGGTGGAATAAATTTCCAATTTTCTCCATATGGTTAACAAGTTTGCCAACACTATTTGTTGAACAGGCTATCTTTTTTCCAGTGTATGTTTTGAGCCCAATTGGCTGAAAGTGTGTGAACTTATTTCTGGGTCTTCTATTCTGCTCCATTGGCCTATGTATTTGTTTTTGTGCCAGTACCATGATGTTTTTATTACAATGGTTTTTGTTGCTGAGAACTACTTTGGTTATTCTGGACTTTTTGTTGTTCCAAATAAATTTAAGGACTGATTTTTCTGTCTGTGAGGAATTTTCTTGGTAATTTAATGAGCACTGCATTGAATCTGTAGATCACTTTTGGAAAAATGGCCATTTTGATGATATTTATTCTGCCTATCCATGAGCATGGAAGATCTTTTCAACTTCTAAGATCTTCGTTGATTTATTTTTTTCAATATTTTATAGTTTTCTTTTACCTCCTTGGTTAAGTTTATTCCTAAGTATTTTATTTTTCTGTGGGAAATACTGAGTGGAAGTGTTTTCTGAATTTCTTTTTCAGCGGATTTATGATTGGTTTACAGAAAAGCTTCTGATTTTTAAAGATTGATTTTATATCCAAATACTTTGCTGAATTTGTTGTTTTTTAATATAGTATGTCATCTGAAAATAGTGCAAGTTTTGTTCTTATTTCCATATTTGTAATCCTTTGATTTCCTTTTCTTGCCTTATTGCTCTGGCTGGAATCTCAAGTACTATATTGAAGAGAAGTGGTATAATGGACATCCTTGTCATGTTCCTGTTTTTAGGGGAATTCTTAAAAAATTTCCCCATTTAATATAATGTTGGCGGTGGGCTTATTGTAGATTGCCCTTATGATGTTGACATATGTTCCTTCTACTCCAATTCTCTGCGGTGATTTTATCATAAATGGATGTTGGATTTTATCAAATGCTTTTTCAGCATGTATTGAAATGATCATGTGATTTTTGTTTTTGGTTCTGTTTATGTGATGAATGACATGGATTGATTTTCTTATGTTGAACCAGCCTTGCATCCCTGGGATGAACCCTACCTGGTCATGGTGTATGCTTTTCTTTATGTGGTTTTGAATGCATGTTACTAGTATTTTGTTTAGCCATTTTTTTTAATCCAAATTCATCAAAGATAAAAGCCTGTAGTTCTCCCTCCTTGAACTGTCTTTATTTGGTTTTGGTATTAATGTGATGTTGGCTTCATAGAATGTATTTGGAAGAGTCCCTTTTTTATATTTCACAAAATAGTTTTGAGTAATATAGGGGTGAGCTCTTCTATAAATGTTTTATAGAATTCATTTGGAAGACCATCTGGTCCTGGGCTTTTCTTTGATGGTGGGCTCTTTATTGCTGTTTCCATCTCTTTGATTGTTATTGGTTGGCTTAAATTTACTATATCTTCTTGACTCAGTTTAGGAAGGTTGTATTTATCTAGAAAGTTGTCAATTTCCTCCAGATTTTCTATTTTGTTGGAGTATAGTTTTTCAAAGTAGTTTCTGATAATTCTCTGTATTTCTACATTGTCAGTAGTAATGTCTCCTTTTTCATCTCTTATCTTCATAATTTGGATTAATTCTCTCTTTCTAGATTAGTTTGTCTAGTGGTTTATCTATCTTGCTAATTTTTTTGGGAAACCAATCTTTTGTTATGTTGATTTTCTATGTTGTTTTTTTTTTTATCTCCACTTTGTTGATTTTTGCTCTGGTTTTAATAATTTCCTGTCTTCTATTAGCATTGGAGTTAGATTGTACCTGTGTTTCAAGGGCTTTGAGGTGTGTCATTAGGTTATTTATGATAATTTTCTGTTTTTCTTATGTGAGTACTCTGTGCTATAATTTTTCTTTTTTAAAATTTTTTATTGGTGACACTCCCAGGAAGATGGCAACTGAGAAAAGCAGTGTTTATGAGTCCTGCTAAGAATCAATCTCTATTGCCACAAAATCAGTACTTTTCATAGCAAGAAAACATCATCAGCAGAGAAATAAAAACTGTAAATACAAGGGACAGAGAAAAAGAAGGCTGGAAGAACAACCAGAGACCAGAAAAGAAACCAGCCTACATTGCAGTGGCAAAGCCACGTTGGCGCCATCTTCCCTCGCAGCACCAGGCTCCAGAGAAGGAAGGGACTCAGAATGGAGCTCCAAACCAGATATGGTGCAGCAGCAGTGCCATATCACCAGCAGCGGAGGCAAGTACACTGCACCCATGATAGCTCCATATCAGCTCACTCAACAACCCACCAGGCTCCAGAGAAGAAAGGTAAACAAGGAGCTGAAGTGAGTAGCTGCGGATCATTTGGGTGTAATTCAGCAGTTTTTTCAGTGCAAAGAACATCTAAAGCTCCCAGTGGCCAAGCTCATCATGCCCTCCAGGGACTCAGAATGGAGCTAAAAACCAGAAAAGAAAAACACCAGCCTCATGCCTGCCAAGGGTGTGGCAGCAGTGCCATATTGCCAGAGGTGGAGGTGAGTTCACCACACCCACAACAGCTCCAGATCAACGCACTCAATAACCGTAAGTGAAATTGCAATCCCTAAGGGAGAAATCCCAGTACTGAACCCCCAGGGACTTGCACAGCTTTGATAATCTTCCTGGGTCTGAGATTTTGCAGTCCAACCCAGTGAAGGAGTAGTGGTGGCAGAGATACCACACCCTAGTAGCAGCTCCCCATGGAAAAACACCCAGCCTGGTACCCCCACAGTCTCATGCAGCTTCAATTAACACCCTGGGTCTGAGACTTTGCGATACAACCTAGTAAAGGAATATCTAATAACAAAATGGGCAAGTGAACTAGACACTTCACAAAAGAAGAAATTCAAATGGCCAGTAAATGCATTAAAAAATATTCAACATCATTGGCAATCAGAGAGATGCAAATCAAAACTACCCTGAGATTTCACCTAACTTCAACTAGAATGGCAATCATTCAAAACACAAACAACAACAGATGCTGGCAAGGATGTGGAGAAGTGGGAACTCTAAAACATTATTGGTGGAATTGCAAATTAGTGCAACCACTTTGAAAAACAGTATGGAGAATCCTTAGAAGAATGAGAACATATCTACTATTTGATCCAGCAATACCACTTCTGGGTATGTACCAAAAAGAAAGGAAATCAAACTACCAAACTAATGCATCTGTATCTATGTTCATAGCTGCACAATTCAGCATAGCCAAACTATGGAACCAGCCAAGATGTCCATCAACAGATGAATGGATTACAAAACTGTGGGATATGTACACAATGGAATTTTACTCAGCCATTAAAAAAAAACTCAATTACATCATTTCAGGGAAATGGATGGAACTGGAGGACATTATGCTAAGCAAGGTTAGTCAGTCACAAAAAATAAGAAATCAGATGCTTTCCCTAATATGTGAAAGGTAAGGGGAAATGGTTCATAGGAGGAACTCTAGATGAAAAAGGAAATCCTATAGAGGAGCAAACAAGACAACCTAAAGGAGGAGAAAGGAGGGGGGAAGGAGAAAATATCTAAAACACACAATATCTAATACACACAGTATCTAAAACATACATATTGAAGTCACCCACTAAGCCAATCAAGGGAAAGAGGGATGGGGAGGGAATGGGGTGGGAATTGGGTAGGGGTTAAATCAGTGATGTGTACATGTAAAAAGAAACAATTACATAAAATCAATTTAGAGATCACACTTACAACAAAAGCCTTAAGGAATTAACAGGTTGGCTGCTAAATGTGTCAGGGCCCAAATATATGTGCTGTTTAGTCTAAAGAGAGTGGGTCCCTGTCTAGGTGCTTTTAAGCACTCACTTTAATGGAGAATGTGTTTGGCCAGAGAGGGATGAAGAAAGAGAAAGAAGGGGGGGAGTTGGGAGAGAAAGAGAGAGGCAGTTAGAGAGAGAGAGAGAGAGAGAGAGAGAGAGAGAGAGAGAGAGAGAGAGAGAGAAATTTCTTCTTATAAGCTTCATAACTAGAGATTGGCCCTTTCCAGCAGGCAGCGGGCAGGAACTCAGCTAGAGGAGGTGGCAACTATCTGTGCTATGGCTGCTTGCTAGCAGCCCACAAGTGGCCAGAGGGGGTTTATAGACACTTATTAACTGGACCTATAGTGCTTTATGATTTATAGACCTTTAAATAATTCAGGCCTAAAGGAAAACAGGCCTGAGGAACAGAGGGGTGGGTGCACTTGAAATTTTTAGATTTAAAGCTGCAGTCCTTTTCTTTCCTATTTGCTTCCTTTCTATCTTTTTATTTTATTTTTTTCTAGCCTATCATAGTACCCAGGAAGCATTCAGTGCTTAACACCACTTTTACTGTTGCTAGCAATCACTCCACAAGCAAAAAACCTTTGCTTCACCAAATAAATTCCTATAACAGGTCATGTGAGAATCACCCTAGTGGGGCCAAGTTCTCCTTGACCTTTCTGTTAAAAGACTAAAGAGTAAGAAGATCCATTTAAAAGCTCTGCATTGATGGGTGTTAGATCAATGTGCTCAGGTCTATTCCAGAGACAGGCCAGTAGGAAATAAATCCTAGTAACTTAAGGAGGAATACAATATTGCACCTCACCACATGTAAAGAGACATTAAGGGAATTTGCAAACATCTCTGTCTTGGTTCCTTCTCTGTTCAAGAACTAAGCTGGTTGAGGGTTTGAGTGTCAAGAAATGGAATTAACCCCACTGTTGGCTTTATAAATTTTTGTTCAGAATTAACACATTTATTTTGGGAAACAATTTTTGTGGTACTGGGGATTGAATCTAGAGGTGCTCTGACTTTAATTATATTTTATTTATTTTAAAATATTTTTATTGGGGAATTGTAGTCATACATCTTAATGGGATAAAAGATGGTGGAGACATGCATGCACACATCACCCAATTATCCCTTACCTAATCCCCATCCCATTCCCTCCCCATCCCTTCTTCCCATGCTTAGCTTAGTGATTGACTTTGATATATTTGTTTAAGTACATCATGTACTTTAGAGAGTTTCTCTCTTTCCCCATTCCATCCCCTCAGTTAGGTAGCCTTATTTGCTTCTCTATAGAATCTCCTTCTTTATCTGGAGTTTCTCTTGTTACCCATTTCTCCCTAGCTTCTGCATATTAGGGAGAACATCTGATTTCTTACTTTTTGTGACTGACTAATCTCAATTAGCATAATTTTCTCCAGTTCCATCAATTTGTCACTAAATGGGCATCTTGGCTAGTTCCATAGTTTGCCAGTGGTGAGTTTTGTGGCTATGAACATAGATATGCATGCATTAGTTTGATAGTTTGTTTTCCATTATTTTGGGTATATACCTAGAAGTGGTATTGCTGGATCAATGGTAGGTACATTCCCATTATTCTGAGGATCCTCCATACTATTTTCCAAAGTGGTTGCACTAATTTGCAGTCCCATCAACAATGTAGTAGAGTTCCCACTTCTCCACAGTCTCACCAGCATTTGTTGTTCTTTGTGTTTTGAATGATTGCCATTCTAATTGGAGTTAGGTAAAATCTCTGGGTAGTTTTGATTTGCATCTCTCTGATTGCTAATGATGTTGAACATTTTTTTCATAAATTTATTGGTTATTTAATTTTCTTCTTTTATGAAGTATCCACTTAGTTCACTTACCCATTTTTTTCATTGGGTTATTTTTTCTTAGCATTGAGTTTCTTGAGTTCTCTGTATATTCTAGATATTAGTGCTCTGTTGGAGGAATAGTAGACAAAAATATTTTTTCATTCTGTCAGCTGTCTGTTGAGGTTCTTGATAGTTTTCTTTTTTGTACAGAAGTTCTTCAGTTTACTGCAATTCCACATATTTATTCTCCTTTTAATTTCTTGTGCCTTTGAGGTCTTGTTGAGAAATTTTTACCGTGTTTATATGTTGAACAGTTGGGCTTATTTCCTCTTCAAAGAGATGCTAGGTCTTGCATCTGATTTCAAGTATTTGATCCATCTTGAATTGACTCTTGTGTAGTGTAAGTGGAAATTCTTTCCATTTTCTTGCATATAGTTAACCCGTTTTGTCAATACCATTTGTTGAAGAGGCTATCTTTTTTAAAGTATATGTTTTTGGCCCCTTTGTAAAACGTCATTGGCTGTAAGTGTGTTGATTTGTTTCTGAGTCTTCTATTCTGCTCTTTTAGTCTATGTGTCTGTTTTTGTGCTTTTTATTACTATGGATTTGTAGTATAGTTTGAAGTCAGGTATTGTGATTTCTCCTGCATGATTCTTGTTGCTGAGAACTACTTTGGTTAGTTTGCTTTTTTTGTTTTCCGAAATGAATTTAAGGACTAACTTTCTATATCTGTGAGGAATTACCTTGATTAATTAATGGATATTGTGATGACTCTGCAGAACACTTTTTGAAGAGTGGCCATTTTGATGATATTTATTCTGCTTATCCAAGAACATGTGGAATCTTTCCATCTTCTAAGGTCTTTTTCAATTTCTTTTTTCAGTGTTTTATGCTTTTCTTTGTAGAGGTCTTTTACCTCTTTGATTAGTTTTCTTTCTAAGTATTTTATGTTTTTGTGGAATATCCTGAGTGGATGCATTTTATGGATTTCTTTTTCACTAAATTTATGGTTGGCATATAAAGATATTATGAGCTGCTTACTACAAGTCATTGGTTGTTTTCTTGTTTGTCTCTAGAGTTGGATGCAGTGAAGTAAATGGTGCTTTTGTGGTGCCTGAGGCCATAAGGTGGGCAGATTTCTTTTTTGGTGTTGATTGCCACTCTGGATTTCTGGAGGCCATGGGAGCTCGGCTGCCACTGCTGGAAGTTGTAGCTAGTATTGGCACAGGAGAAACTGATTACTTACAGTTCTGATGATCTGGAGCCACTTACTTTGGGTTCTTGTTTTTTTTTTCCTCAATTTGTTATTTCTTTATTCAGAAATATTTTTTAAAGCTTCTAGGGAGTTCCCAGCACTGAGTGTGCTGTGTTTTTACAGAAGAGTTAAAACCCACAAAATTTCTTCTGAGTCCAGTGGGAGAATCAGTGTGTCAGCAGATAATTGCAACACATGCAACAGCCACTAGACCAGGATTCTGAGGATTTATGCACATGACCTCCAGTGGCACTCATAGAGCTGAGCAGAAGCTTCAGAGTCCTTGTTGGGAAAATCTTTCTGCTTGCTTAAATTTCAGTTACAGGCTAATTGCCACATAAAAACAAGTCTTTGGAAAAAGGAGGTGTCTTGGTCCATTTCTGCTACTATAACAAAATCCCTCAGGTGGATAATTTATAAAGAAAGAGTTTTTGGCTCAACTCTGTACTTGTGGAATACAAGGTGAGAGGGCTATCTCTGTGAGGCCACAGGCTCCTTTGGTTCTTGGTGGCAAGAGAAAGGGCAAATAGCTGAGTACAGAAGTGGACAAGATGAAACATACCACAGTAATCAATAACAATCTGATCAAGAGGACACCACCCCTTGGACCCAGCACCTCTAACTCTGCCCTGTTTGCAACACTGCTGCACTGAGAAATTAAGTCCCAACATAGCTGTGTTTATTTGATTTTTCTATTAATGTGATTTTGGCTTCATATAATGTATTTGGTAGAGTCCTATTTCTTTCTGTTTCATGGAATACATTGAGGAGAATTGGGGTTAATTCTCCCATAAAGGTTTTATAAAATTTATCTGGGAAACCATCTGGTCCTAAGCTTTTGTTTGATGGTAGGCTGTTTATTTTTGCTTCGATCTCTGATTGTTATTGGTCAGTTTAAATTTTTTATATTTTCTTGACTCTGTTTCGGAAGAAATTAGAAATTTGTGAATTTCTTCTAAATTTTTCATTTTGTTGGAGTATAGTTTTTCAAAGTAGTTTTTGAGAACCATGGGTTTCCATGCTGTCATTGGCAATATCTCCTTTTTCATCTCTTATTTCAGTAATTTGAATTGATTCTCTCTTTGTTTTGGTTAGGTTGGCTAGTGATTCTTCCATCTTGTTTATTTTTTCAGGAAACCAGCTTTTGGTTCTGTTGATTTTCTTTTGGGTAGTCTATGGCGATCTCCAGAGGCACTACTAGGATTCTGTGCTCTGTGGATGGTAGGCCTCTTTGTTGGATTGGCCCTGGGAGCAGTCTGCTAATCTGTGCCTCTGCTGTGTTTGATGGCATATTCCACCCCCACCTTCTCAAGGGTGACCACAAAGTTTCAGACCTTGTGAGTCTATCTTTTGCTGTGGGAGTCCCTGCAGCTGTGCTGGGCAGTCTCCTGTGGGGATGGCTAGTTCATTTACTTCTTGAGCAATGCTCTGGATCTTTGGAGGACAAAGTAGGCTTGGTCACTGCTGCCACAGGTTCTAGCTGGGCTTCTGGGCAGTAGGATCTCTGGGGAGTGTGAATCAAGGTGCCTACTGCTTACATTTTTGCAGCCTCTTTCTTTGCATCACATTGTTGGATTTTTCTTCTTAGGGCCTCTGGAAGCCATAGTGCTGGTAGTCCTGGCACAGCTAGGCAGGATGGCACTGCCATGGCCCCTGTGGCCACAACTGTTTCTCAGGAAAGGTAAGCAAGGTACTTTGCTGTCCTCTGTTCTGTCTTCTGTCTTTGTTTCCACCACATTTTAATTTTTTATTGTATTGCTCAGTTTTTTCTGTTTTTTTTTTTCTTGTCAAGATGCTGCTTTCATGGTGATAGAGATCAAGTGTCAGCATGACTGATTTGTCCTGTTTCCCTCAGTCACCCAAGTCTTAATTCTTTCTTTTTGCACTGGGGATTAAATTCAGGGGTATTCTACCACCAGAACTTTTTATTTTGAAACAGAATCTTGCTGAGTTTCTTTGGATCTCACTTAAATTTCTGAGACTGATCTTCAACCTGCAACCCTTTATTCAACCTCCCAAATATTGGGATTACAGGTATGTGTCACAGCTGATCTGCCCTTTTTGTATTGATTTACAAAGCCCCATATGTCATATGTTCCCATGAAACTGAGTCATGGAGGAGTTCAGCATTATCCTTGGGAAAAGCAAATGGTTGCCATTGGTGTTTTTCTTTTCTCTCTTGCTTGCACTAGCTTCCTTCTCTCTTCTTATTTTTCCATACCCTCTTCCCTTCCTGTTTTCTTACTCACCTTGGTCAGGCTCATGCTTCATCCTTGAGGCCCTTCTTTATGCACAGCACAGCCATCATACCATATCACATCACATCATATCATATCATAGCACTGGTACTCTTCAAGCCCCTTCATGAGCAGGGGATAACTGTGCTGACCCTGTTTCCTCTTAGAAGAGACAGATAGTTGAGGCTATTAAAATATAGATGTCTTTGCTTTGGCTCCTGGTGATTCATGGCTACTAATCCCTGTGGATATATTTTTATTTTCTTGGATGTATTTGATGTGCAGGTGGTATATATTGGGGGAAGCTTGTTTATTGACATGAGCCCAGTAAAAACTATGATTAATCTTAAAAATAAATAGAAAAAAGTGAAAGGTTATACCCTGGTTCAAGAACTCTGATTATATTCTTGATTGGTGAGTTATTCATTTCCAGTTGAGAGAAATCCTTTTTGCAGCAGCATCAGGAGATGGATGAGATTAACACATGGAGTGTGTGCAGAGTCCTCCTGGGCTGAACACTACTCCATTCTGTCATGGAAAGAATTTCCAAGACAAAGAGAAGAAATACAGACAAGTTTGTTTAGGGGAAAACAGAAAAGCCTATTTAAAAGAATATGGGCCATTTCTTGAGAGAAAGAGGGAGAGGGAGATAGATAGATAGATAGATAGATAGATAGACAGACAGTGAAAAGACTGGTGAGAGTTGGGGGAGAGATAAAGATAGATGACAAATAGCTAGATACACAGAAAGGCACAGAGGTAGAGACACACTTCTAGGGGACTATAGCTCTTCTTTTATGAGAAACTTTGTAAATGGTGAGCAGTGTGGTGGGCACAGGACAAGCATGAGTGATGCACATAGTAATGTCAGTCTGAAGAGCAGAGACAAAGGTCTGGTTCTTAGAATCTTTAGGCTGACATCATCTGATTGTTGAATGGCATATGTGCACTATCCACGTCATTGGGCATTGAAAAATGTCTTTCTTTAGATTTCTTTTGATCAGTCTAAAATACATTCTGTAAACTAACAAAACATGCAGGCACCACTTAGTTGGTCTGATATAATGCTCTAAGATTTACTGGGCCTTTTATGAATTCAGGCTCAAGGAAAAACAGGCCTTCAATGTGAAGGGCAGTTGAGGGTGGTCATGTGTTTTTTTCCTATGGTTACTTTATTGTTCTCTGAATATCTCCTTTCTACATCATTGATATGTGGTGCATAGTTCCTCTTTTTCATGCCCAGGAAAGGTACTGCATGTGCCACATTTTCTTCATCCATTTAGCCATTGATGATTATCTAGGCTGATTTAATAACTTAGCTATCACGAATTGAGCTGCAATGAACATGGGTATCTCCTTGCAAACTTCCCTGGTTCTTTTCTCTCTTCTTGATCATCTAAGATCCACACTTGCTGCTAGAAGATATTTTTTATTTTATTTTAAATGTTTTTATTGGTGTATATAGTCTTATATCACAATGTAAATAATTTTGAAAATGTGTACATGCACACAGCACTTGGTATTTCTTCCCTCCTTTTGACTCCTCATGTCCCTTCTTCCCCATACAGAGTACTGAGATTGACATTGGTATTTTAACATATGTACACAAAGCTCATGGTAGTAATTCCTTCAATAAATCTCACTAGTTCTCCTCCACTTTCCTTAGATGATCTCTCTGGATCTACTAAAGTTTCCCTTACATTATTTGGGGTCCCAGAGGAAATTTATAAAACACTGAATGAATCATGTTACTTCATGGAAAGAGGCTTCCCTTTTAAGATGGTGATAATTCAGATGTCACAAACATCAGTTCTGTTTATACTTCTCAACCTGAATTTGGGACTTCAGGGGGTAGTAAGTTAGTGCCTATTCATGCTGGTGGACAGTGAGCAACAGCATTGCCACTGGAAGGCAGCAGGAATGAATTTGGTGGTGATTAGCTATCTGAACCCAGAGAGGTCTTTCAAATGCTTGAGTGATGCCTCCATTGGGAGCATTTCTTTTTCATCTCCACAGTGCCTCTTCCAGGAATGTTCCAAGCCACTCTGATTGCTTCTTTGGCTGCCTGGCCAGTGGCACTCCTCACATGAACACAAACCCTGGATACTTGAATTCTATTTCTGTTATTTTTTCCTAGTGCCCTGCAAGGTTATGTTCTCTAGTGACTGCATTTTATTTTTTATTTTTTTGCATCTTTTGTGCAGAGTGTAGGAAAAAGCACAAAGTAGAGGGCAATTAATGCTGTATAAATAGATAGGTCCTGATGTCTTGGGAGTCCACATTATATTTGTACCAAAAATATACAAAACTATTTTTTGTTAAAAATTTATCAAAGTCAATCACTAAGCCAAACACGAAAAGGAGGGAGGAGGGAATAAAGTGGGAATTGGGAAAGGGCTAAATGAATGATGTGTGAATATATGTCTACACTATATTTTATCCCATTAAGATGTATGACTACAATGCACCAATAAAAATTTAAAAAAGATGTATGACTACAATGCAGTAACAAAAATTAAATTTGAGACAAGATAAAAATGTAAATAATTCTATTGGTGTAATATAATTAACATTTTGTAGTGATATTCAAAGTAATACATTCATATGTGAACATAGCATTTTTTGGTGTGTTTCCTTCAAAACCCCACTTGTCACCCTGCTTCTCTCTCCCTGTGATTCCTTCATCTATGAACATAATATTTGATCTGTTTTCTTCTTCAAGATTTCATTTTTTTCCTTCCTTGCTTACTTTCCTGATCTCCTTCCACCCTTTTATTGGTTTCACTCCTTAAAGTTCTTTTTATTTTCTATTTTTCTCTCTAACTTGCACATATGACAGAAAACAAGGTCTTTGACTTTCTGAAACTAGCTGATTTCACTTAGTATAGATTCTCTTCTTTCATTCATTTTTCTGTAATGACCATTTTCTTGTTCCTTATGGCTAAGTAAAACTCTATTGTGTTTATACAACATATATATTTTTTTTATTACCCATTCATTTGTTGACAGACACCTAAGTTGGTTCCATTGCTTGGATATTGTGAATTGTGCTGCTATAAACATGGCTATGCATGGATCACTATAATACCTTTAATTCTTTTGGAATTAAATCTATCTGATTTATCTTGGAAAGATCTTGAGGAGTCATATAGCTGAGTCATATTCCTAGTCTGTTTAGGAACCTCCACACTGATTTCTGTAGTGATTATACTAATTTACCATATCACCAACAGCACACAAGAGTTCCTATTTTTCCACATTCTAACCAGTATTATTATTATTATTATTATTATTATTATTAATTATTATTATTTTGTGGGCCTGGGGACGGAACCCAGAGGCATTTGACCTCTGAGCTACATCCTCTGCCCAATTTTTTATTCTTTATTTTGAAACAGGGTTTCACTGAGTTGTAGAGTGCCTCACTAAGTAGCTGAGGCTGTCCACGAACCACGATCCTCTGGTCTCAGACTCCCAAATGCTGGGATTACAAGTGTGTGCCACCACGCCCGGCTTATTTGTATTCTTGATGATTGCCATTCTAATGGGGTTAGATGGAATCTCAGTGTAGTTTTGATTTGTATTTCCCTGATTTCTAATATAATAAACATTTTTTATGTGTTTGTTGGCCAGTTGAATTTCTTCTTTTGAGAAGTGTCTACCCAGTTCAATTGCAAATTTTTAAATTGTTTTTTGTGTTAAGGTGTTTGAGTTATTATTATTATTACTATTATTATTATTATTATTATTATTATTAATTATTTTGCAGGTCTGGGGATGGAACCCAGGGGCATTCAACCTCTGAGCTACACCCCCTGCCCTATTTTTTTATTCTTTATTTTGAAACAGGGTCTCATTGAGTTGTGGAGGGCCTCACTAAGTAGCTGTGGCTGTCCGCAAACCATGATCCTCTGCTCTCAGCCTCCTGAATGCTGGGATTATAAGCATGTGCCACTGTGCCTGGCTGTTTTTTTAGTTCTTTATATATTCTAGGTATTTATCTTCTATCAGAGGAGTATATAATAAAGATTTTCTCCCATTATTTAATTTCTCTCTCCACACTCTTGTTTCTTTGAAGTTTTGTAAAATTGATGTCATCTCATTTATTGATTCTCAGTGGTTTTATTTCCTGAGCTTTAGAATCTTTTAAGGAAGTCTCTGCTTATGCCTATATGATAGAGAGTTGGTCCCATGTTTTCTGTTAATATTTTCAAGGTTTCAGATCTAATTTTTAAGCCTTCAATCAATTTTGAGTTGACTTTTGTTCAGGGTGAGAGAACAAAAGAATAAGAATATCCAGTTTCCTGAAACCAATTGTGAAAAAGGTTATCTTTTATCCAACCTATATATTTTTGTTCCTTTTTAAAATAATCTGGCTATAAGTATACAGATTTATCTCTGTAGTTTTTATTCTGCAAAATTGATCTATGTGTCTATTTTTGTGCTAATATTATGCAATTTTTTATTATAGCTCCATAGTATATTTTGAAATCATGTATTGTGATGCCTACTTCATGGTTCTTATTGAACAGAATTGCTTTGGATATTATGGGTCTTTTGTTCTTCTACATGAATTTTAGAACTGTTTTTTTTCTGTGTGGAGAATGACATTAATTTTAATAGGGATTTTGGTAGGTATTGCATTGAATCTATAGATTGATTTTGGTAGTATGGCAATATTTTAAACATTTTATTGGTGCATTCTTGTCATACATCTTAATGGATTACAAGATGGTGGAGGCATACATGCATATATCATCCAATTAGCCCTTATGCAATTCTCACCCCATTCCCTCCCCCTCCCTCTTTCTAATGTTTGCTTAGTGATAGAATTTGATATAATTGTTAATGTACATCATGAATATTAAAGAATTTTTCTCTTCCTCCCTTCCTTCTCCTCAGGTCACCCTATTTGCTTATCTATATTGTCTACTTTTTTATAATCTAGCTCCTCCTGTGACCCATTTTCCCTAGCTTCTACATATTAGAGAGAGTATCTGATTTGTTAATTTTTGTGTTCCCTTGATCTATGTATCTGTTTATGTGCCAGGATCATACTTTTTTTATTACAATGGCTTTGTAGTATAGTTTAAAGTCTGTTATTGTGATTGTTTGCTTTGTAGTATAGTTTAAAGTCAGTTATTATGTTTTGTTACTGAGAACTGCTGTGGCTATTCTGGGTTTTTGTTGTTTCAAACGAATTTAAGTACTGATTTTTTAAATTACCAAGGCATGACCTTGGTAATTTAATGGGTATTGCATTAAATATGTAGATCACTTTTGGAAGGATGGCCATTTTTATGATATTTATTTTGCCTATCCATAAACATGGACGATCTTTCCATCTTCTTTGACTTCTTTTTTCAATGTTTTATAATTTTCTTTGTAGAGGTCTTTTACCTATTTGGGTAAGTTTATTCCTAAGTTTTTTTTTTTAATATCATATCCTGAGTGGAAATGTTTTCTGGATTTCTTTCTCAGTGGATTTATGGTTGGTATACAGAAAAGTATCCAATTTTTTAAAGACTGATTTTGTATCCAGATACTTTGCTTAATTTGTTGATTAGTTTTATTAGCCTTTTGGTAGAGTTTGTTTGGTCTTTTAAGTATAGTAAAATGCCATCTGCAAATAGTGAAATTTTAAGTTCTTTTTTTCCCTATTTGTTCTCCTTGATTTTCTTTTTCTTTTGCCTTATTGCTCTGGGTGGAGTTTCAGGTACTATGTTGAAAAGAAGTTGTCATAATGGACTTCCTTGTCTTGTTCTTATTTTTAGGGGGAATTCTAGCAATTTTCCCCCATATAATATGATGTTGGCTGTGGACATATTGTCTTTATAGCATAAATGGATTTTGGATTTTGTAAAATGCTTTTTCAGTGTCTACTGAAATGATCATTGATTTTTTGTCTTTGGTTCTGTTTATGTGATGAATTACATGGATTGATTTTTGAATGTTGAACCAGCCTTGCATTCCTGAGATGAACTCTACTTGGTCATGGTATGTGATTTTCTTGATGTGCTTTTGAATGTGTGTTGCTAGCAATTTTGCATCCAATGATATAGGCCTGTAGTTTTCCTTCCTTGAGCTGTCTTTATTTAGTTTTTGTATTAATGTGATGTTGGCTTTGTAGAATATATTTGGGAGAGTTGGGGGAGTTTTTTTTTCTATTTCATGAAGTAGATTGAGGAGTATTAGAATTAGCTCTTTTATAAAGATTTTTTAAAATTCACTTGGGAAACTATCTGGTCCTGGGCTTTTCTTTGATGTTAGGCTCTTTATTGCTATTTTAATCTCTTTGATTGTTATTGGTTGGTTTTAATTTTCTATATCTTCTTGACTCAGTTTAGAAAGGTTGTATTTGTCTATAAAGTTGTCAATGTCTTCCAGATTTTATATTTTGTTGAAGTAGTGTTTTTCAGTTTCTGATAATCTTCTGGATTTCTACACTGTTGATGGTAATATTTCCTTTTTCATATCTTGTCTTTGTAATTTGGGTTGATTTTTTGGTTAAGTTGGCTAGTGGTTTATCTATCTTGTTAATTTTTTTGAGAAATTAACTTTTTTGATTTTCTGTAATTTTTTTATTCTTTACTTCATATATTTCTGCTCTGATTTTAATAATTTCCTGTCTTCTACTGGCTTTGGGGTTAGAATGCTCCTGTTTTTAAAGGGCTTTGCGGTGTGTCATAAGGTTATTTATTTGGTGATTTTCTGTTCTTATGTGGTCACTCAGTGCTATAAATTTTTCTCTTTAATACTGCATTCAAAGTGTCCCAATGTTTTTAAGGGGGTTCTTCTTTTTTTTGTCTTTTTTGGAACCAGGGATTGAATCTAGAGTGCTGCACCTGCAAAGCAGGCACTTTGCCACTGAGCTACATCCTGCCCCCAGTGTCCTGATGTTGTGATATGTTATATCTATTTTTGTTTGTTTCTAGAAATTTATTGATTGTATCCTTTATTTTCTATGACAGACCCATTCTTCATTCAGCAGTGTGGTGTTCACTCTCCACATATTTATGCGATTTTTCTGGTTCTTCTTACATTTGATTTCCAGTTTCATTCCATTATGGTCTTAAAAGACAAAGGGAAGTATATCACTTTTTTGAATTTGTTAGTGCTCACTTTGTGGCTCAGGATGTGATCTGTTTTGGAGAAGGTTCCTTTGAGCAACTGATAAAAATGTGAGCTTCATTGTAGATGGGTAAAATATTCTATAGGTGTCTAATAGATCCATTTGATTGATGGTGTTCTCTAGGTCTGAGGCATCTTTACTGACCTTTTGTCTAGATGATCAGTCTAACGGCATGAGAGGGATGTTGAATTCTCCCAGTATTATTGTATTGGAACTTATGTGTGACTTAATGTTGGAAAGAGTGTTTTATGAAAGTAGTTGCACCTGTGTTTGGGGCATAAATGTTAAATATTATTTTTCCTCTTGCCGTATTGTTCCTTTTATCAGTAAAAACAACCTACTTTGTCTCGTCTAATAAGCTTGGGCTTGAAGTCTAACTTGTCTGATATCATAGTTCCTACTGCTGCTTGTTTTCAAGTTCTCTTTGCATGGATTACCTTGCTTCAACCCTTTACATTTAGCTTGTGACTATGTTTATTTGTAAGTTGTGTTTCTTGCAGGTAGCAGGTAGATTGATTCTGGTTTTTAATCCATTTTGCTACCTTATGTCTTTTTATTGGGAAATAGAGATCATTTATGCTCAGTGTGATTATTGAAAGATGATTTTTATTTCCTAATATATTGAGATTTAAGTTCTGTTTGACGTAGTGTTTGTTTTTCTTTGCATAGTTGTTGGCTGGGTGGAATTTTCATTTCTCTGGTTCTGGCATGTATTAGTTATTTCTTCTTTGCAGTTAATCTCTTTGAGTATTTTCTCTAGTGCTGGTTTGGAAGACATAAATTACTTTAGCTTCTGCTTGTTGTGGAAGATTTTTATTTTCCTGTCTAATTTGAGAGAGAGTTTTGCTGGGTAGGAAATTTTTGGCTGCAAGTTGTCTTTCAGTGTTTGAAATATGCTACTACAGGCTCATCTGGCTTTCATGACTTGGTTTGGGAAGTCTGGATTAATTCTAATTTGTTTACCTCTGAATGTCATTTGGTCTTTTGTTTTTGTAGCCTTCAAGATTCTCTCCTTGACTTCTACATTGGTCATTTTGACTATTACATGACATGGTGAACTTTTTTCTCTGATCTTGTCTAAAGCAGGTTCTGTAAGTTTCCTGTACCTGTGTATTGACCTCTTGCTGTATGTTTGGGAAATTTTCTGCTATTACTTCTTTGAAAAGATTATTGATCCCTTTGGTTTCACCCTTTATTCCCTCTTCTATGCCCATTATTCATAGGTTAGCTCTTTTAAAATGGGCCCATATTTCTTCAGTATACATTTCATGCTGTTGAATTGTTTTTTTCTAAGCTATATACTATACTATGTGTTCAATTTTGGAGTGATCATCTTCTAGGAGCGAGATTCTATTCTACATGTCATCTAATTGATTGCTTATTATTTGAATCGATGCCTTCAATGAGTGTATCTTTTATTTCTTTTAGTCTCTCTCTACATTCTTTTTGGATTATTTCTATAGTTATATTCCTCACTTGACCTTCTGGAGATTTCTACAATTCTGTGTTGTATAGTTCTGATATTTTGCAGTTGTGGGAGCTCATTGCTTGTCTGTTATTTCTCCTTCATGTGATTTCAGAAGTTTGTATCTATTGCATTTAATGTATTTTTTCAGTCTTTAGGTGTCCACTGGTATATTCAAGAGCAAGTTGTATTGTATTCAACAGTGAAATTTGAGATAGGAGGGAAGTGAAGTTATAAATGCAGGAATAGGGTAAGGCTGCACATAGGATCAAATAAAATGAGAGTATGAGTTTGGTAAGGTAGTATATAGTAGAGATTAGAAATTGTGAATGTTTAGTAGTATTGGTTTTTCTGAATGCTGTTTTGGATCTCTGGAGGGCATGGTGAGTGCAGCCACCACTGCTTCAAGTTGTAGCCAATTTTAGCACGGGAGAAACTGATGGCTTAAAATTCCAATGATCTGCTGCTACTTACTACAAGTCCTTGCTTGTTTTCCTGTTTGTCTCTGGAGTAGGGCGCAGTGAGGGAAGATGACACTGCCATGGTGCCCCAGTATAGCATTTTTGAAAATACTTATTCTGCCTATTTAAGAATGTGGTAGGTCTTTCCATCTTCTAATTATGCTTTCATTTCTTTCTTCAGTATCCTATAATTTTCAGTGTAGAGTTCTTTTATCTTTTTGGTTAGATTTATTTCTTAGTATTTTTTCTTTATATTCTATTGTGAATGGCATTTAGATTTTTTCCCAATGGATTCATTACTGGTACATAGATAGGCATTAATTATTGTGAGCTGATTTTGTATCTGGCTACTTGGCTGAAAAAGGTAGTAGTAGTAGTAGTAGTAGTAGTAGTAGTAGTAGTATTGTTGTTGTTATGATTATGATTGTTATTTTGACCTTCCCTGATACAGGGATTCTAGAAGGTGGCTGTGCATACCCAACTGGTATGTAAAATATAGCTGATGAACCTCTCACCTGATATTCTGGTGTGAGGTGAGGGCCTGGGTATTCCTGAGGCAGCTCACTATTGTCAGCCCTAGTGGAGACAGGAAGTTGCAGGAGGCCAAGGGAAAATAAATTATAGAGGGACCTGTGGGCTCTTCTCATTTAGCTATCAAGGTGGCACCAAAACTCATCCTGACCTCCCTTTTCCTTCCCCTTTCTATTAATTTTCATCACATGCAGTATTTCAGGGTTCAGAAATTCTAATCACAAATGTATTTACTCTATCCTGCAGCTCTCTGGTTTCATCCAGCCCTATAGATACAACTTGTGGTGGTTCCATTTGATTAATTGCTATTGCCTTTCTGCTCCTGGTTGAACATCTCTTATGGGTCAAGAAACTGCCCCAGCTCACAGCCTCCCCAGGGTGTAAATAGAAGTACTGTGAGGAGGAACTTGGAGAAATTGCAAGGACCCTGTATTTGGGCTCCTATTTTATTATTACTTCCAAGTGAAAGAATACTGCCTGTCTACTGTGCCTTTCTGGAGAAAAGGAAAAAAAAAAAAAGGAAAATACCATGAGTTTTTCTGTGACATTTCTAACCTTATCACTAGAGTCTTTAGGGAAAATAAATAACAAGGATGATAAAATACACTTAGAAAGTTGGGATAAAAAGCCAATATGCCAAACATAAAGCTATTGTGTTTCTGGACTTAAAAGATAAATGTGGAGGTCATAAATCCTAAGGCTGCAGTGGTCAAATGAGTAAGATACATAAATGTATTTCAGATGTTAGGGAGGAGTGGGGACTGTGGCAAGCTAGAAAGTATCTAAGAGCACTTACCTTTGTGGCTTAAGAAAATATGGTGGTGGCTAAGTGCAGCAAACATGCTGTTTATTTTTTTATGGTCAGTTCTTTGTGATGTCCATAGCATCTTTGGGAAGCTCCTAAAACCTACTTGTAGGAGCATCTTAGTCTAACCCTTGTAATTCCAATCCTACTTGAAAAAAGTCAATGTTTCTTCTTTGGAAAGTGATCAGATATTACTCATCAGTCTCTCCAGGTCAGTACATGAGTAGATATAAATATCTACAGGCTTTCAAAATGGGATGACCTTGTTTGTCACAGACTCTGGAGAGTCACAAGGCTCAGCATACCCCATGAAAAATTTAAAACAGAGCTGGAGAAACAGATGCACACCAGGACACAGGGATGAGGACACTCATCCATGATTGTCCAGAAAGGAGAGAGGCCAGAGGTGTGAGGAGCTGAGGGTCCAGTGATGGGCTCCAGCTGGGCCCAGACGAGGTGAGATTTGTATGGGCAATGACAATCATGATGATGGCTGTACTTAAGACTTTATAAACTTGACCTGACTTCTGGCATCTCATCCTTGCAACACCAAAACTAATGGTTCTAGTTCTCTTTCTACTTTAACAAAGGCCTACATTTCTTTAAAAGACTGAGTAGTTACAGCTAGGACTTCTTGGGTGCCAAGTCCTGCTTTTATCACTGTATACAATTCACCTATGTTTTTATTTATTTATTTTTAATTATTATTATTATTATTTTTTGGTGGTACTGGGGTTCCTGGAAGCCCTTCTTCCTCCGGGCTACACTCCCAGACCTATTTTATATTTTTGAAACAGGGTCTCTTACGCCAGTGCAGCTGGCTTCGAACCTGCGTGATCCTCCTGTCTCCGCCTCCCAAGCGCGGGGATTACAAGCGTGCGCCACCACGCCCGGCCTCACCTATGTTTTTAACCCTAAGATTTGAGCTTTAATAATTTCCTTCAGGGAAATGGATGGAACTGGAGGACATTATGCTAAGTGAGATTAGTCAGTCACAAAAAATAAGAAATCAGACGCTTTTCCTAATATGTGAGAGTTAGGGAGAAATGGGTCATAGGAAGAATTCTAGATGAAAAAGAAATCCTATAGAGGAGCAAACAAGGCAACCTAAAAGAGGAGAAAGGAGGGGGGAAGAGAAAAATCTCTAAAACACACAATGTATTTAAACATATCGAAGTCAACCACTAAGCCAAGCAAGGGAAGGACGGACAGGGAGGGAATGGGGTGGGAATTGGGTAGGCGTTAAATCAGTGATGTGTACATGTATGTACACACAAGTTTTTTTACCCCAATATGATATATAAATACAATGCACCAATAAAAAATTAAAAATAGAGTATTTTCCATTTTACAGATGATGAAACAAAGATTCAGGGAGGTTAATACACTTGCTGAGTATTACCCAGCTGGTACTGTCACAGAATAATTGATTCCATGATAGGTCCATAGGAATTCCAAGCAAGCAATAGGGGAACATAGCTCAGGACTTGTGGTGGTGGTGGTGGTGTCCTTGGCTTACCTGATAGAAAAGAATTTTAGCATCAGCCAGTCAGGGACCTATGCAGAGATTTATTTAGGAAAGCAGAAAATACATGCTCAAGGGAGAATGTGGGTCACTTCTAGAGTGAGAGACACTTTTGGGGTCAATGGTTCTTTTTTCAAAAGGTAACTTGGTAAGGGGGTGGGTATGGAAAGATGTGAGTATAGCATAAGTTTGGTTACCACAAGCCACATTACAGTGTCCTGGTCATGTTCTGAATCCTCAGGCTAATCAGCCTGATCAACAGATGAGTGGGGAAATCCCCTTTATTGGTTTCTCAAGATATTTTTTAATCTGTTTTGCTTAAACTGTTAATTGGGTTAATCGACAGTGCACAAGGAAATTAAAGTTTTGTTGTTAACTTTAAGATGTACATATTTCTCAGGAATTTGGTAGAGACATGCCTGGAAGAGCAAACTTGTTTGGGGAGTAACAATATGAGTAACTTTAGCACCAGGCTTTTATATTACACCTACACTTTAATTATCTTCCTGTTCTTTTTTACCTATTTATTTTCTTTCTTCTATCTTACTTCAATAAGGAGAAGATCTGGGATTTAAATGCAGGCAGATGGAAGACAGAGACCTTATTCCTAAACCCCATACTTCCTCCCTAGCTTGCTTGATGTTACAGGGTACCAAGTCATGGAGCTGGGATAAAACTCAGGTTAGTCTCATTCCTGGCCCTGAACCTGGAGCCCTAGGTGCATTTCACTGCTTCCTGGGAGGAAGAATTCTGCTAACGCATGAAGAGGTGTCTTTTTAAATGGCATTTGATTTAAAAGGTTGTCCAACACAAACTAGGTGGACAGTAAAGCCAATGCCCAGAAAGAATAGGGCCAGGTTGCAGCAAGAGATGCTCAAGAGATGCATGCAGCCAGCCTCTGGGTGCTCCAAGAGGATAGGTATGTACCTGTGGGGTAGGTGGCAGGAGTCTATGGGGATTTACAGAGAAATCAGGCTAGGGGAAGTGGAATATGCCCATAACCCCAGAACTTGGGAGGCTGAAACAGGAGGATCCACAGGGTCAAAGCCAGACTCAGCTATTTAGCAAGACCCTATTTTAAAACAAAAATTAATGTTGGGTGTGGTGGTGTACACTTGTAATCCCAGTACTTGGGAGGCTGAGACAGAAGAATCACAAGTTCATGGCCAGCCTCAGCTACTTAGTAAGGCCTTCCACAACTTAGTGAGACCCTGTTTTAAAATAAAGAATAAAAAATAGAGCTGAGGGTATAGCTCAGTGGTAGAATGCCTCTGGATTAAATCCCTGGTAACACACACACACACACACACACACACACACACACACACACACGAATCAGAGCCAGGAGAATTGGATTTCTCATGTGTTCCTTTTGAAAACAGGTATTCCTTTATTTGTTCATTCATTCATTCATTCATTCATTCATTCATTCATTATGCTGTTGATCCTGGGCTGTTTTAAGTATAGTTTACTAATAAAAACTCTAAGGTACAGGAAGTCCATTAAATCAGGTACAACTGCCTTTGAAAAGCAGCTTGCTACACACAGTTCTTGAGGAGGGCACATGATACCATGGGGCTGCATGGGGAAGGACCAGGAGGCAGAGAACAGAGGCAGGTGCAGGCTGAACACCTTTGCTAGGTTTGTTTCCTGGGAGCAAAAGGCCAGGCAAGGTCAGCAGGCTCCCAGATCTGGGGCAGAGGCTCATCAAGTTTGAGGCCTGATGGAGGAGGTGGTTGGAGCTGTGGGCTCTGGATTGAAAAGCATGTTCACAAAAGCATGTTTACTTGTTTACCTCTCTAAAAGCAGACTTTCCTTGGGAGAAGCTGACCCACCAGCATCAGCCAGATTCCAGACATAAACACTTTGGAATTAGAATTAAAGACCTGAGTAGTCCAGAACCTTGGTCTGTCTTCTTTCCTGGGCACCATAGCACTGCCCCCACAACCTAGTTAAAATTCATTTTTCCTGGTCCTTGTGTTGCAGAACCTGAGCCTACCAGAAGACCTTTTGCATTTTAGGCAGTTATTTGACTCAGGAAGGAGCTGACCACATGGCAAAGGGATATTGACTTTGCTGAACTTATGCTTGGATGTGGCACTGTGCCTTCCTGGTGTCTGTAGCACTTTTGAGATTAAGGCAAATTGTAATGCTGGTGTGTGGATCAGCCACACACTGTCTGTAGCTCCACATCTAGGTAGGTGGTTTCTCACTAGGAAATTTAGTGTGGTTATTATAACAAGCCTCCAGCAGGTGGCAGTAAAGCTAACAAAGTCTGTCCATTAGGATAATTTTCCTGACAGAAGGAAAGGCTGTAAGGGATACAAGAGACCTGGTGGTTTGCTCTGTGGGTCAACCAGCTGGCTTCATGCCTCTCAGCCCAGCTCCCTGTGGTTCTAAAGTACCCTAACATTGGATTCTACTACCAGAGCCACAAGGGGAGAAAACTGAGAGGTCTCAGAAGGTCAGAAGGAATGTCACATAAAGCAAGTGGGTGGCTCTTGAATCTGGTGTCTTGACACATTGGGGGAGAGGGAGTGCTCTAAGAGCTTGAGGCCAGGATGGAGGAGGTCATGGAAGGACACATGCAGAACAGAAGTTAGGCCTGGGGATAACAAGCCCTGTACCAGGGAGGAACCTTGATATAAATGATCAGGCCCAACCAGGTGGACATGGGATTTGAGGTGGGGCAGAAAGTATGTGGCTTTGAACCTGTGCTGTTTCTGCAGGGACATAGCAGACATGTGTGTGGGGGGTGATGAATGAGCTGAAGTGGTCCTTCATAGCTTGCTGTGCCAGTTTCATTTAGGGCCAGCAGTTACTCTAACATCTATCCTGAAAAGGATCCTGAAAAACCACTGAAAAGAAGGTGAGACCTTAAGGGTGGGGGTGATTCAGGGATTTTGAGCTCATTCAATGAGGCAATAAAAGGGATTTGTTTCATGCCTTTTGGAAGAGGAAAGGGGAGGAAAGAAGCAGGAGGAGAAGAAAGATGTAAGATGAGAAACCCTGAGTTCCCAGTGAGTGTGGGAGCTGTTAGGGGAGGTGACCCCAGGGATGGGGCCATTGAGAGGGAACAGGGATGCCCAAAACACAGCTTTGGTCATAGGATCCAAGCCAATGAAAACCCTTTCCCTGGTCTTTGGTGAAATTTACTCCATGGCCAGTGTTTTGTGTGAGAATTTTCCTGGTGTGTGCATGTGAGAGAGACTTCTGGATGGGCCAATATAGTGCAGCAGAGAGAGGCATAAGTGGAAGAAAGCCCAGATGCACATGGGCCATTTCAGTGGAAACCCCTCAGGATTCTGCAAGTTTGGTGAAGGCCTCAACTTTTAAACTTTTGAGTGTAGGGTTATATTCACTTTCCCCTTAATGTCAAGTTTGAGATGCTCCTATAATCATCTGAGTCACAAAGACAGCCCTATACACAGGAAGAAGGCTGTTGAAAGACTTACTGAGCCATAGAAATATATACACATAGAGAATGTTACAAGGCTTAGTGAAATGTTAAAATTTAGCTGGGCATGGTGGTGCACGCTTACAATCCCTGTTCTTGGGAGACGGAGACAGGAGGATCGCGCAGGTTCGAAGCCAGCCGCACTGGCTTAAGAGACCCTGTTTCCAAATAAAAATATAAAAATAGGTCTGGGAGTGTGGCCTGGAGGTAGAAGGGTTTCCAGGAACCCCAGTACCACCAAAAAAAAAAAAAAATTGCCTCCATCTTCTACTTGTCCTATCCAGAGAGTAAATTTTTCTCATTCACTCCCTGAGTTACAACTGTGATGGGGGGAAGCACTCAGCCAGTACATTCAGTTCCTTAGTAGAAATATTTTAAAGAAATAAATGGCTTTATTTTGATTGATTTACTCAATGTATATTTATGATACAATATATGTATCAGGAGTATCCCAGGCATTGGTTGGGGGGACATGAAGAAGGTGGTTGTCCCTAAGGCGATTGCAGGATGCTGGCATGGTACCAAGAGTACCACAAACACAGCACTTCAGGGTCACCTTTTTAGAAGCTACTTTTAATTTGCTTGACAAACTCATTTGCTTGAAAAATTAAGGCAGGAATATCCCTGGGTAGAAATTGCTTTATGTTAGATAAAATACAGGTCTGTTCTCCAGTCTTATATGCTTTTAAGTTTTTGTTGCAAGCAGGAAGCAGGGAAATAGGCTCAGAATGGGCCTGACCCAAAGTAATCCCTAGAAAGAAGCTGCAGGGCCAAAAGGACTCAGCCACTCTGTTTTTCATTACCAAGTCTCTGTAAATTCTTATTTCATGCTGGATCTATAGAAAAATAGCAAAATTGTTCTTAATACTGAAGGTTCAAATTATGCTAGAAAACTCTCATTTGGATCTTCTAGTGGGTTATAAGTAAACACATTCTTGGAAGATGAGAACTGAAACTCTACTGTTTAAGTCCAAGAGGACCAGACAACTTCAAAATGTGTGCTACTTTGCAGTCTTGGTTGTCTTTAGTATATCAGAAGGAGCCATTTTGGGTACTGATAATGAGGTTGAGGAAGTACATATGATTACATAGAAAGGGCTTAACACAAGCCTTAGAAAGAAATGGAAAAAGGATTGCAGCACAGAGCAGATTCCCACACTTATTCTCTTTACCTTCAATGATAGAAGAGTTTTATAATTTTTAAAACTCAAGTAAAACTTATTCCCTCTCTTTGGTACTGGGGATTGAACTCAGGGGTATTATACCTCTGAGCCACACACCTCATTTTATTTTGAAACAAGGTCTCAATAAGTTGAGGAGGGTCTCAAGTTGATGAGGGTGGTCTTGAACCCATGATCTTCATATTTTAGCTTCTGAAGTCATAGAATTACAGGTGTGTGAAATCTCTCCAGCCTTAAAATTCACCCTTTTCAGGGTATGTGTTTCAGTCAGCATTCTCCAGTTTCAATCTAGAGACTTGACCATGTAATTTAGAGGAAAAAATTTATTTTCTTATGGTTTTGGGTTCAATCCTAGGCATGGGGGCAGGAGGTGGGGAGAGGAAATGCATATGGGCTGTGCTCTTCACATTACGAAGGTGGAAAGCAAGAGAGAGAAAGGAAGGAGGGAGGGAGGGAGGGAGGAAGAGAGAGATAAGAGAGAGAGAAGGAGGAAGAGGAGGAGGAGGGTGAGGAGGATGAGGAGAAGGAACCATGTATAAACTATAAGGTTTTACCCCCAGAGATACACCGATTCCAGCTACACCCTACTGGCCCAGGCCATCACTTAAATGAATCCATTATAGTGAATTTTTTTCACTGCTGGAATTACAACTCTCAAGACTCAATTACATCAACTTTAAACATTAATATATGAGCTCTTTAGGGGGCATTTTATATGTAATTGTAACAGTGTCATTTTGAAAATTTTAAAACGTATTATAGCTGTGTAACCACAATCAGGACAGGGAATTCTCCAAAGAAGAATTTGAGAGTTCACCTATGTTAACAACTATCAAGTACCATTTGATGTCCCTGTTGCTTTGTGTTTGCAAAAATGTCTTATAAATGAAATTGTACAGTATGTAACCTTTTGAGTGTGGCTTCCTTCACATAGCATAATAAATTTTGCCTTGAAAGTCAAGGATCCCTGCCTCCTGGTGTTCACACTCTTGTATAATTTCTTCCTCTTTGGTATGAGTGGGACCTATAATTTGCTTTTAACCAGCAGAATATGGTGATGGCAATATATGTTATGTCCATGATTGTTCCAGTAAGCATTTGCCACAGTTATAATCTAAAAAACTGTCCACATAATTTAGAGGAAAGGAGATTTATTTTTTTATGGTTTTGGACTCAGTCCATGTGAGACTGGGGACTGAGGATTTCAGGGCTGCAGGAGGTGAAGAGAAAAAGAGCACATGGGCTGTGCTCCTCACAGTATGGGAGCTGAAAACAAGAGACAGAAGCAAGAAGAGGAGAAACCAAATATAATCCCCAAGGCGATACCCTCAGAGATCTTTCCCCACTAGCCACGCATTACTGACCAAGGATACACCAAGATAAATACAACCCTCAAGATTCAATTACATTAGGTACAAACATTAATAAATGCGTTCTTTTTTAATTGGTGCATTGTAGTCATACATCATAATGGGGTACAAGATGGTAGAAGCATACATGCACACATCATTCATTTAGCCCTTCTCCAATTCCCACCCCATTCCTTTCCAGCCCCCTACTTCTCATGTTTGGTTTAGTAAATGATTTTATATACTTATAAATGTTCATAATGTACATTAGGAAATTTCCCTTCCCCAAACCCCCTTCAGTAAGGTCTCCTTGTTTGCTCAACTATAGTTTCTTCTTCTTAATCTAGAGTTTCTCCTATGACCCTTTTACTTAGGGAAAGAAGCCAATTTATTACTTTTTGGGACTGACTAAAACCAACTTGCATAATTCTCTTCAATTTCATCCATTTCCCTATAAATGAAGTAATTTTGTTCTTTATGGCTGAGTAAAATTCCATTGTGGGCATATCCCATAGTTTTGTAATCCATTCATCTGTTGATGGACATCTTGCCTGGTTTCATGGTTTGGCAATGGTGGATTGGGCAGCTATGAACATAAATATACCTGCATTAGTTTGGTAGTTTGGTTTCCATTCTTTTGGGTAGATATCCAGAAGTGGTATTGCTGAATCATATGGTAGGTTTATTCCCATTCTTCTGAGGATCCTCCATAGAGTTTTCCAAAGAGGTTGCACTAATTTGCAGTCACACCAACAATGTATTAGAGTTTCCACTTCTCCACATCGTCAACAGCATTTGTTGTTGTTTGTGTTTTAAATGATTGCCATTCTAATTAAAGTTAGGTGAAATTTCAAGGAAGTTTTGTTTTGCATCTGTCTGGTTGCTAATGATGTTGAACATTTTTATACATTTATTGACCATTTGAAGTTCTTATTTTGTGAAGTGACTATTTAGTTCACTTCCTAGTTTTTGATTGGGTTGTTTGTTTCCTTTAAAAAATTTTTTTATTGGTGAATTGTAGTCATACATCTTTTTTTTCTTAAATTTATTTTTTATTGGTGCAATGTATTCATACATCACAGTGGTATAAAGAAAATACTTTTGTAGACATACATGCACTTATCGCCCACTTAGCCCCTACCCGATCCCCACCCCGTTCCCTCCACGTCCCTCCTTCCCATGCTTGGCTTAGTGGTTGACATCTAGTATTATAGCAATTTATCCAATATTAACATTGATAATCTCACATAACAGTTTCATTTGTCTGGTACCAAGCGTTTGATGACTTAAAGATAACATTTCAATATTTCTAATATTTCTTTTTGCTTTCTTTCTTACCAGAGAATATTTTTTTTAGGTGAAACTATCATACATTTATTTATTTATTTTTCAGAAAAGATCTATCCTGATATGGAATATGAACTCTAGATACCCAAAACAATCTCAAAGAAGAACAAAGCTAGAAGATGTATGTTTTCTGATTTCAAACCATATAAAGCTACAATAATTGAAACAGTGTAGTACTGTTCTAAAGGCAGATAAATAAACCATTGGAGTTAAATAAAAGCCTAGAGATAAATTCTTCCATACATTGTCAAGTTATTTTTGACAAGGTTTCCATGAACTTTTGGTGGAGGAAATACTAGACTTTTAACTAAATATTGTTGAAAAATAATAATACATGAAAAAGAATAAAATTGGACCCTTACCTAACACATATACAAATATTAACTCAAAATAGATAAAAGACCTAAATATAAATCTTAAGACTATAAACTTTTAGGAGAAAATCTGGGTCATAAAACCTCACAACATTGAAATTGGCAGTGATTTATTGGATATGATTTCAATGGCACAGGCAACAAAAGGGTAAATAAACTCCCTAAAAAATAAAAAAATATTGTATATCCAAAGACAATGTAAACAGAGTTAAAAGTTACTGATCCTCTTCCAAGAGTTCATCCTATTACCCATTTCTCCCTAACTCTCACATATTAGGGAAAGCATCTGATTTCTTATTTTTTGTGACTGACTAATCTCACTTAGCATAATGTCCTCCAGTTTCATCCATTTCCCTGAAAATGATGTAATTGAGTTTTTTTTGATGGCTGAGTAAAATTTCATTGTGTACATATCCCACAGTTTTGTAATCCATTCATCTGTTGATGGACATCTTGGCTGGTTCCATAGATTGACTATGGTGAATTGTGCAGCTATGAACATAGATACACATGCATTAGTTTGGTAGTTTGATTTCTTTTCTTTTGGATAGATACCCAACAGTGGTATTGCTGGATCAAATGGTAGGTTTGTTCCCATTGTTCTGAGGATTCTCCATACTGTTTTACAAAGTGGTTGCACTAATTTGCAATCCCACCAACAATGTCTTAGAGTTCCCACTTCTTCACATCCTCTCCAGCATCTGTTGTTGTTTGTGTTTTGAATGATGGCCATTGTAGTTGGAGTTAGGTGAAATCTCAGGGTATTTTTGATTTGCATCTCTCTGATTGCCAGTGATGTTGAGCATTTTTTCATGCATTTATTGGCCATTTGAATTTCTTCTTTTGTGAAGTGTCTATTTAGTTCATTTGCCCATTTTGTTATTGGATGCTTTGTTTTCTTAGTGTTGAGTTTCTTGAGGTCTCTGTATATTCTAGATATTAGTCCTCTATCGGTGGTGTAGGTGGCAAAATACTTCTCCCATTCTGTTGGCTCTCGATTGAGGTTCTTGATAGTTTCCTTTGCTGACCAGAAGCTCTTCAGTTTCATGCAATCCCATGTATTGATTCTCCTTTTAATTTGTTGTGCCTTTGGGGTCTTGTTGAGGAAATGTTTGTCTGTGCCTATGTGTTGTAGTGTTGGACTTATGCCCTCTTCAAGGAGCTTCAAGGTCTCTGGTTTAATTTCCAAGTCTTTGATCCATCGTGAGATGACTTTTGTACAGGGTGAAAAAGTGGGATTAACATCCAATTTTCTGCATATGGTTAACCAGTTTTGCCAACACCATTTGTTGAAGAGGCTATCTTTTTTCCAGTGTATGTTTTTGGCCCCTTTGTCAAAAATCAATTGGCTGAAAGTGTGTGGACGTGTTTCTGGGAATTCTATTCTGCTCCATTGGTCTATATATCTGTTCTTTTGCCAGTACCATGCTGTTTTTATTACAGTGGCTTTGTAGTATAGTTTATTTTATTTTATTTTATTTTTTAAAGAGAAGATTTTTTTTTATTGGTGCACTGTATTCATACATCATAGTGGGATACAAACTTTTGTAGACATACATGCACACATTGCCCAGTCAGCCCCCACCCGATCCCCACCCCATTCTCTCCCCATCCCTCCCTCCCATGCTTGGCTTAGTGGTTGACATCAAGTAATATAGCAATTTATCAAAAATTAAAAATGATAATCTCACATAATAGTTTCATTTGTCTGATACCAAGCGTTTGATGACTTAAAGATAACATTTCAATATTTCTTTTTACTTTCTTTCTTACCAGAGAATATTTTTTTTCTATTTTTTAAGGTGAAACTATTTTTTAATGAAGTAAAGGCCTCAATTCAAAGCACAAACAACCGATTAGACCACATGGAGAACAGAATCTCGCTCTTAGAAGATGATTATTCCAAAAATGAACGCATAGTTTCTAATCTAGGAAAAAATATCCGACAGCAGGAATCTGATATTGAAGAAATATGGGCCCATTTTAAGAGAGCTAACCTAAGAATAATTGGAATAGAGGAGGGAAAAGAAAGCGAAACCAAGGGGATCAACAATCTCTTCAAGGAAGTAATAGCAGAAAATTTTCCAAACATAGAGCAAGAGGTTGATACACAGGTCCAGGAAACTTATAGAACTCCCTTTAGACAGGATCGGAGAAGAGGATCCCCACGCCACATAATTGTCAAAATGACCAATGTGGAAGCTAAGCAGAGAATCTTAAAGGCAACAAAAACAAAGGGCCAAGTGACATTCAGAGGCAAGCCAATTAGAATCACTCCAGACTTCCCAAACCAAGTCATGAGAGCCAGAAGGGCTTGGAGTAACATATTCCAAACTCTGAAAGAAAACAACTTCCAGCCAAAAATTTCCTACCCAGCAAAACTTTCTATCAAATTAGATGGAGAAATAAGAAGCTTCCATGACAAACAGAAACTGAAGGAATTTATGTCTTCAAAACCAGCACTAGAGAAAATACTCAAAGAGATTAACTACAAAGAAGAAATAGGTAACACACATCAGAACTAGAGAAACAAGATTTTCCATCCAACAGACAACTAAGATTGATTATCTGTGGAGATTCATTATTTATGTTAGTCTGTTACCTATCTCTAAAGGGTATTGTTTGCCTTTATTGTTGTTAATTTTTAGGATTTTTAGTTGGAATATTAATATACCTTCAGATATAGCATTTGGAAATATTTTATCCCATTCTATTAGTAACTGTTAACTCTGGTTACATTGTCTTTGGATATACAATTTTTTTTTTTATTTTTTAGGGAGTTTGTATACTCTTCTGTTGCCTGTGCCATTGAAATCATATCCAAGAAATCACTGCCAATTTCAATGTTGTGAGGTTTAATGACCCAGTTTTTCTCCTAAAAGTTTATAGTCTTAAGATTTATATGTAGGTCTTTTATCTATTTTGAGTTAATATTTGTATATGGGATTAGGTAAGGGTCCAATTTTATTCTTTTCCATGTAATTATTATGTTTCAACAATATTTAGTTAAAAGATTACTATTTCCTCCACCAAATGTTCATGGAAACCTTGTCAAAAATAACTTGCCAATATAGGGAAGAATTTAGCTCTAGGCTTTTATTTAACTCCAATGGTTTATATATCTGTATTTAGAATAGTACTACACTGTTTCAATTATTGTAGCTTTATATGGTTTGAAATCAGAAGATATATATCTTTTAGCTTTGTTTTTCTTCAAGATCGTTTTGGGTATCTAGAGTCCATTTTCCATATTAGGATCGATTTTTATTTTCTGAAAAATAAATATATAAATATATGATAGTTTCACCTAAAAATATAGAAAAAATATATTCTCTGGTAAGAAAGAAAGTAAAAAGAAATATTGAAATGTTATCTTTAAGTCATCAAAATGTTGGTATCAGACAAATGAAAATGTTATGTGAGATTATCATTTTTAATTTTGGATAAATTGCTATAATACTAGATGTCAACCACTAAGCCAAGCATGGGAGGGAAGGATGGGGAGAGAATGGGATGGGGATTGGGTGGGGGCTGACTGGGCAATGTGTGCATGTAGGTCTAGAAAAGTTTGTATCCCACTATGAGGTTTGAATACAGTGCACCAATTTAAAAAAAAAAAGATTCTCTCCTTGGCTTCCACATTAGTCATTTTGACAATTATCTGGCATGGGATTCTCTTCTCTGATCCTGTCTAAAGGAATTCTATAAGTTTCCTGGACCTGTGTATCTACCTCTTGCTCTATGTTTGGAAACTTTTCTGTTATCACTTCCTTGAAGAGATTATTGATCCCTTTGGTTTCACCTTCTAATGATCATCTTCTAAGAGCGAGATTCTGTTCTCCATGTGGTCTAATCGGTTGTTCATGCTTTGAATTGAGGCCTTTACTTCATTAATTGCATCTTTTATCTCTTTTTGGCTCTCTCTGAGTTCTTTACGAAGCACCTCTATCATTTCTAGTTATTTTCCTTATTTGATCTTCTAGAAATCTCTGATTTTCTGTTTTATCAGGTTCTGATGTTGTGGGGTTGTGGGCATTCATTGCTCCAGTGTTATTCCTCTTTCCCATGATTTCGGAAGTTTGTGCCTTCTCTGGGTTCTTCCCTTGGGTCACTATGACTTCACGTAAGGTGTTCTGGATCTCGAGTCTGTAGTATCTCAGACCCCAATGTGGGGAGCCATTAAGGTTTTCCCCTTTAAGAACACTTCTGACTGTCCTTTGCCCAGAGCCAATAATGTTTGGGGTCATGGAAAGTTCAACGTCTGAGAGAAGCTCAGGTGGAATTGATTGCTTTGACTGTTAAGCGCACAGGTGGTGACGGCACAGGCTTGGTTGGTTTGACCGTTACGTGCTTAGGTGGTGACGTCACGAGGGTTGGTTGACTGGGAGCGGTATAAATAGGACTTGAGCGATAAAACCAGGATCGGTCAGTAGAGATATCGACCCGGGAGTGTACTGCCGATCCTTCCATGAGAGAATAAAGTATTCTATGAATAAAATTCATTGAATAAAATTCTTTTCATCCTCACTCCTCTCTTCAGAACCCGTACTTTTGCTGGCTGGTTCTGGCAGGTGGTGGCCCTTACGAGGAGATTCTGAAACTGAGGAGGCAGTGAAGGACACCGCTGAAGAGAAAGAGAGCATGTTCGAAGACTTGTGGTGGCGGTGAGTAACGTGGAAGTTGTAATATACAATGGGTCTAAAACTTAGTCTTTTGTTTTTTGTAGAGATGTTAAGAGATATGCTTGGTGTAAGTAAAACTAAGATAGAACACAAAGGTGTTTTGCCTTCACTTCCTAAGGAAGATGAGGAAACTGAAGAAGTGGAGCAGCTTGAGGAAACTGCTTCTTGGTTCCATAGAAATGAGTTAGGGGCTTATCCTGATATTCCAGAAACTCTGGAGCCCACTTTTTGTATAAAACAATTAGAAGTAGCCGTAGAGACTTTAACTAAACGTTTAGATAAGATAGCTCCTTCAAATAGTGAAAAAGAAGGACCTCAACAATATTCTCCTATTATTAGCAATATGAACCTTCAAAATTCTCCCACTGTAGCATTTGCTAAACAAAGCACTGAAAAACACCGACCTTTACCTGTAGAATTACCGTTTCAAGCGGATATAAGTCAGGCTGCAGAAAACGGAGAAGATACTAGGGGATTTAGAGTTTTCCCCGTTACTGAAGACCCTGATGGTCGAGGAGGTGTGATTAGAGGACATAGACCCTTTACTTTCAAACAATTAAAAGAATTAAAAACAGCTTGTAGGCGGGCGTGGTGGTGCACGCTTGTAATCCTCGCGCTTGGGAGGCGGAGACAGGAGGATTGCGCAGGTTCGAAGCCAGCCACGCTGGTGTTTCAAAAATGTAAAAATAGGTCTGGGAGTGTAGCCTGGAGGTAGAAGGGCTTCCAGGAACCCCAGTACCACAAAAAAAAAATCAGTTATGTAAAGATAATTTAAATACCTTAAATGATTTTCAAAAACTTTTAGGAGATATTAATTGGCTAAGACCATTTTTAAATATTACTACTGGAGAATTAAAACCTTTATTTGATATCTTAAAAGGTGACTCAGACCCAGCTTCCTCTCAGATCTTAACAGAGGAAGGACATGCTGCTCTTAAAAAGGTTGAATTGGCTATTGAATGTCAAAGAAAACAGTACATTGACTATGCTAAAGAATGGGCTGCTTATATATTGACATCAGCACATACGCCCACTGCTGTTTTGTGGCAGGATGGACCATTAATGTGGATACATTTACCCACTACTCCAAACAGAGTCTTAATGCCATACTGGGAATTAGTTGCCTGCTTGGTGTGTTCTGTCAGATCAGAATCTATAAAATATTTTGGTAAAGAGCCTTCACTTATTAGTGTTCCTTTTACTAAACAACAAGTACAATGGCTTTTTCAAAATGCTGATTCATGGGCTATTGCTTTTGCATCTTTTATTGGAAAAATTGACAATCATTTACCTCATGATAAATTATTACAGTTTGTTAATAAACATGCTCTTATATTTCCTAAGATAATTCATGCTACTCCCATATCTCAAGCGGTCTTGGTATTTACTGATGGCTCATCAAATGGTAAGGCATCTTATGTAATTAATAAACATAGTACTACAATTCAAACATCTTTTACATCTGCTCAAGTTGTAGAATTGCATGCAGTAGCAGCTGTTTTTCAACATCTAGCTGATACACCTTTTAATTTATATACAGATAGTTTATATATAGCTAATGCCCTTCAAACATTAGAAACTGTACCATATATTGATATGCATAATAAATTGATAGGTAATTTATTTTTTCAAATTCAAACTCAGATCTTATCACGCCAACATCCTTGTTTTATTGGGCACATAAGAGCACATTCTGCTCTACCTGGTCCTTTGGCAAAAGGTAATCAGATTGCAGATGATGCTACAAAGTTAGTCTGCCCCTCTCAATTAGAACAAGCTCAGTGATCACATTCTTTACATCATAAACACAGTGCTGGTCTGCGTAAACAGTTTCAAATTACTCAAGAAGCAGCACGACAAATTGTTAAACAATGTCCTATATGTCCAGAGTATTTGCCTGTTCCTCATTTAGGTGTAAATCCACGGGGATTGATTCCCAATAATTTATGGCAAATGGATGTTACGCACATTTCTGCCTTTGGTAAACAAAAGTATGTCCATGTGTCTATTGATACTTTTTCAATGGTTCAGGATATACAAGTATGGCTTTTAAACGATTTTGCAATACATACAATATTCAACATATTACAGGTATACCCTATAATCCTCAAGGACAGGTTATTGTAGAACGTGCCCACAATTCTTTAAAAACAACACTTTTGAAAATAAATAAAAAGGGGGAGTTATATCCCCATTCACCACAGAACTCTTTAAATCATGCTCTTTTCATTCTTAATTTCTTGAATGCTGAAAAAACTGGTCGCACAGCAGCAGATAGATATTGGCATCCATCCTCCAAAAACAATTTTGCCCTAGTGAAATGGAAAGATCCTTGCACAGGAATTTGGAAAGGTCCTGACCCTGTACTAATATGGGGAAGAGGGCATGTTTGTGTTTTTTCACAGGATGAAGATAATGCACGGTGGATACCTGAGCGGCTGGTGCGACATATGGATCAAGCAAAAATGGAAGATTCTCAGATCAATGCTGATGATGCTCCTAGCTTCAATGTTGAATGAAACATGGACTTATGTTCCAGATAATCCCATACTCATCCAGCTGTTTGGGAACAATGAAAGATCACTGTCTTCAGTGACAACTCACGATTACTGGGACTTCTTGCTTTGAACTTTATACCCATTACAGAAACTTTTAATTATTTTGGACAAAGAATTGGAACTTTTGGTTATTTTGGACAAAGAACTGGTACACTCTTATGTTTTCCTAAATATGTCAAAAAGATGGGATGTCTGCAGTTGATGCCCATGGTATTGCAGACAAATACTAAGAGGAAGAGTAATTGTGCTATTAAAGATGTGGTCTTGTGGGACCCTGGTTATGCAGGGAAAGAAGATAAAAATGTTAGCCCACGAATAACTTGTATACCCTGTTAAATTGATTTAACATGTGGAAATCCTAATGTTAATTGGAAAAAATGTCTTACTGAAATACCTATTTTTCATGATATACCCAATACCTTGTTTATTAGAGGCTTGGGACAAAGTGTGACCTCGGATGAAGTGAGAACAATTTTATTCAGCAGAAGTACATGATCTACATCTAAAAAGTACCCCCATTTAAGAGGCTGGTAGTCAATGACGGGTAAGATTTCCTTAGGACAAGGAAACCTAAGACAGGATATACAGCTTAGCTCTGTATTATCCAGAGACGGGTAATCCTTGATACCTGAAGGAAACAACCTAAGACAGGCACAGTCTTCTTTTGAATATAATAAGAAAGGGGGAAATGTGAGGAGCCATTAAGGCTTTCCCCTTTAAGAACACTACTGACTGTCCTTTGCCCAGAGCCAATAAGGTTTGGGGTCATGGAAAGTTCAACGTCTGAGAGAAGCTCAGGTGGAATTGATTGCTTTGACCGTTAAGCGCACAGGTGGTGACGGCACAGGCTTGATTGGTTTGACCGTTACGTGTGTAGGTGGTGACGTCACGAGGGTTGGTTGACTGGGAGCGGTATAAATAGGACTTGAGCGATAAAACCAGGATCGGTCAGTAGAGATATCGACCCGGGAGTGTACTGCCGATCCTTCCATGAGAGAATAAAGTATTCTATGAATAAAATTCATTGAATAAAATTCTTTTCATCCTCACTCCTCTCTTCAGAACCCGTACTTTTGCCGGTTGGCTCCGGCACCCCACTACTCCTTTACTGGGTTGTATCACAGAGTCTCCGACCCAGGGAGTCGATAGAGGCTGCTTTAAACTATGGGGGGTGCCAGGTTGCACGTTCTCCTATGGTGTGATATCTCTGCCACCGCCACTCCCCCACTGGGTCAAGTCCCAGGGAGTACAGTACTGGGATTTCTCCTCTGTGGCCCGCAATTTGACTCACTGTTCTTGAGTATGTAGATGTAGCTGTACTGGGCTCGGTGAATTCTCTGCTGCTGCCGCCGGTGGCAATATGGCGCCGCTGCTACGCCCTCGACCGTGAGGCTGGCGTATTTCTTCTTGGCTTTGAGTTCCATCTGAGTCCCTGCAGCATATGCTGAGCTCAGCCACTGGGAGCTTTAGATGCTCCCTGCGCCGAAAGATCTTGCCTGGCTGTTCCGCAGCAGCTCACCTCGGCTTGCTGTAGCTCTCCGGTGAATTCGCCGCTGCCGCCGGCAGTATGGCGCTGCTGCCGCGTCCTCGGGCGTGAGGCCTGTGTATCTCCTCTGTGGCTCTGAGCTCTGTTCTCAGTCTGCTTTCTCTCTGGAGCCTGGTGATTTTTTTTGTTTCTCTGGTGATGGTGTTTTCTGGCTATGAAAGGTGCTGATTTTGTGGTAATAGAGATTGGTTGTTAGCGGGGCTCTTAAGCCCCGTTTTTCTCAGTTGCCATCTTCCCGGAAGTGTCTGGTTATCTTTTAAAAAAGAAAGCAGTGAGACTCTCATCAACCTAGTGAGACCATATTTCAAAATAAAAATACAATAGGGCTAGGGGTATAGCTCAGAGGTAGAATGCCCTTGGGTTCAGTCTTCAGTACAACACACACACACAGACACACACACACACACACACACACACACACACACACAAAGTTACTCTGTGTTGATGATTTTCCTCTGACCCTGAGTGAAAACATCAGGCCTACAACTTCTCTGTTTCTCTTACATAATAGACTGTCATATGGATTTCAAGACTCAGTTCAGTTATTAGTATGTCCAGTATGAGATCTTAAATCTATTTGTTGATACACACTCCTCTGCCTCACAGCTGGGCATGCACGTGGTTTTCTCTTAGTTTCTTCAACCTGCCTTTTACTTCCTCTCCAGGCCCTGACGGAGCAGTGCAGTAGGTTTGTCCTGGCCAGGAATGGAAGCAAGGAGAAAGGTGTCCTGGCAAGTTTCTTGGCTTTCTAGAGGCCAGGAGATTATAAATTATAGGGCAAAAGAAACAAGTAGCAGAGATAGGCTAATAAGGGGGAGGGATATCCATGTCTTTTTGGAACAGGCAAAGGTTTTGTTATGATGATGGAGGAGAGAATACTACCCTTCTCTAATCTTGTACTACCTAGTCAACCTCATTAAATTTCTACCTGCCCTACTTTTGCTTGTCTTTGTGGACAAGAGACCTGAAGGTCAGGAGTTCCTCTTCAGGTATGACAGCCAAAAAGCAATTGGATCTAAGATGGCTGCAGAGCCCACCAACAAATAACATTTGGCTTCATTCTAATCCCATCTGCATGCTGTATCACACTCCCTACCCCATGCAATTGCAATAGTGGCGATTAGAAAGAATAATAAAAGAACTGAAGAGAGGTGGTGCCCAAATTCCCAGAAAAACCTCTGTCCATTTCCTGAAAAGACAGGGACCCCTCTCCCACAGCATATCTTTCCCACTTATTTCTCAGACTCTACATCTATGAGCTGACCCTGAACATAGAGAATCTGACTGGGAGCCCTTCTCCCTGCTTCTCCTGTTCCAGGAATGAGCTTCCCTTCACTCCATAAGCTCCATCTTGTTTATTGGTTCCAGGATTCCAAGATAAAAAAAAGACCCAGTTTAGAATTGAATATTGGTAAAAATAGGGCCTGGCTCACTCCAGCTGGCCATGTTGAAAGCTAAAATCCTACTGCCTGGGCTGTCAGCTGTGCAGATTGGCTGCTTCCTCTTGTGTGGGGATCTGGAAGGTTCTTCAGCTTGCCCAGTGGGTTCCTTGGTTGCAATTGCTTCGAACAGGCCTGGGATTTTTTTTTTTGGTCTGACCATCAGGGTGAGAAGCTGCCTGTGTATAGAATCCAGTCTTACCTCTACTATTGCTGCAGAGATTACTCTGGTCCTCCAGACAGTGCTGATGGCTTCAAGACATCCCCAAACTAGCTTCCCTACTATGGGGCCCACATTTCAGCCTTGGGAAACATTGATACGTCCTGCTCTGCAATCTTCATATACCTCTGCCCTCTCAGTTTCCTAGGTAGGAGCCAGAGCCCAAGCTCCCTGCCTCCTACTCAGCTCTGTGTGCACAGCACAGGGGGCATCATGGATATGACCCCTATTTTTATTTACAGAAAGGTTGAGAGGGTGGAGAAAGAAGTCTTGATCTGATCAGAAATCCTACCTTTGTCAGTGTGATGGTATACACCTGCCCTCCCAGTACATGGGCGGCTGAGATAGGAGGAACACAAGTTTGAGCCCAGCCTCAGCAACTTGGCAAAGCCCTCAGCAATGTAGCAAGGACATGTTTCAAAAAATAAAAAATAAAACAAGTCTTAGGAATGTAGCTTGTTGGTATAATGCCTCTGGGTTCAATGCACAGTATCTACCAACTTCCAAAAAGAATTTATGCCTCTGGTGACCTTTCTTTCTTTTTTTATTGGTGTGTTGTAGTCATAAATTTTAATGGAGTACAAGGTGGTAAGGCATACATGCACACTTCACTCATTTAGTCCTTTCCCACTTCCCACCCAGTTTTCTCCTTCCTCCCACCTCAATTTGGCTTAGTGATTGATATTTTTGGCAACCTTTCTCATAGGCACTTTGATGTTGATACCTGTTGTCTGGGTGCTTAGCTGAAATAGAAGCAGGAAGAATTCTGCCTTCCATCCTGAAACAGAAATGAACCATCATGCTACATGAAAAAGGCAAAGGTAGCCATCCAGCACTAGCTCGAAATAATAATTTTTATCTCCACTTTCTAGCTGGACACGACCTGCATTGCTGGACCCATAGAAAGGCAAGCCAAATGGAGAAGCCAGCATGAGTGTCCTGACTGCCTGTCCCCATCTTCCTTTATTTCCTGTCCCTGAGGAAGCAGGGACTACTGGGTGGACACTCCTTTGAACAGTTTTATTTTCAGGCTTCTAAATCTGTATGACCTGTGGGTGTTTTTATTTTATTTGGCAAAACAAATTCTTCAGATATGGTTTACCTTTTGCTGTCACATAGATTGTAATTATGGGGTCAACAGAGTGAAAGTAATAAGGAAAAGCCCAAGGCTGTGTTGATTAGACCCAATTAGTATAGACCTTGGATTAATCTACTGCCACCTTGGCATGTCCAAGCCCTTTCCAAGACTGTGAATCCAATGGAAAGATTTATGGTAAAGTGAGCAGGAGTTGAGTCACCTCCAATTATGTGGAGAAAGTGGCTGATATTTGTGTTAGTATGTTTTTGAGCATCAGAGCGAAAAACTGTAGCAATACACCTAACATTCCCTGTCCTGTTTCTGCTGTGTGCTTGTTATAGAGAGCTAAGTGGTCAGTGGCAAAGGAGGCAGCCCCTGTTCCCAGGAGCTCTAGGCTGAGCTTATTCTCTGGCACTTCTGCTCTACCAGACAGGTCAGCAGGTTTCAAGATGCAGATGCTGGCAGCAAGTAGCTATTTGTATTTATCATGAGGCTCTGGGCCTTGGTTTGTTCAAAAGTAAAATGAAGACTATACTTTGGATGCATTCTTCCAGGTGCAGATTTGTCACTTGCTTACTTCATCTTACTGCCTCTTTTGGAAATTAGTTTAATCCAGACCTTTGAAAGACCTGGACCATGCAGGTCGTCTTTCTAGGAAGTACAAAATAACTCCCATCCATGTGGCTTCTTCTACATAGGATATCTCTGGGAGCAGGGATGGAGCAGTTTGGTGAGAAGGAAACAAGGATATAGAGATCTGATATGCTAGGGGCATAGAAATGTTTGGCACAGTCAAAAGCTATTTCCTATATTTTGGGGTGTGTGGTGAGTGCTTGACCATGGGTTTTCTAAGTACATGCCACTTTGAATAGATGTGTATTCTAAAGTGTAGCTCACAGACTTAAGTTACATAAAGACTCTTCCTGAAATGGAACATTTACTACTGATTATGAAATGGCTCAAATCCCATCAACAGTGCACCTGTGGGTGACCTTAGCTCAAGTGTCACTAATTTTTTCTGCACAGCACTTTCCTCTGTTCATGGCCTGAAGGTGGTCTAATCATTGCATAGTCAGGAAGCCTTCCCTTTCCATAGTCAGGGGATTTATACTCCCTGTATGTCTGGTCCCTTCCCAGTACTTCCCAAATCAGTCCTTGGATTTTTTTCCTGACTTTTCTAAAATATATGGTTTAATGTTCATCAGAAATCAATAATTGGGTGATGTGTGCATGTATACCTCCACCATCTTGTACTCCATTAAGATGTATGACTACAATGCATCAATAAAAAATTAAAAAAAGAAATCACTTATATTTATTAAACAATTGCCCCAAATAGCCCATTGGCTGTTCACCCTACATAAAGTTATTCTTAAAATAGGAAAGGTCATGATTAATCTTTGGAGCTACTGCACAGACATTTTAGAGAGGTCCCTCTTCATAATAGCTCCCATTTTGTACTAAGATCATGTAATAACACATGCTTTAAAAGTTTTGCTCTTCTTAATCTGTTATCTCTCATCTGTATATATATATGTATGCATATATATCATCTGTATATATACATGTATGTATATATACACATATACAAAACTTGATAAGAAAAATAAAGAAATTGAGGTCATAGTCTTACAAATAAATGCAGGGCAAGCAAGACTGGCACATAAAGATTGACATTAGGGTTCCAGGCAGGCATTAGAGGCCCTTACACATTTAGCCCTGAACTTTCTAGTGTCAAAATAAGAGAAACACTACCTCTGGATTTTCACAACAGGCAGAGCCATGACAAAGCCAAGCTTGGTAATGGTGTGGGCTGTCCTCTGGTGTGTGGCTTCCATGTTTTTGTGTGCTGGGGTGGGACAGGGCTGTGTGGTCTCTAGGTAGCTAAGGCCTCATAGGAAGGGCAGTGGGTTCTTGCACTGATCTTGGTGATCCTGTGTAGCCCAAACTAAACTTAGAGACCACCTCTCTGTCCAGGCCAAATCTGGACAATTGAACAGACTCAGAAAAGGTTCTTGTCCAGGCAGTGCTTAGGAAGTGCACCTGCAGGGGTAGGGTGAGACCTCCCTCGACTCCCATAGGACCCTGGTTCTCCATATGCTCCAAGCAGATGGGCACAGTAGGTGCCAGCTGCCCAGGAGGTGTGGTTGTACACATAGGGAAGCTGCTTCTGAGATCCAATGTTAATGTATCAAAAATGCTTGTGCTAAGTTGTGTTCCCTGAGAACATGAACTAAGTGCTACTGGGCTCATCTTTTCAGTCAGAGACACTGATTTCAGGACTTTTGGCAATCATTCCAAAGGGAATAAACTTAAAAGGCTGTTGCCTCGCTGAGCTTGTGCATGTATGAAATTCTGTTGGCCAAAGGCTTGCTGGCCTTGCTTTCTCTTTAATTGACTTCCTCCACCTGTGTTTCCCACCTTGTTCTGATGGCTTACCTGGGGGTGTTTCAGTTTCTAGAACTAATGTCTTGAAATTGCAGTTCAGTTGCTGGCAATATAGATGAACACCTCCTTTTAGTCCTGGGCTTGGGGACCTTCTCAGCAGTGAATCAGGGGATGCCCCTGGCTATGAATTTCCTGATTCCTGTGGTCTTTTGTAGGTTTCAGTAGCAACTGTTGTTGCTTGATGGATCAAGGCTATTACGAAACTTCTCATTCAAAGAGTTATCTTGGAATTTTAGATAATTTATCTGTAGGAACCATCAACTTTAAGCTTATGAAGAGTGTTATGGGCAGCTGCTGATTACTCTCTATCGTGTAACAATACCTGAAGTGTGGAGAGCTTTTTGTAGACTCAAGAGTGCTTCTCCTATTTAATTCTCACCATGCCTCCATGAAGAAGTGCATCAGTTAGAGCAGGCCTGGATCCAAGTGACATACAATACTTCTTCTGTCTTGATCTATAACGTGAATTTATTGGCTCATTCATGCTAATGATATTCTCAGAGGTAGTCTGTATTCAGGTGAAGCTTGATCTAGGGCTCAAAAGATATCCTTAAGGTTCAGACACTCCTCCTGTCTTGCTCTGCCTCCTCAGCATGTTATTCATTCTTAAGGTTTATACAGTCAGCCCTCTGTATCCTCAGGTTCCACATCTGTAGATTTGACCAACTGCAGATCAAAAATATTTAAAGAAATATGTCTGTTATAAAAAGATTTTCAACTTACCATTCCTGTAACAAAATACCTGAGATAAATCAATGTAAATGAGAAAAGTTTATTTTGGCTCATGGGTTTTGGTCATGGTCACTTGACCATGCTGCTTTGAGCCTGTGGTAGCACAGTACATCATGGTGAGAGGCAGGGCAAGGTATAATTTTTCTTGCTTTAGAAACAAATGTGGGCTTCTGAGTCCCAAACCATCACTGAGGGTTATTGTGTTTGCTAGCTTTTTCATTGCTCTAACCAAATACTTAACAAGAACAACTCAGAGGAGGAAATATTTATTTGAATCAATGTTTCAGAGGTTCAGTTCATGGTTGGCTGGTTCCAAGGCAGAAACAGCATGGTGGAAGGTTGTGGTGAAGGAAAGGTGCCCAGTTTATAGCATCTGGGAAGCAGAAAGGGGAGGATGGAGGAGAGAGAGAGAGAGAGAGAGAGAGAGAGAGAGAGAGAGAGAGAGAGAGAGAGAGAGAGAGGAGAGAGTGATCACATAGTCCAAGGTCATGACCCCAGTGTCCCCCCTCCAGCTACATCCTGCCTATAGTTACTACCTGTCAGTGCAAATTATTAATCTATCAAGTGTATTAATCCACTGATGAAGTTGCAACCCCCATGATCCCGTTAGTTCACATGTGAACATTGCTGTGTTGCTTAGTGCTTGGGTTTCTTTTTTGGTGGGGGGGGGATAGTCTATATCCAAACCACAGCAGACACTGGCCCTGCATGGCAGCTTGTCCATGCTTGGTCCAGTGCTGGTATTTGTTGTCCCCTTATTTCCCTGACATGATTCCCAAACAGAAAACTTAGTCAATATGAGAAATTTCCTCAGGCCTCCCAGGTCTGGGGGGGGGCTGCCTTCCAGTCCTGCTTGCCTCCATCCATGTCTCATGGCTTTTGTATTTCTGATGCACTTCATTGACACTGGATGGGATTAGCTCCAATGAGGTAGGGGCAAGGATAAGTCAAGTGTGAGTTTCTGCAGTGTGGCTGATACCCTCTCTAAGCAGCATAGGACACTGGGATAACCCTTCATCCCCAGCCTGGGGTACCATACTGACCTGCCCTGAAGTATTCTTTTTCTTACTTTTAAAGGATTCCAACTGACTTTTTCAGGTAACATACTTTCTATAGATGGAGTTCCTAAAGGTGACTTTAAACCTAGACTTCTTTTGTACTAGAAGCATCCTAGTCCTCTTTGAGTTCAAAGGGGCAGTTTTCCAGCTGAGCCCTCAGAAGGAAGTTGAAGCCCATCAGGCTGATGAGCTAGCTCTTTATTTATACACAGCCTCCTTCTACAAAGGCTCAGAGGTTATTTTAAAATGGGGACACATAAAATAAAACAATATAAACATAACAATGAAAATTTAGGTCTCAGGACAATAAGAATAAACAACATACATGGAGCCAGGAAAAAAGAAAGAAAGAGTGCCGGCAGCACAGCCTGCCTTGTTGCTTTCCATTGAGCCTGGCACTTGGCTGTGAGCTTCCTGGCAGCCAATGTGAAGAGGTAGAATCAGTTGTACATCTACATTAAGAAAGGAGCAGGCAGCCAGAAGGTGTGTTATATGCTACAAGCACATGATATGGTCTAGCACACAGCCTTCTGTATTAGTCTGCTTTTTTGTTACTATGATGAAATCCTGGAGACAGGTTAACTTTTTATTTTATATTTTTGGTACTCAGGGGCATTGAACCTAGGGGCATTATGCCTCCAAACTACACTCACAGCCCTTTTATTATTATTTTGTCTTTATTTTGAAACAGTGTCTAAGAATTGCTAATCTCAATGTGATGGCAGAAATTTGTAATCCCAGTATTTAGGAGGCTGAGGAAGGAAGATTGCAGATTAGAATCCAACCTCAACAATTTAGTGTGATTCTGTTCAAAATAAAAATATAAAAACAGAGTTAAAATGCACCTGATTTAATCTCCAGTCTCACACACACACACACACACACACACACACACACACACACTCAAAATAAAAATACAAAGGAATTTTCAAACTGCTACCACTAACCTTGGCTGCCCAGTGCTCTGGTCATGGCAGGTAGTAGCCATCACGGAACTAGAGGAGACAGGGCCTTCATCCAGCCTACTTCTGGCAGTGCATGTGTGGTTTTGCTACTCATAGAGTCAGGAGAACAAGAAGTCTCACCACAGTGGGGGATTACACAATTCTTCCTCCTGAATGTGGCTGGTCTCTTCCACATAGCTATTACAGGTAGATTTGTTTTACTTCTGGTGGATATTTTATTCTGGAGTAACTGGCTTTTGGCAACTCAACTTGAAAATTAATTAAAAACACTGAAGAGAGATATGGAGAGAATTCAGCTCCATTCAGACCTAGGATAGATACATCTAGGGATGTGACATCACTAGGGGTCTTCTCTGGCTCTCTTGGATCTAGGTGAATCTCAGTGTATGAAAACCAAGATTAATGAACAATCATCATACAGATACAGTTGGAGCACTTGCTTGCAATGTGGAGGAGGATTTTGGTTTATGGAAATATCCCATTAAACAGAAGCTCCTGATGGGAATGTAGCTCAGTAGTAGAGCAATTATCTAACATTTATGAGGCCCAGGCTCAATCCCCAATACCCTTGCTCCCCCCCAAAAAACATGAAAATCAAGGCTCCTTTAGGGTTGGAAAATCATCAGTGAGGTTAAGAATAGGCAAAGGCAGTGGAGAAGATGAGGGTCTAATTTTTGCTTACAACAAAGAAATGCTGGACTTTAGGAATATATGAAAAAGAAAGATAATTGGAAATAATGGGGCTCTGAACCCTGGTGCTAATGAACTTATTTTGGACCTTTATTAAACAATTAATTTTTGAAAAGGACTAGTTTTTAATATTAGAAATGTAGCATATAGTTATGATTAAATTAAATTTTCCAGAGGGTATAAAGTGAAAATTATAAAGCTCCATTCCCAATTGCCTCAGAGAGGTTACCATGATTATTCATTTTTTGTTTGTCTAAAAATTTCCTATGCAAATAAAAGAATATTGTCATAATGTTTAAAAAACACAAATAAAGGGCTGTGGTCTCACTCAGAGATGGAGCATATGCTTAGTATTTGCACAGCCCTGCAGTCACCCCAGGACCTCCTAGAAAGTGACCAATGGGGTCACATTGCATGGATTATGCTGCAACTTGCTTTTTACTTCATATTCTATCTTGGAGATCTTCCCATATCTGCATAAAAATAAGCAGCCTTCTCTGAAATGGCCACCCACTATTTCATTGTATAGGTATATCATAATTTTTTCTAATTTATTCTTTGATAAAGAACATGTGTGTCATTTCTTGGCTTTTGCTATTACAAATAATGTTTCAGGACTTCCGGGAAGATGGCGACCGAGAAAAGCGGGGCTTAAGAGCTCCGCTAACAACCAATCTCCATTACCACAAAATCAGCGCCTTTCATAGCCAGAAAATACCATCACCAGAGAAACAAAAAAATCACCAGGCTCCAGAGAGAAAGCGGACTGAGAACAGAGCCACAGACGCGGCAGCAGCGCTTTACTGCCGGCGGCAGCGGGGAGTTCACTGGAAGGCTACAGCAAGCCGAGGTGAGCCGCTGCAGAACAGCCAGGCGGGATTTCTCGGAGGAGAGAGCATCTAAAGCTCCCAGTGGCAGAGCTCAGCACATGCTGCAGAGATTCAGAGTGGAAATCAAAACCAAGAAGAAAAACACCAGCCCCACGGCTAAGGGTGTAGCAGTGGCGCCATATTGCCACCGGCGGCAGCAGCAGAGCGAATTCAGCGAAGCCAGTACAGCTACATCTGCGTACTCAAGAACAGTGAGTCAAATTGCAGGCCACAGAGGAGAAATCCCAGTATTGTACTCCCTGGGACTTGACCCAGTGGAGGAGGGGCGGTGGCAGAGATATCACACCATAGGAGAACGTGCAACCTGGCACCCCCCCCCCACAGTCTAAAGCAGCCTCTATCAACTCCCTGGGTCAGAGACTCTGTGATACAACCCAGTAAAGGAGTAGTGGGGTCTGAGATACTACAGACTCGAGATTCAGAACACCTTAAGTGAAGTCATAGTGACCCAAGGGAAGAACCCAGAGAAGGCACAAACATTCGAAATCATGGGAAAGAGGAATAATACTGGAGCAATGAATGCCCACAACCCCACAATATCAGAATCCGATAAAACAGAAAATCAGAGATTTCTAGAAGAGCAAATCAGGAAAATAGCTGTAGAAATAATAGAGGTGTTTCGAAAAGAACTCAGAGAGAGCCAAAAGGAGATAAAGGATGCAATTAATGAAGTAAAGGCTTCAATTCAAAGCACAAACAACCGATTAGACCACATGGAGAACAGAATCTCGCTCTTAGAAGATGATCATTCCAAAAATGAATGCATAGTTTCTAATCTAGAAAAAAAATCCAACAGCAGGAATCTGATATTGAAGAAATATGGGCCCATTTTAAGAGAGCTAACCTAAGAATAATTGGAATAGAGGAGGAAAAAGAAAGCGAAACCAAAGGGATCAACAATCTCTTCAAGGAAGTAATAGCAGAAAATTTTCCAGACATAAAGCAAGAGGTTGATACACAGGTCCAGGAAACTTATAGAACTCCCTTTAGACAGGATCGGAGAAGAGGATCCCCACGCCACATAATTGTCAAAATGACCACTGTGGAAGCCAAGCAGAGAATCTTAAAGGCAACAAAAACAAAGGGCCAAGTGACATTCAGAGGCAAACCAATTAGAATCACTCCAGACTTCCCAAATCAAGTCATGAGAGTCAGAAGAGCTTGGAGTAACATATTCCCAATTCTGAAAGAAAACAACTTCCAGCCAAAAATTTCCTACCCAGCAAAACTTTCTATCAAATTAGATGGAGAAATAAGAAGCTTCCATGACAAACAGAAACTGAAGGAATTTATGTCTTCAAAACCAGCATTAGAGAAAATACTCAAAGAGATTAACTACAAAGAAGAAATAGGTAACACACACCAGAACCAGAGAAACAAGAGTTTCCATCCAACAGACAACTAAGATTGGTTATCTGTGGAGATCATTATTTATGTTAGTCTTTTACCTATCTCTAAAGGGTATTGTTTGCCTTTATTGTTGTTAATTTTTAGGATTTCTAGTTGGAATATTAATATACCTTCAGATGTAGCATTTGTGAAATATTTTATCCCATTCTATTAGTAACTGTTAACTCTGTTTACATTGTCTTTGGATATACAATATTTTTTTTATTTTTTAGGGAGTTTGTATACTCTTCTGTTGCCTGTGCCATTGAAATCATATCCAAGAAATATGATAGTTTCACCTAAAAAAAAAAGAAAAAAGTATTCTCTGGTAAGAAAGAAAGCAAAAAGAAATATTGAAATGTTATCTTTAAGTCATCAAAAGTTTGGTACCAGACAAATGAAACTGTTATGTGAGATTATCAATGTTAATATTGTATAAATTGCTATAATACTAGATGTCAACCAGTAAGCCAAGCGTGGGAAGGAGGGATGAGGAGGGAATGGGGTGGGGATCGTGGTAGGGGCTAACTGGGCGAGATGTGCATGTATGTCTACAAAAGTATTTTCTTTATACCACTATGATGTATGAATACATTGCACCAACAAAAATAAATTAAAAAAAAGATTTATATTTAGGTCTTTTATCTATTTTGAGTTTATATTTGTATATGGGATTAGGTAAGGGTCCAATTTTATTCTTTTCCATGTAATTATTATTTTTCAACAATATTTGGGTAAAAGATTATTATTTCTACCACCAAATGTTCGTGGAAACCTTGTCAAAAATAACTTGACAATATATGGAAGAATTTAGCTCTAGGCTTTTATTTAACTCCAATGGTTTATATATCTGCCTTTAGAATAGTACTACACTGTTTCAATTATTGTAGCTTTATATGGTTTGAAATCAGAAAATATACATCTTCTAGCTTTGTTCTTTTTCAAGATCGTTGTGGGTACCTAGAGTCCATATTCCATATTAGGATAAATTTTTTTTTCTGAAAAATAAATATATAAATATATGATAGTTTCACCTAAAAAAATAGAAAAAAATATTCTCTGGTAAGAAAGTAAAAAGAAATATTGAAATGTTATCTTTAAGTCATCAAAAGCTTGGTATCAGACAAATGAAACTGTTATGTGAGATTATCATTGTTAATTTTGGATAAATTGCTATAATACTAGATGTCAACCACTAAGACAAGCATGGGAGGGAGGGATGGGGAGAGAATGGGGTGGGGATCGGGTGGGGGCTGACTGGGCGATGTGTGCATGTATGTCTACAAAAGTTTGTATCCCACTATGATGTATGAATACAGTGCACTAAATAAAAAGCAAACAAACAAACAACAAAAAAAACCAAATAATGTTTCAGGCAACTTCTTCATTCCCACCCATTCCTGAACATCTGCACCAGTTTCTCACAGTTGAATTCATTCTGTTCAATACAGCTGAAGCTGGCCTCATACAATTTTTCTTGCCAGTTGGAAATGAGAATGCTTGGTTTTCCTTGAATCTTTATGGTATTTTTTAACACTATGGGTGAAAACAATGCTGTCATGTATTCAGTCCCTTAAAGATATTAACTGAGCACCTATGATATGCTGAGCACAGCAGGTCAAGTTCTGGGAACCCAATATGAAACGGGGTGTCTTGAGAAGAAACTCGGCATTTCCTTACCGGATTCTTGTCTGTGGTAAGCGAAGAATGACACCCGCAGACTATAGGAAGGGGAGTAAAAGGTTTATTGTGAGCAACAGGGAATAGGAAAAAGTGGCCAACCACCCCTAAGGGCTATCGGGGCTCTGGTGTCCAGCAGCTGCCTTCAGGTCACTACCTGGGTGTATCCCGGGCCAAGTACCTTCAGTTATAAGCTGCTTTCTCCCAAAGTACATGCCATCTGCCAGAAAAGAATAGAGGAAGTAGCAGAACACCCCGAAGGGCTATCGGGGCTCTGGTGTCCAGCAGCTGCCTTCAGGTCACTACCCGAGTGTAGCCCGGGCCAAGTGCCTTCACTTGCAAGCTGCTTTCTCCCAAAGTCCACACGATTTGACAGAAAAGAAGTGCAGGTCACCCTAGGGGGCCTGGTTAGCCTTGATGTCCAGCAGAGGTCTTCAGGTCACTACCCAAGTGTATCCCGTGCCAAGTGCCTTCAATTGCACCCCACCTTCTGTCAAAGCTAACGCAACCTGTGAGAGATAGAAAAGCTCCCCAACGGGGAGGGGTTCCCAGAGTGGGTAACTGTCCTGGTGATTGGTCTAGGGGGTTATATATTTCTGCATGTCTTCTGTTGGTTGGAGTCTGGAATGCAGTTCTTAAAATCTGCATAGGGGTGTCAGACTTGCTCCAGTGATGTCTCCTGGGTTTGTTGATTAGTAAACAGATGGTTTTGTGAAGCTTTGGTCATTCTTATCTCTGAACCTTGGAAGAGCTGGTCTCTTTTAGGAGCCTTGGAAGTTAATTTGTATTCGTCACCCCTCAGGAAATTAAGTTTTTCTACTGAGGCCTCTTCCCTATCTGCCTACTTCCTTTCTACCTCCTCAAATGGATGTAAAAAAGTCAATGTCACATTTGGGAAACTCTTACAGGATCAGATGAAGAGACACTCACTAAATAATCACTTCAGTAAATAGGAGTTACAACATTTAGTAGTGCTGGGAAAACATGCTACTTAGGAAAGCATATCAAAGAGAAAGCTGGTCTCATGAGGAGATGGGCTGGGGGATCATGATAAAGAGAGATGCTTTTCCCAGAGAGGGAGATCCTGCACCTCTCTGAAGCTCACTAGGGAAAGAAGGGAGGGAGGGAGGGAGGGAGGGAAGGAGGGAGCAAGGGAGTGAGGCACAGGGAGAGGGAATACACCACATCCTGCAAAGACCCTGGGTACATCCAGGTGGGGAGAAGCCAGAAAGAAGAGGCTGTTGAGCCAGGTCACACAGGACCCAACAGAGGTTTTCGCCCATTCCCAAGAGGAGAAGAAAAGCTTTTCTCAGGTTTAAACAGGGGAGAAACATAGTAAAACGTGTTTTGAAAAGATTGTTATATTTGCTTTGGGAGAAAGACAAGAGTAGCTCTTGCCCCATTTGCAGATGGTTGAGGACAATAATTTGTGGGCTCCCCTTGCCACAGCTGCAGGGTAACCTCAGACCCAGTTTGGGGCAGGCAGAACACACCAAGTCCCATATTCTTTCTGGGAGCAAGGCTGCAGGCAATCCTTCACTCCCCTTTCCTTACAGATAGACAAGAATGCTTAGTGGGGAACAGAGCCCTTGTTTATAAGTTTCCCCCAGAAATAAAGCAGATCCAGGGCTGTGGCCTTCTTGCTTTGTGGAGGTGGATTCTTAGCCTCTCAGAACTGTGGCTTCCTCTCCATACATGGGGTCATGACATGCTTGCTTCCAAGAGGCTTTTGAGAGATTGCATTCGAGAGCGCCTGACACAACACAGCTGACGAGTGATGGATTCATTCTGAAGCTCACCCACAATTGTTTCTTAGAAAAACCATGGCTGTCATACTATGCAGTATCTTCTGTAACCTCTGAATGTTGATTTAAATGCAGAGACATGGGGTAGGAGATTCTAGGGCCTTTCTACTCATTTGCTGTTTCTTTTGTTTTGTTTTTTGTTGGAAAATTCAATAAAAAGATGAGGGGTGGATATTTTAAAATAGAAACAAGCCAGATATGGTGGTGCACACCTGGAATCCCAATACTTGGGAGGCTAATGTGCCAGTATTGGGAATAACCTAGGAAGATTTGGGAAAGCTCTGATTATTATATTTCAAAAGAAAATAATTGGTATATTTCAAAATAGTTGTGTCAGAATGGTGGGAGACATGGGTAAAGAAAGGACTTTGTTTCTGCCTAAAACAGGCAGCTATTCCAATGTAAATCAACCTAGCTCAAAGTAATTAACAAGTCAATAGAGGAGAGCTATGGCTTCCTCTTTCTAAAGACAGATCTACATGATGAGCTAGGGAGGATGGGGCAGGGTTTGACCCTGCCCTTCATGAAAGGAGACACCTCACCACACCTTGCTAGGGGAGGTACCTTACAGGGACGTTCACTAAGTCAGAGTCATGCAAACAAGATGGAGGTCATGGATTTAAAAGGCCAAGTCCATGTGTAAGCCCTTTGGTGTACTCATTCGAGTCATCCCCTCATGCCATCTTGGCATGGGGCTGTATTTCTATTTTCTGTATTTCTATCTTTCTAATAAACTCCTTTAAATATTCAGCAGCTGTCCAAGCGATGAATACTTATTCTTAGCTTAGGACAAGAATCCACGGTTTTTCTGTTTGTCTGTTTGTGTTGTGGTGGTGGGATTGACGAGGGTTTCTTGAGAGAAAACCCCGGCGAGTTCTTGTCTACGGAGAGCGAAGAATGACACCCGCAGACCTCAGGAAGGGGAGTAAAAGGTTTATTGGAAGCAGCAGGGAATGGGGCAAGGGTGGCCGAACACCCCAAAGAGGCTGGAACTCTGGGTCCAGCAGCTGCCTTCAGGACAATACTTGAGAGTAGCCCAAGCCGAATTGCCTTCAGGTGCAGGCTGCTTTCTTCCCGAGTCCGCAGATCTGCCAGAAGGGAATAGAGAAAAGTGGCCGAACACCCCATAGGGGCTGTCGGAACTCCGGGGTCCAGTAGCTGCCTTCAGGGTCACTACTCGAGTGTCGCCCGAGCCAAGTGCCCATCAGTTGCAAACTACTTTCTCCCAGAGTCCACGCGATCTGCCAGAAAAGAGGTACAGGTCACCCCTAGGGGCCTGGTCAGCCATGATGTCCAGCAGAGGCCTTCAGGTCACTACTCGAGAGTCGCCTGAGCCACGTGCCCTCAGATGCACTCTGCCTTCTCTCAGGGCCAACATGAGCTGCGAGAGAGAGAACAGCTCCCCAAAAGGGGAGGGGGTCCCGAGCAGGAAGTCCCCCACTTTTGCCATCTGACTGGCCGATGCCTGACCGCTTGCAAGTCTGTTTGTGGTTAGGGTGACTTTAAGATTCCAAGGAGAATTTGCATAGGACATTTGCAAGTTCTTTGAAGGGTCTCCATTCAGGAATGCCAGACTTGCTCGGTGGGTTTGTTGATTAGGAAACTCAGGATGGCTTTGTGAAGCTCTGGCCTTCTTATCTCTGAGCCTTTGGAATTTCAGGCATTTGTCGCCCCTCAGGAAACTCAGGAATTAACTTTTTTCTACCAAGGCCTTTTCCCTATCTGCCTATTTCCTTTCTATCTCCTCAGAATTACTTCTCCCCCCACACACACCACGCACCTCCCCCCCCCTGCCCTTCCCCACAACAGCTAAGAAAGGAGGATTACAGGTTGGAGGCCAGCTTGTGGTAACTTAGTGAGACCATGTTTCAAAAAAATAAATAAAAAGGGCTAGGGATGTATCTTGGGGGTAAATGTCCCTGGGATCACAGTTAAAAAAAAAAAAAAACTGGTATGGCAGCAGTGAGGTTTCAGGTCCACAGCTGACTTTGACTCCAGGTTCCACCAGCAGGTGTCCCGCCCATTTCCACCTACCAGCACCATCTTTAGAGGTTAGTGTGCAGGGTCACACTAGCTTGCACTTCTTGGATCCTTTATCCAATTCTTCATTTCACAAAGTTTAATTAACTAACACCACACCCCAGTGGTCTGGAGTTGAAGGAAATGCTTTCAGAATAAAAATCTCAATTACACTGAAAGGTTTTAAGAAATGTCAGGAAATAGTGAACTGGGGGGGGGGGGGAGAGAGAGAGAGAGAGAGAGAGAGAGAGAGAATGAATGAATATGACCCAGACCTTATTGTACCAGTATTGGGAAGAGGTTGCAAAATGTATTAATGTGCCAGTAGTGGGAAAGATTTCCAATTTTAAAAATATATCTTTGGTAGTGAAGAAAGCCAGGAGCGGTTGGGAGAGGGCTGGCAGATTTCTCCATGGATACTTAACAAAAGAATAGAAGAAGCCTAGGGCCTTTTTACATTTCTAAAGAGAGATGGGAGGAAATCCCAGACTCCAGAAAAGCAACTTAACACATCTTGGGAGTGTAACAAAAGGTGTGGGGGAGCCGGGCATGGTGGCGCATGCTTGTAATCCCCGCGCTTGGGAGGCTGAGACAGGAGGATCACACAGGTTCAAAGCCAGCCTCAGCTACTTAGTGAGGCTCTCAGCAACTTAGTGAGACCCTGTTTCCAAATAAAATATAAAAAATAGGTCTGGGAGTATAGCCCGGAGGTAGAAAGCCCCTGGGTTCCACCCCAAGTACCACCAAAAAAACCCAAAAAAGGTGTGGGGGTCTGTGCAGAGAGACAGAGATGCCCCCCCCACCCCTCAGAGGGGGCGAGTCTGGCTGGAATGGAGACAGTGGATACCTGGGCTAGAGATAGGGCAGCATATCTACATATCAAAGGACCTGCCACAGACTTGGTTGGGATAAGAACACTCAGCATGCAGGGACTGTGGGTGAATTCCCTTGAATCGCCCCCCTGTGCCATTCTTGAATGGCATGGGGCTGTAACTATCTTCTGTATTTCTATCTTTTTAATAAACTTCTTTATATCTTCAGCAAGAGTCTGGGCGAATGTGTATTTACCATTAGTTCAGGACAAGAACCTGTGCTTTTTATATTTGTATGGTTTTGTTGGGGGGAATTATTTCTCCCCTCACACACACAGCAACATATTTCACTGTAACACTTATCAGTGACTTCTCCCCAGCCAAGTATTTACCAGGTTGCTTGTGAAGTGTGCTCTCTGTGAAACCAACAATTTTTGCAAGTATCAAACCTAGAGGAAGTTTCAATCACCATTATTAGAAGTGTTAATAACATTTCATTAACGTTATTAACAGAGAGAGTCACTGGGCTTCTGTTCAAGAGTAGATAATGCTATTTTGACAGGAATATGGAAATGGGGAGGGGAGAACTGGCTTCATTTAGACAGTGGTGCTTGGATTCTAGAGACTGTAGCACTTCATGATGTGAAAAATACCATGTGACTGTATTGGTGATGGTGAATTTGGAAAGAGCAGTGGCTTAACAAAGCAGCAAGGTTGGGCCCAAGCAGACCATGGTGGAAACCAGCAGCACAGGTCCTCCTTAACCTTAATGGGGATACAGAGGCACCCTGGGACTCAAGGGCTGTAGAGAGAAAAAGAACAGGTACCAGGATGTGCAGTCCAGGGATCTCTGACTGTGGTAAGGATGTGGAGATCTGTGGGCTGGAGACTCTACTATTTTCCTATTCAGATATTTAGTGCTGTCCCTAGGTGGGTTGCTGTTCCCCTGTTCCTATGTAATGCTCCAGTAGCTCCTGTGGCTTGCAGATAGAGCCTCACCTGAGCTCCAGTGCATCCCCCACGTGGCCTCTGCTTACCTGCCTGGCTTGTTTCCTCACTCCAGTTGCCTTCATAGCTAGCTCTGGATGCTCCCAGGAACTGAACTAGAGTGCCATGTTCTTCAGAAAGTTTTTCTGGTGTTCCTGCTCAGGAAGTGCCTCAAGGCCAGTTGGAGAGAGGATGCCTTGCACCCCAGGGGCCTTCCTTACCACAGTCTCTCAGAACCTGTCCCATTAGGTGTGAGCACCTCTTCCCACCACAGTTGCTGCTTCTGGTTGCTGCTTAGCACTGTAGAGGCTGGCTGCAGGTCAGGCTTCCTTGGAATCAGGCTCTGAGATGGAGCTTGGAGGCAGGAGCTTTGGTTGGGGAACCCTTGGGAATTACACCTGCCACAGGGAAGGGGAGGTAGAGGAAATGTGGGTCTCTTAGCAAGACCTTGGGGAGCTGGGGCTGGAATGGATCTTGGGAGGGTCCTGGTTTGGGGGAGGCAGAGGGACTTTACACCTTCATTACTTACTGGATGTGGGCCACCCTGAGGAGAGTGTGGCCTCTTTTGAGGGCTCTTGGTAGCTGAGGTGCCAAGTTGGGGAGTGGGGAAAGGATATGGCTATCTGTATATTTTTTTACAAATAAAAAGTTTTTCTTTTCTATGCATCTCATCTTTTCTTTGTTGAAATCCAGACCAGACAAATGCTGAAGAATTAGAAATCTAAAGTTGATTTCATGGATGGGCTGGCTATGAGGAATGACAAGGGTCTTGGACAGGGCCATTTTGGCATTGCACAGTCTCTCCAGGATGTCAGGAGCTTCTGTCTTCATACTCTTGGCCTCAGGCAGATGTCAAGATGGTTTGCTGAGAAGCTTCTCCGGTGGCACAGACATGGTGTCTGTGAGCCACTGCTGTTGAGCGACAGTGGTGTGTCTGTGTCCTGCTCCCCAGCTTCATGGAGGAGTACCTACCAGGGCAGGTGGTGCAGGCTGTGGGGAGGTTGCAGGACCATAGTTGCTTACTGGCTCCACTCTGGAATCTCTGGGGTTTGGAAGGGCCCCTGCTCCAAGTCAAGTTATAGCTACAACAGTGTTGCTGAGAGAGCTTATGGGAGCATGAGGCAACCTTGCTTTGTGCCACGGATCTGGTACTGCGACTGGAACAAGCATGTAATTTCCCTGTGTAGCATAATGACCTTTTTTTTTTAGCTTCTGGGAATTGAACTCAGTATCATTCTACCTCTGAGCTACAACTTTATCCCAATTTTATTTTTTATTTTGAGACAGGGTCTCACTAAGTTGCAGAAGGTCTTGCTAAGTAGCTGAGGCTGGCCTTAAAACTGCAATCTCCCTATCTCAGCCTTCCAATTACTGGGATTACAGCCATGAACTACCATGGCTGGCTTACAATAACCTTATTTAAGTGATAATTATAAAGCAGAAATGACTAGGTTGTGATTGGAGCCTGGAATCTGCCAGACTATCAGCTATCTGACCCACAGAAGCTGTTTAAAGTTGTGCAAGGCACCAAAACTTGCAATCTTTGTTTTCTCATTAAAATGTGGAAGATAATAGTTGTATTTTCCCTGTAGGGATTAAAATAGTTGACTTAGAACAATTGCTGGCACCTAATAAAAACTCAGTGAAATGGTTTGGATATAGAATGTCTTCTGGAAAAGCTAATGTGTAGGCAATGCAAAATGTTCAGAAGAAAAAGAATTGAAACAGAAACCTAATATCACCAGTGGATAAATCCACTGAAGAATTAATAGATTGAATGGCTTTACTGGCTGGTAACTCAGGCTGGGGTGGTGTGACTAGAAGAGGTGTGTCCTGGGGTATGGCCTTGGGGACTGTACTGTCCCCGGTCTTTTCTTGTCTCTCTGCTCCTGGTTGTCCTGAGCTAAGAGGAGCTTTTCTCTACCATGTACCCTGCCATTGTGATTTCTGACTTGCTGCCGGCCAACTAAATCTCTGAAATCCTGAGCCCAATAAAATTCCCCTTCACTAAGCTGTCTTCTGCAGGTGTTTTGGTCAAAACAATAAAAAAAGCCTATGAATACACTCAGCAACTGTCTTTTTTTCATAACTGGGGATGGAATCTAGGAGCATTCTACCTCTTAGCTATACCCCCAGCACTATTTTTATTCTTTATTTTGAAACAGTGTTTCACTGAGTTGCAAAGGGCCTCACTAAGTAGCTGAGGCTGGCTATAAATTGTGATCCTTCTGTCTCAGCCACCCAAATGTTTTGATTACAAGCATGTGCCACCACACCTGGCTTTAGCAACTGTTTTCTTTTATCTTTGTTACCATAAAAGTGCTAAATGTAGAACTATTCAAGCCCCATAGTAGCTCTTTAATTGATATTATCTCCATTTCACAGATGAGGAAATAGAGAGATGATATAATATCTTAAGGTCAGGGAGTTACCTGGTAGGCCTGCTGGATTTAAACTTGATGAAGATCACACTTGCAGGACCTATAGAAAAAGGCTTAAAAAGGAGCCAGTCTAGTGCTGATCTGCCTGGCTCTTCAGGTAGGCTGCCTGCTGCTGGCAATGAGGGACGAGGAGGAACCAGAAGGGACTGGTGAGACAGTATGGACTTGGGGTTAATGGTGGATCTTTATCAGGGGAAAATGCAGAATCAAGGTAACTCAGAAAAATGAGACTATTCTGTTTCCATCAAGGGGAGTTTTAACTAAAACTACAGGGTTGCACAGAGGACCAGGGATGCCCTAAGTCTGTCCTATGAAGTATAAATGGGAGAATTTGTCTGGCTGCCAGGACTCACCATGTGTTGCTTTCCAGGTCCTGGAATATTGGCAAGCACACACGGGCTTAGGAAGGCTAGCCCTGGTTGTTGGCTCTCTCATGGCCAACCAGGCTGCGCAGTTGCAACACAGGAGGCTTTAGTTAAAGATTAACTGGCAAGAAAAAGGAGGACTTGGCTCATAAACTTTTATTTATGAGAGATTGAAGGCTGCTCAGACAACTGTTTTGTAGGCCAGAAATCTGCACTTATCTGTCAGAACGGTGCTGGAAATTAAGTTCCTGCCAACATTGCCATTTGTGGGCGCATCCACTGAATCCTTATGCTTGGGAGTTGGCAGGCATTGTCTGTAATATGCCGTCCTTGCTCTGATCAGTGTGGTGGGCTTCACAAATGGATTCTCCAAGGCTCAGAAAGGTGACAGAAACTTGCCAAGACCTGAGCCAGAGGGACAGAATATCATTTTCAGAGTCCATGCTTGCTTAAACCCCCATGGTTTCCCAAATACTTCTTCACACATTTCTCATTTTTTCTTTTGGTGGTACTGGGGTTCCTGGAAGCACTTCTACCTCCGGGCTACACTCCCAGACCTTTTTTGTATGCTTTTTTATTTGGAAACAGGGTCTCTTAAGCCAGCGCAGCTGGCTTTGAACCTGCATGATCCTCCTGTCTCTGCCTCCCAAGCGTGGGGATTACAAGGGTGCACCACCACGCCTGGCCACATTTCTCATTTTGATCAAACTTGGTTCAAGGAGACAAAAGTGTTCCTTCCAAGAAATACCTGAGCATGAGATAAGCTTGTCCTCCTCACTGAAGAACCTGTTGGATCCTTCCTGAAGGAATAGCTTTGACACAGGAAGTGCAACCAACATCCATAAACTGGGGAGTGGTGGTCTGCCTTGCAGAAGCCTTCACAGCCGTACCCTCTGAATAGAGTGCTCCTTTCATGCAGGAGGGCATGTGTTTTTTGGAAGCAAGCTAATACAGTTTAGTAGACATATTCTGGTCTCTGCTGTCTGATCCCTTCTGTCTTGAGCTCTAGAGGGCTCTAGCTGAGCCCACTTGCTGGCCCATCCTAAACTCTCCAGTTACTGATTTTGCTCACAAATTCCTGCAGCACCCTTCCATTCTTTAAGGCACTGGTTGATTGATACCCAGCTCCCGGGAGGAAGCTGGACTCATCTCTCTAGCTCACTGTGCTCAGACTGCCAGGTTACATATGGGATATATAATGTGTATTTAGTTCAATTTCAGATAAACAAGGAACAATATTTTTAGTACATATGCATCCTATACATTGTAATATATATATCCCATGCAATATTTTGGACACAGTATATATATTTTTGTGGTACTGGGGTTTGAACTCAGGGACATTCTACTTCTTAGCTATACCCTTAGCCTTTTTTTTTTTGTAAAGGGGTCTCACTAGGTTGCTGAGAATCTCTCAACATTGCTAAGGCTGTCCTTGGATCTACAATCTTCCTGTCTTAGCCTCCCAAGTACTGGAATTACAGGTATAAGCTTTAATTGACTTGGACACATTGTATTTAAAAATAATCAATTGTTTATCTGTAATCCAAATGTAACCAGATGGCCTGTATTTCTTGGTACTATATCTGGCACACCCACCTTGAACTCTTTCCCTCTTACTTTTAGCACATATAATGCCTCTGGTTTGTAATTGGACTAGTGTGAATGTCTTTTCATTTATATTAGATTGTACAATCCCAGAGACCAGGGGCTTCACACAGGCTCTCACAGGATTCCTTAAACACATGATCAAAGATTTTTTTTTTTTTTTTTTTTTTTTTTTTTTTTGCGGGTTGGAACCCAGGAGCCTCCCAAATGCTGGAATTACAAGCGTGCACCACCACACCGACTTCAAAGATGTTTTGAAGGTACCAACTCTGAATCACTTCACAAACATCAGGGTTGCAGCCATACCTACATGCCCTGGGGTCCTTAGGAGTGAATTTTGATATCTTAACACTACTGAGGTTTGGATGGGGCATAAAACAGAGTTTGGAACAAGGCAAAGTTTACTGAACAGCCAACAGACCTTAACGTGTTGACTTTTGAGTGCTTGGGGGCCACTCATTTTGTCCCTGCTTCCAAAACAAAATAGAGCAAAATAAAGGAAAACTCGATTAAACCAAACAAAACCAAATTAAGCTAAGAAGTGGAGTGGAATGCTCAAGGTGGAAAGAGCCTTTCAGTGGGTCTTGGGGTGAGCTTGCCTGTGTTTGGGGTTGCATTGTATGGAGCACTCTGGTTCAGCTTCTGCTCTTTTGACTAAGTCCATCACTATATAAAATGGGTAGAAAAAGGACAACCACATCATAGTATTTTTCAGAGTTAGGGAAACATACTTATTTAAAACTTTTCTAACTCATCCCTAATTGTGAGTCCCCCAAAAGGCAGGACCAGAGCTGACCTTGGTTCTTGTGAATAAAAAATTGAGAGGATATACAACATCTATGACAGAACAGATGACTTTTTCTTTCAGTGCTCATGGGAGATGTATTTTTCTCCTTAAAGTTTAACAGGTACATGTCTGCTTGGAAAGATGGAGAGGGCAATGAGGGCAGGAAGTTGTGTGGGCATGTGGAAACCAGTAAGTATCCTTCACACAGTGAATATTTCTGAAGTCTCTGCATTCTGTGTTAGAAGCTAGGAAGTTAATCTAATCCCAATTTAGGGTAGGGCCAAGCCATGTGGCTGTGGGACTCCTGGCCATACCCTTCAGTGAAGTAGGGCACACCACCAACTATCCAGGTACCTGGTCCTTGGTGGGCCAACTCCCATGAGGAGGAAGATCTGCCTTTTCCGGAGAACAGTGCTCCTTCTAATACCTCACACACATTGGGACAATCTGCAGGCAACTTTGAGGTGCATCTGACCTGCCTTCTGTGAGCTGTGGGAGCAAGGCTGCAGCTCTCCACTGATTCTCACCTTGGCTTCCTGATTTTCTGAAGGAAAAATGAAGTAGTGTGGACATAGCTTCTTTTACCTGAATACTTCCTGGTAGAATTCCATTTAATCCATTCAGTCTCAAGTTTTTAATTCTGTGAATGTTTTAACAAAATCAACACAAGTGCATTAAAGTAGGGTAGAAATAATAATACAGAGATTACATAATTTATATTGATTAATATAATATCATCACATCATATTATATATACCACAATATAATATAATATAATATAATACATGATTATATATGGTATATGGTTATATTACATACCGAGGACCAGATTCAGCCAATTCAGGGGTTCTCAAAGGTGGTGAGGAGTCTGCAATTTGAGGGAATTAGAGACAGCCTTTTTTGAAGGCATGACTCTGTCATTCAGAGTCGATGCTTTATTTATTTTTATTTTTCCATTTTTTGGTGGTACTGGAGTTCCTGGAAACCCTTCTACCTCTGGGCTACACTCCCAGACCTATTTTTATATTTTTATTTGGAAACAGGGTCTCTTAAGCCAGCGAGGCTGGCTTTGAACCAGTGCGATCCTCCTGTCTCTGCCTCCCTAGCGTGGAGATTACAAGTGTGCGCCAATATGCCTGGCGAGTATATGCTTTATTTTTATATGCTTTTACACAGAAATATTTAGTATTAACAACTTTTGGCAAAACATATCCTCAGTACACCTGGATACAAACAACTTTTAGCAAAACATGTTTTTTAGTACACCTGGATATAGTTTGTGTTTTACCTAAAACAATTCAACCTGCCCTGATGACTCATATAACAATACAATGGTTGAAAAAACCACCCCAAATTATCGAGATTAATGTCATACAATTCATTCTGGTTACCTAGTCACAAAAATCAATTTTATTCTAATTATTAACCTAAATAACAATCAAGCTCTGCAAAGCACATTTAAACTTAAGACTAAACTGAAAGTACAGAAAACAAGGGGCTTTTCATTAGAAGAAACACAAAAATTTTAAGAGACCTTTAAGGGGCACAGAACATTTTACTATATATTTCATATTTTAAAATATAAAGCGTACAATTTATTTTCTTAAATTCTTATGCTCTTTGGTCAGAAACACCAAAAAGGGGAGCCCTGTCTGGTCAATCCAATCTCTCCATCACTCATAATAAACTTTAACTTATCCTATCTTCTAATTTACCTACTAAATATTAAACTTACTATCTCTACTTCTAAAATTAACTGATAATATTATCTGCTATTTTAACCACTAAATATTTTGTTAACTTATTCTAATCTAACCACCAAATCCATGCTAAACTTATTCTATTTCTCTAACATATAATGCCTACATCTAATTTTCTACAATACCTATTAAGTTGTTTATGAAGAGAACTCTTTTGCTTTAGTGAGCAGGCACCAAGGAGGTTCCTACCTACCCAACCCTATTTAGGAATGGCAGAGTCCTGACATTAAGCCATTTTCCAGTAATATTAACTCTGTGCTTTCCATTCACCATACACTCTTTTATAGGAAAGTGGAGGATTGGTTGGAGGTGGAAAAGTATTCTGATTAGTGCTAGCCCCCTACAGTTAACCCCCTACAGTCAATATATAGAAGGTCTTGCACAGTAGGTATAATTTGCCTATAGTTAACTTTTCCTTTCATGGCTAAAACCTTAAGTGAGTTAGGTGTTGTAAGCAGAGGAGCAAAGAGCTCTTTTCTATGTAGCTTCTTGTAAGTTCTCCCATAGTCATATTCTTAGTGCTATTCCCATCACGAATCTTAGGGCATTTTCCAGTCATATTCACATCAATTTTCAGATTATTACAAAACAGCAATACCCGTTCAAAGAAATTTTCAAATTTCATTAATATTATCATTATTATAACTAAAATCAAGAAGGATAATGGCTTCAGTTTTGTCAGTCTTCCAGCCTTGCAGAATTCTCTTCTCAGCTATGAACCTGTCATACAACAGGAATGGTGCCACCTCTGCCAATTACACAATAATCTACAATTATATTTATATCAATAAATATGTTAATATATAGTATGTTATTACAAAAATTATATATTAATATATTATATGCTTATTATAGTGTAATATATAATTGTATTATAGATGTTATATGCTATGTTCAAGGTTTTGGAGATTTTCCAAATCTAGAACAATGGGACAAAGTGGCTTAGATAAGATGCTTCTATGGTATTTTGAGGTAAGAAGTGTGGTGAGATGTGGTTAGTAACAGATTATTGGTAAACTGTCTTCCATTGGGTGGGTTCTGTTTGGATGAGCACAAAAGCCAAGAATGGAGTTGGGGAGGGTAGAATTTCTCTAATAATACAGTGGAGAGGAGTTTGAAATAGGGGGATCAGGGAGATCCAGGAGGAAGAAGCTGGTGAAGCTGGTTTCACCTGAGAGAAGATAAGCAACTCATTGCTGGGTGTGTTGGCCCAAGAGAGACTTTGAGAACAGAAAACATAAACAGTATGCAATTTGGAGCAAAGCAAGAAGTCCAAAACTGCTCAGAAATATCAATTCATGAGCTTCCTGTTTCTTCCAGCTGTCCTCCTTCCCTGACTCAGGAAGATAGGGTTCAAGAGCTGGCTAGAGCTTTGCAAAAGGCTGTCATACACATTAGTAATTGCTTTCTTTCTCAGGGCATCAAGTTACTGCTCACCTCCATCAGGAGCAGCTTGTGGTCCCCCATCCCCTTCCTCCTTCCTGCTCTTGGGGTGGGAGTTAGAGCCCTTGCTAAAGGATTTCCTGCCTGACTTGTCATTTACTGTCCCTTGAGTTATTTTCAAGTCCAAACAGAAGCATGTCATATACTTTATATCCATGCAAACAATAGGGCAAGCATTTTGAAGCCAAGCCATCTTGCTGTAATTTGCATTTTAATTAATACTTCAAATGAATTACTCCTTCCTTTTAAAATCCTGTTTTTGGCATTTTCAAAGTTCCTGGCCTGGGAGGCCATTTGTGGCCTTTGCTCAACTGTTCTGATGCTGAGAGGGCCCTGAGATTTGGTTGTCTGCCAGTTTTTGTTTTGTGAAGGGGAAGAACTGTCTTAATTCCTTTCTTAGGAGAACAATATATTTGAGTTGATATCTAACTGATGGCTGAAAGGAATAGTGGTCACACTAAAAAAAGACAGTTGTTAATATTTCTCAAGCTATTTGAGGGTAGACTAATGTTTTAATGATTATTTTCTGTAATCCTTTAAGACTTTATTTTTTAACTTTATTATTTTTTAGTGTATTACTGGGGATTGAGAACAGGAGTGCTCTACCTCTGGACTACACCCCCATCTCCATTTTATTTTTACTTTTTTTTTTTATACTTTTACTGCTGCACTTAGTCTCAGATTATAATGTAGCTCATAGTGATGGTGACATACATGCACACGGCACTTGGTGGGCTTTTTCTTGATCCTTACCTATTCCCCTTCCTCATAACAGAATATTGAGATTGGTATTGGTATTCTCACATATGTACATAATGTAGATGGAAGTACTCCTTAATTAATTCTCTGTCCCACATCATCCTACCCTAGACCACCTCTTTGGCTCCACTGGAGTTTCTCCTCCATTATTTAAAGCCCCTCAAGTATCCCAATTACTTCATAGCTTTTGCATGTGAGAGAAAACATTTGACTCTTCACTTTCTGTGAGTGACTAATCTCACTAAATATAATATATTCCAGGTCCATTTATTTTACTGCAAATGAAATTATTTTGTTCTTTTCGTTGCTGAAAAAAAATCCATAGTGTATATACCCCATAATTTTATAATCAATTCATCTGTGGATGGACACCTAGATAGGTTCCATAATTTTGGTATTGTGAATTGTGCTGCTATAAACATGGATATGTATATAATACTATAATATTCTGATTTCAGCCACTTTGGAAAGATACCCAGGAATGGTATAGCCAGATTAAATGGTATATTCATTTCCAGTTTTCTTAGGAATCTCCATAAAGGCATCAATAATTCTTTTTACAATTTTTAATTAACTTTATTTATCTAAATATATTTTAAGTGGCAGACCACCACTTATATTCCAGTCTGGCAACTAGGTGGCACAGGTATAGAGCAAATATGAATAACACCATGAAGGCCTTGAAAATGGACCTCAGTTTGAATCTATATGCTGCAGAGCCCTGTTCAACACTTGCAGCTTAAAACTAAATAGGTTATTGACCCATTAAAATAAAAATTAAAATATCAACACTCTCCATAGAATTTAAACAAGACCCAAATTTCACAAGATAATAATATCCAAAACATTCAGGACATAATATAAAGTGCCTCAGCACATGGAGATATAAGAAAAATCTCAATTTGTAAAGAAAAAAAATCAAACAGACACCAGTGCCAAGTGGCACAGATATTGGAATTATCCAACACTGATGCTACAACAGCTATGTGAAAATGCTCCAAAAAGTAATGACAAACACTGTTTTAAAATAATTTTTAAATTTTTTATAGGTGCATTGTAGTCATACATCTTAATGGAATACAAGATGGAGGAGGCATACATGCACACATCACTCAATTAGCCCTTACCCAATTCTTGTCCCATTCTCTCCCCCTCCTTCCTCGTCATGCTTGGCTTAGTGATTGACATTGATATGTATGTTAATGTACATCATGAACATTAGAGAATTTTTCTCTTTCCCCTTCCCATACCCCGTTAGGTTGCCTTATTAGTTCATCTATAGTATCTCCTTCTTCATCTAGAGTTCCTCCTATGACCCATTTTCTCTCTAGCTTTCACATATTAGGGAGAGCATCCAATTTCTTATTTTTTTGACTGACTAATCTCACTTAGCATAATGTCCTCCAGTTCCATCAATTTCCCTGAAAATGGTGTAACTGTTTTTATTTATGGTTGAGTGAAATTCCATTGTGTACATATCCCTGAGAAAAATGTGAACTCTGCCTAGTTGGGGATAATATTATGTATGCATCCAACAGGTCAACCCATTTGATTAATATGTTCTTTAGGTCTGAGACATCTTTACTGATCTTTGTATAGAAGATTGGTCAAATGGTGTGAGATATATGTTGAAGTCTCCCAGTAATATTCTATTGGAATTTATGTGTGACTTAAAGTCACAAAGAGTTTTTTTTAATGAAAGTAGCTGTACCTATATTGGGGGCATAAATGTTGACTATCATTACTTTCTCTTGTTGGATTATTCTTTTTACCAGTAAAACATGACCTGCTTTGTCTCTTCAAATAAACTTGGGCTTGAAGTCTAATTTGTCTTATATCATAGTTGCTACTCCTCCCATATCCAATAGCAGACCCCACTCCCACCTACTCTTGGTTGGACCACAAAGTCTCAGTGAGTTTATTGGGGCTGCATGAGTATCTTGGGGCACTGGGCTGGGGCACTGGCACTCGACTTCACTTATGGTGTTATTGAGCACAGCTTTGTATCTCTGGGGGGTGTGGTAATCTCAGCCACCACTACTCCTTCGCTGGGTTGAACCACAAGATCTCAGACTCAGGAAGTTTCCCATGGCTGCGTGAATCCCTGGGGGTACAGTGCCAGGAGTTCATCTGTGGGACTGCAGTTTCACTTGATTTTGGTGTGAGCTGGTCTGGAGGGTGTGGTGAGCTCTGCTGCCATTGGCAAGATTGTGCTGCTGTGGTGCCCTCGGCCACAATGTGGGTGGGTTTCTTTTCTGGTGTTGAGCTCTGCTCCGGATCTCTGGAGGGGGTGGTGAGCTTGGCTGTTGGAAGTTGTAGCTGATCTTTGTGCAGGAAGAACTGATGACTTATAACCCCACTGATCTGCAGCTGTTCACTTCAAGTTCTTTTTTACTTTTTGTCTTTGGATTCCAGTGCTGTGAGGCAAGATGGTGCTGTCATAGCTCCCAATGCTGCAAGGCAGGCAGGTTTCTTTTCTGCTCTCTGATTAGTCTTCTAATCTCTGTTCCTTGTATTTATCATTTTTATTCCTCTACTGATAGTATTTTCTGGCTTTGTAGAATGCTGGTTTTGAGGCAATGGAGATGGGGTGTCAGTAGGAGTAGTAAGTGCTGTTTCCCTTGGCCACCATCTTCCCTGTCTTATACAATGGATTTATAAATATATTCATTTATATTTATATTTATAACCCATTATATTTATATCCATTGTACTGAATTTATCTACTGATGACATTAAAATCCTCATGACTTAAATTATCAACCCTGAACTTATATATGAGCTCTTGGGTGTGCATTCTGTATCTGACCTTAACAGGCTCTCAATTCCAAGTGTTCACTTCACTTACTTTATTCCACACAGGGCTTCATGGAGAAGAAGGACTTGGATCAGGTAGGAGGATTGGTGAGTTTAGCAAAAGAGAGGCCATACTGCTTAGGTGAAACAGGAACTAGTCTTGCCTTCCCCGGTCCTCTGCTGTGCCCCTGCCCTGCACAGGCAGGCAGGTCCCATTTTTATAAGTAATTCAGATACAAAATGATCACTTTCAGCAAGTGAAGGCCTCTAGGGGCCTGGGGGCATGTTGATAAATATGGGCTTGGTAGGAAGGATTTCACTGGAGGTGCAGTGGCTGCAGACAGACAGGACCAGAACATCTGCATTTCTCTGCCCTGAAGGAAATCTATTCCTGGCTGAGCTTCCTCAAAGAGGCTTTTCATTCCATCAAGTAAAAAGGGTGTTTCTTCTTCTCATTGTTTCTGCTTGGGTCAGTGTAGTGTAATGCAGAAAGAGGGGGGATGGTATCGAAGAAAAAATTTTCATTGGCATAGGTTAAAACATAATCAAACAGCCTTTACTCAGGAACACTTTAGATGGTCCAGCAGGTGGTCAGGTAGGGATTGTTTCCACTTACAATGTGGATGAATGAGGATTTATAGCCAAAAGCAAGGTCAGTCTGTGGGAGACACCAGGGCCAGGGGGTTATGTCTAAATGGATCCATTCTTTTTTTCTTTGTACTTCTATTGGCACATTGCAATTATACATCACAATAAGATTAAAGATGATATAGACAAACAAGCACACATAACTTGGTATATTTTAATCTGTACCCCATCTCATTCCCCCTTTCTCCTTATACATCTCAGCTAGATTGGTAATGTTACTTTTATTATGGACATAGCATTATTTGAACTTGTTTTTCCTCAGTCTTTCATTTTTCCTCCTCACCTTCCTCCTGAAATCCCTTTTCACTATTTTACTAGTCTCTTTCCTCATTTGTCTAAAGTCCCTTTTGTTTCCTATTTTCTTTTTAGCTCCCACATATGAGAGAAAACATAAGATCCTTGACTTTCTGAGATTGGCAAATCATACTTAGCATAAGTACCATCTATTTTCCTGCAGATGACATAATTTTATTTTTCATGGCTGAGTAAAATTTCTTGTGTGTTTATGTCACATTTTCTTTATCCATTAGGAATGTAAACATCATAATGATCCAGCTATACTCTTCTTGGTATCTTTACAAAATAATTAAAAATTGGAATACCTCAGTGATACATATGCATTTATGGTTATAGCAGCACAATTCACAAGAGTCAAATTTTGAAACCAGCCTACATATCTGTCAACAGATGAATGGATAAAGAATTAACAGAATTCTTGGTAAAGACAGGCCAGGTTAGTAGACAGCTGAGGAATGGCAGAGGATGGAAAACCTGGTCAGATATAGAGGATAGAGTGTTCTTGCTAAACTGCTTTAACAGGGATATTTTTAAAGCTGAATTTTCTAAGTGAGTGCACAGAAGGGCCTAGGAAGAGGTTCAGGAAAGTGAATAAAGTTTTGACAGTCACTGCCCAAGGAGTTAAGAGCTCCCAGTTTGGAGGATGGTGTGGGAGCCTGAGCGCACGTGCACACGCGCACGTGTACACACACACACACACACACACACACACACACACACACACACACTGGGTGGGACTCGTCTCTGGGGCACAGATTATTCTCACAGACATGTCACAGAGAGCACTGGAGGAAAAGGGCCACCTTAGGAAAACTATACAACAGAAGTATCAACAGCATTCATGAGAGTATAAGGTTTGTCATGGTATTGGCTCACAGCCCACTTTTGGACATTTGTAGGCTGGAAACACAGGGAACAGATGGTGTGGTTCTAGTCCAAGTACACAAGCCTGAAGACTAGGATCTTCAGGTCAAGGGCAGTAGAAGTGGTTAGGCTAGCTTAAGAAGACAAGTGAGCAAGCTTCTCTTCCTCTGGCTATGTGCTCCCTCTGCCCTCAATTGGCTAAAGATTCTCTCACACATTGGTGGGGGTGAATCTTCTCTCAGTTCCCTGATTCAAGTACCACTCTCATGGGCAAATAGAGAAACAGTTTCCCTGCTGTCTGGACATCTCTCACTTTGGTCAGGTTGACACATGAAACTAATCATCACTTTTATTTAGCCCACACTGTCTCTTATTATCATTCCCTTTTCTGAGAGGAGGAAAACAAGGCTTGGAGCAGATAAGTAGCATGCTAACTATTAAAAAATGAGAGGTAGAGCTGTAGTGTACCAGTGTGTCAGGAGGCTGAGGCAGAAGGATCACAGGTTCCAGGCTAGATTGGGCAATTTAGAGGTACCCTGTCTCAAAATAAAAAATTAAATGTATGGGGTTTAGCTCAGTGGTAGAGTATCCCTGAATTCAACGCATAGTTACCACCAACCCCCTAAAAGAATGAAGAAGAAGAAAAAAAGAAGATCTGGAGTTAAGAATTTGGACCCAGAAATGGCCTCTAATCCCAGCTCTAAAGTGAACTGCTTTGCCAAATTAGTACTGATTGGCTATGTGTTTTGGGGCATGTCCTTAACATTTCCGTGTCTCTCTTTATTACAAAACATATATAGTTTCAGTCCCTCATGGGGGACTTGTGTGGATTAAGTGAGATGTGCATGTGAAACCCTTGCACAGGACTGGACAGTCAATAAAAGTCACCTAGTATTTCATTCCTTCATGACCCTCTACTGAAGTGAAGTCAAAAGATTATGGATGAAGAGGCTAAGGACTTTTCATATATAGTAATAGAGGCTCTTACTGAGCAGTCTAGCATGAAGAAAATTAAGTAGGAGAACTCTAGAACAGGAGGGTCCCAGAGCCTCCCAGGTTGAAGGTATCTACTGTTATTTGAAAAAGAACCTGAGGACTATGCAGGAAGCTCATCAGTGGTATTCTACAAGGTGCCCTATTATCATGGTGCAGTTCACCCTCTCAGGTACTCCTCATTCTAGGCAATGTGTGCGTGGTCATTTTCAGCAATACTTCTTATAGTTATTATTAAGGTGTGGAGTAAATCCTTCCTCCAGGTGTGATTGCAAAGAGCTACCTGCACAGGAAGGACCTGCCTCACTGTACAGACAAGATGCAGTGCCCAGGGTGAATTGTTCCCAGGGGATTAGCAGCCCTTGATTACATAGATACCAGCCCTTGCTGCATCAGAATCACCTGAAGGACGGCTGATATGCAGTACCAGTACTTCTCTGGGTACCTTCATGCCCTTGGATTGAAGGCCAGGAGAGAGTGTGCATGGTCTATGACTACCTCATGATCTGTGCTTGTGATCCTTATACTCATCTCTGAGAGATAGCAGTAGACAAGGTAGGGCACCACCTCCATAATGCAAAATGTCCTCTGGTGCTGTATGACATTAGATCTAAATGGTACCTTCAAACATACCTATGGAAAGCTTTCCTGAGACATATTCCAGCTTTATAAGCACACACACACTTCTTTAGGAACAGCCAGTTACATAGCTCTGAAAGAACAGTGTGTTACCAGGTCCAAGTTCCAACTGGTTGTATTCCTAGGCTTGAAAGGAAGTTAAATTTGAATGTCAAGACATTAATATTTTTCAACTGTGTTCTCCATCAAATGATTCCTCTTTGCAAATGGTTTTCTCTCCACCAAGCCTTCTGAAAGTCACTCAGTGGAAGTAGTTAGGTTTAGGTTGCTCATTCTCTAGGGTATATATGTGGGCCCAAATGCAGTCATGACATGGTACAGGTGAGTCATTAGGAAAATGTGGAACATAGTTTTGACATTTTAAGCACTGATAACAGTTGAAATCAAGGCAGGATAATGACTTTTATTAATCATCCATGTCTCCTCCTGCCCTTCTGGTCTCCGCCTCCCACCAGCTGTTAAACATTTGAGAAAATCGTAGATGAACATGATCATAAGCAATTATGAGTTTTTCTTTTTTAAGAGACAGATGGAATCAAGGTTTCTATTTTAAGAGGCTTTTAAATTTAGGTTATGTCTACACAATGCCATGTTATTACAAGAGAACCATATGTTTTCTTTTAGTGCCATTGAAATTTCCATCTAGAATGGTCCAGAATCAATAGTCAGTGATGTGCACTGGGAAAGTTCACTGATACACTTTAATGCAAACCAATAATTCACTTTTTTAAAACATTAATTTTTAAAATGCTTCCACACATTCCTCCCTCCAATAAGCAGCACAAAACATAGTCTGTTTTGTGCTGTGCTATTAGGATATAAAGATGAAAACAATATGCTTTTATGTACAATGAGCTTATTGTTGCCATCATGCAGTAGTTTGGGTTGGTTTAGTTTAACACAATGCTCCAAGTCTCTTATATTTATCTGTATACATAAAACACTGGGAGGAACTATTATTTAACTCTTGATGTTAGTTTTAAGCTTTTTTTCTGTACTGGGGGTGGAACTCAGAGACACTCTACCTTAGAGATACACCCCCAGCCTTATTATTATTATTATTATTTTTTGTGGTACTGGGGTTCCTGGAAGCCCTTGAACCTCCGGGATACACTCCCAGACCTATTTTATATTTTTATTTGGAAACAGGGTCTCCTAAGACAGCATGGCTGGCTTCGAACCTATGCGATCCTCCTGTCTCTGCCTCCCAAGCACGAGGATTACAAGCATGTGCCACCACTCCCGGCTTCCCAGCGTTATTTTTAATTTTTATTTTGAAACAGGGTCTCACTGAGTTGCAAAGGGCCTCACTAAGTAGCTGAGGCTGCCCACACACCACAGTGATCCTTGTCTCAGTCTCTCAAATGCTGAGATTACAACCATATACCACCACACCCAGCTAGCTTCAAGATTTTAACAAATCCACTGGACAATAAAAACCCTTGAGTAGTTACTCCCCAATCCTTCAGCAAGTCAACGACATAGGTAGGGTTTATGACCAGACAACTTGATTTGAGCTGCTGAAGGTGAATCTGAGTTTCTAAGGTTCCTTAGGGAATTTTGGATTAAATGCCCTCTTATTCCTTAGAACAGATATTCTTAGACTTTACTGTGTGTTATGGTTTGAATATAGGATGTCCCTGGAAAAGCTCATGTGTTGGCAATGCAAAAGTGTTCAGAGGTGAAATAATTTATTTGGGGCTCTAACCTCATCAGTAGACAAATCCACTGAGGAATTAATCATTTGAATGGCTTTACTGGGCAGGTGGGGCATGGATGAGGAGATGGGTCACTAGAGATATTGTCTTGGCAACTATTTGTCTGGTGCTTCCTCTCTTTATCTCTAGTTCTGGTTTCTAATGAGTTGAGCTCAGCTTTCCCCTGTCACACTGTGCCACCATGAAGTTTTCCTTGAAGTCAACTGTGGACTATACCTCTGAAACTATGAAGCAAATAAACTTTTTCTTCTCTATATTGTTTCATGTATTTTGGCTACAACAATGGAAAAGCTGATGAAAACATTGTGCGTTGGCCTTGTGACTTGGCTGGACTCCCTGCCTCGTGGTGACCCCTAAGCCAGAGGACAAACACCCACCAAGCCCCTTTGGCTAGGGTACTGGAGTTCCTGGAAACCCTTCTACCTCTGGACTACTCCCAGACACCTATTTTTTATATTTTTAAAATTTGGAAACAGGATCTCTTAAGCCAGCAAGGCTAGCTTCAAACCTGCACTATCCTCCTGTCTCTGTCTCCCAAGTGTGGGGATTACAAGCATGAGCCACCATGCCTGGTGGGTCCATCCTTTTGATTGTTCCTCAGATCACTTCTCAGTAGCACTTAACATTGATATCTGATTGGTAAGTTTTCCCCACCCTCCTGGGCCCCTAAACTCATGGTATCTGTCTGGCAGGATTTTCTGGCAATGCATTCAAGGATCTCCAAGTGAAGGAATGCACCCCACCTAGACTTTCAAGGTCTTAAAAATGCCCTTAATCCAACAGGTGTGTAAAGCTCTGTACTCTGGTTGGCCTACGTATTTCTTGGAAAAAAATGCTCCCATAGGGGTCCCTGGACTCCTCCCTGCTGAGGAATCTTCTTAACTTCTGCGGGTGATTGGAAAATGGATGGACAACAAGCCTTATCTCTTCTCCTGACATAGCCACTGCTCTGCAATCAGCAGTGGCTCCTCCCTCACCCTCCCTGCAACCTCTGCATCTTACTGCTTCTGTCCCCTCTCCACAGGCACCTCTCCTTACCCTTCCTCCTCTTCCACAGCAACTGCAACTCCTCCTTCTGCAGCCTTTTCACAGCTAGTCCCTGCCCTCCACCTTCCAGTCTCCTATACACAGGTTCAGGAAACTTATAGAACTCCCTTTAGACAAGATCAGAGAAAAGGGTCCCCATGTAAAATAATAGTCAAAATTACCAATGTAGAAGCCAAGGAGAGAATCTTAAAGGCAACAAAAGCAAAAAATCAAGTGACATTTAGAGGCAAACGAATTAGAATCACTCCAGACTTCCCAAACCAGGTAATAAAAGCCAGAAGGGCCTGGAGTAACATATTCCAAACTCTGGAAAAAAAAAAACAACAACTTGCAGCCCCAAATTTTCTACCCAACAAAACTATCTTTCAAATTAGATGTGGAAATAGAAGCTTCCATGACAAACAGAAGATGAAGGAATTTATGTTTCAAAAACAGCACTAGAGAAAATACTCAAAGAGATTAACTGCAAAGAAGAAATTAGTAATACACGGCAGAACCAGAGAAACAAGAATTTCTACACAGAAAACAAGTAAGCAAAGAAGAACAAACAGTATTTCAAACAGAAATAAAATCTTAACATGTTAGGAATTAAAAATCATCTCTCAAAATCACACTGAATGTAAATTGCCTCAACTCTTCAATAAAAAGACATAAAGTGGCAAAATGGATTAAAAAACAGAACCCATCTATCTGCTGCTGGCAAGAAACATACCTTACAAGTAAAGATAGTATCAAACTTAAGGTAAAGGGCTGGAGCAAAGTAATACATGCCAATGGACTTGAAGGTAAGTAGGAGTAGCAACTATGATATCAGACAAATTAGACTTCAAGCCCAAGTTTATTAGAAGAGACAAAGAAGGTCATTTTTTTGGTGTTATTGGGGTTCCTGGAAACCCTTATACCTCCGGGCTATACTCCCAGACCTATTTTTATATTTTTATTTGGAAACGAAGGAAATAATAATCTTTAAACTAAATATTTTTGAAAAATAATAATTACATAAAAAAGAATAAAATTGGGCCCTTACCTAACACTATATACAAGTATTAACTCAAAATAGATAAAAGACCTAATGTAAATCTTAAGACTATAAACTTCTAGAAGAAAACCTGGGTCATAACACTTTACAACATTGAAATTGGCAGTGATTTCTTGGACATGATTTGAAAGGCACAGGCAACAAAAGAATAAACAAAATTCCTAAAAAATAAAAAAATTGTACATCCAAAGACAATGTAAACAGAATTAAAAGTTACTGATAAAATGGGATAAATATTTCAAAATGCTATATCTGAAGGTATATTAATATTCCAAATAGAAATCCTAAAAATTAGCAACAACAAAAGCAAACAATACAATTTAGAAATACAATTAGAAATAGGTAAAAGAATAAAATAAATAATGAATCTCTAAATATTTTAACCAATAAACACATGAATATATTTTTCTTTGCTTAGTTGTCTGCTGGATGGAAAGTTTTGTTTCTCTGGTTCTGGTGTTTATTACCTATTTCTTCTTTGTAGTTAATCTCCTTTAGTATTTTCTTTAGCGCTGGTTTTGAAGACATAAATTCCTTGAGTTTTTGTTTGTCATGGAAACTTCTTATTTCCCCATCTAATTTGATAGATAGTTGTGCTGGGTAGAAAATTTTTGGCTGGAATTTGTTTTTTTTCAGAGTTTGGAATATGTTACTCCAAGCCCTTCTGGCTTTCATAACTTGGGTTGGGAAGTCTGGAGTGATTCTAATTGGTTTGCCTCTGAATGTCACTTGGCCCTTTGTTTTTGTTGCCTTTAAGATTCTCTGCTTGGCTTCTACATTGGCCATTTTGACAATTATGTGGCATGGGGAACCTCTTCTCTGATCCTGTCTAAAGGGAGTTCTATAAGTTTCCTGGACCTGCATATTGACCTCTTGCTCTATGTTTGGAAAAATTTCTGCTATTATTTCTTTGAAGAGATTATTGATCCCTTTGGTTTCACCTTCTTTTCCCTCCTCTATTCCCATTATTCTTAGGTTAGCTCTCTTAAAATGGGCCCATATTTCCTCAATGTCAGATTCCTGCTGTTGGATTTTTTTTTTCCTAAGTTAGAAACTATGCATTCGGTTTTGGAGTTATCATCTTCTAGGAGTGAAATTCTATTCTTCATGTGGTCTTATTGATTGTTTATACTTTGAATTGAGGTCTTTACCTCAATGATTGCTCCCTTTATTTCTTTTATACTCTCTCTAAATTCTTTTCGAAGGTCCTGTATTATTTCTATAGTTATATTCCTGATTTGATCTTCTGGAGATCTCTGAATTCTGTGTTATCAGGATCTGATAATATGGGGTTGTGGGCATTCACTGCTCTATTGTTCCTCTTTCCCATTATTTCAGAATTTTGTGTCTTCCCTGGTTCACTACGACTTCACTTAGGTTGCTCTGTATCTTGAGTCTCAGCCGCCACTACTCTTTTACTGGGTTGTATTACAAAGTCTCATACCCAGAGAGTTAATCAAGGCTGCGCGTGACCGTGGGAGTGCCGGGCTGGGCGTTTTCCCATGGGGAGCTGCGACTAGGGTGTGCTATCTCTGCCACTTCTACTCCTTCACTGGGTTGGACTGCAAAATATCTGACCCAAGGAGATTATTAAAGCTACGCAAGTCTCTGGGAGTGCAGTACAAAGACTTCTCCTTTAGGGGCTGCAATTTTACTCACGGTTATTGTGTGTGCAGATCTGGAGCTATGGTGGGGTGCAGTGAAGTCGCTGTCGCTCCTGGCAATATGTACCACAATATGGCCTTGAGGCTGGCCTAATTCTTTTCTGGTTTTGAGCTCCGTTCTGAGTCCCTGGAAGGCCTGATGAGCTTGGCTCCTGGGAGTTTTAGACGTTCATTGTGCTGAAAGAACTGCTGAATTATACCCAAATGATCCATAGCTGCTCACTTCAGCTCCTTGTTTACCTTTCCTCTCTGGAGCCTGGTGCTGTGAAGGAAGATGGCGCAGGCGCGGCTACGCTGCTGCACTGTTGGCTTGATTTCTGGTCTCTAGTTGTTCTTCTAGTCTTTTTTTCTCTATCCCTTGTGTTTTAATTTTTTTATTTCTCTCCTGATGTTGTTTTCTGGCTATGAAAATCACTGATTTTGTGTCAACAAGATCCAGTTTTAGCAGGACTCATAAACACTGCTTTTCTTGGTCACCATCTTTCCAGAAGTCCCTGAATACCACACTTCTGAATGAAGAATGGGTCATAGAAGACGTAAGAGGTGAAATCAAGAAATTTCTAGAAACAAATAAAAATAAAGATACAACATATCAAAAACTCTGGGACACTTTTAAGGTAGTAATAAGAGGAAAATTTAGAGCAGCGCCACACTGCCAGCAGCAGCGGCAACTTTACCGGACGGCTACAGCAAGCTGAGGTGAGCCGCTGCGGAACAGCCAGGCGGGATTTCTCACCGCAGGTAAAATCTAAAGCTCCCAGTGGCTGAGCTCAGCACACGCTGCAGGGATTCAGAGTGGAAATCAAAACCAAGAAGAAATACACCAGCCTCATGGCCGAGGGCATAGCAGCGGCGCCATATTGCCACCGGCGGCAGCAGCAGAGAATTCACCGAATCCAGTACAGCTACATCTGCGTACTCAAGAACAGTGAGTCAAATTGCGGGCCACAGAGGAGAAATCCCAGTACTGTACTCCCTGGGACTTGACCCAGTGGGGGAGTGGCGTTGGCAGAAATATCACACCATAGGAGAACGTGCAACCTGGCAGCCCCCACAGTCTAAAGCAGCCTCTATCTACTCTCTGGGTCGGAGACTCTGTGATACAACCGAGTAAAGGAGTAGTGGGGTCTAAGATACTACTGACTCAAGATCCAGAACACCTTAAGTGAAGTCATAGTGACCCAAGGGAAGAACCCAGAGAAGGCACAAACTTCTGAAATCATGGGAAAAAGGAATAATACTGGAGCAATGAATGCCCACAACCCCACAACATCAGAACTCGATAAAACTGAAAATCAGAGATTTCTAGAAGATCAAATCAAGAAAATAGCTGTAGAAATAATAGAGGTGCTTCAAAAAGAACTCAGAGAGAGCCAAAAAGAGATAAAAGATGCAATTAATGAAGTAAAGGCCTCAATTCAAAGCACAAACAACCGATTAGACCATATGGAGAACAGAATCTCGCTCTTAGAAGATGATCATTCCAAAAATGAACGCATAGTTTCTAATCTAGAAAAAAATATCCAACAGCAGGAATCTGATATTGAAGAAATATGGGCCCATTTTAAGAGAGCTAACCTAAGAATAATTGGAATAGAGGAGGGAAAAGAAAGCGAAACCAAAGGGATCAACAATCTCTTCAAGGAAGTAATAGCAGAAAATTTTCCAAACATAGAGCAAGAGGTTGATACACAGGTCCAGGAAACTTATAGAACTCCCTTTAGACAGGATCGGAGAAGAGGATCCCCACGCCACATAATTGTCAAAATGACCAATGTGGAAGCCAAGCAGAGAATCTTAAAGGCAACAAAAACAAAGGGCCAAGTGACATTCAGAGGCAAACCAATTAGAATCACTCCAGACTTCCCAAACCAAGTCATGAGAGCCAGAAGGGCTTGGAGTAACATATTCCAAACTCTGAAAGAAAACAACTTCCAGCCAAAAATTTCCTACCCAGAAAAACTTTCTATCAAATTAGATGGAGAAATAAGAAGCTTCCATGACAAACAGCAACTGAAGGAATTTATGTTTTCAAAACCAGCACTAGAGAAAATACTCAAAGAGATTAACTACAAAGAAGAAATAGGTAACACACACCAGAACCAGAGAAACAAGAGTTTCCATCCAACAGTCAACTAAGATTAGTTATCTGTGGAGATTCATTACTTATGTTAGTCTTTTACCTATCTCTAAATGGTATTGTTTGCCTTTATTGTTGTTAATTTTTAGGATTTCTAGTTGGAATATTAATATACCTTCAGATATAGCATTTGGAAATATTTTATCCCATTCTATTAGTAACTGTTAACTCTGTTTACATTGTCTTTGGATATACAATATCTTTTTTATTTTTAGGGAGTTTGTATACTCTTCTGTTGCCTGTGCCATTGAAATCATATCCAAGAAATCACTGCCAATTTCAATGTTGTGAGGTTTTATGACCCAGATTTTCTCCTAAAAGTTTATAGTCTTAAGATTTATATGTAGGTCTTTTATCTATTTTGAGTTAATATTTGTATATGGGATTAGGTAAGGGTCCAACTTTATTCTTTTCCATGTAATTATTATTTTTCAACAATATTTAGTTAAAAGATTATTATTTCCACCACCAAATGTTCGTGGAAACCTTGTCAAAAATAACTTGACAATATAGGGAAGAATTTAGCTCTAGGCTTTTATTTAACTCCAATGGTTTATATATCTGCCTTTAGAATAGTACTACCCTGTTTCAATTATTGTAGCTTTATATGGTTTGAAATCAGAAAATATATATCTTCTAGCTTTGTTCTTTTTCAAGATCGTTTTGGGTATCTAGAGTCCATACTCCATATTAGGATAGATTTTTTATTTCTGAAAAATAAATATATAAATATATGATAGTTTCACCTAAAAAAAATAGAAAAAATATTCTCTGGTAAGAAAGAAAGTAAAAAGAAACATTGAAATGTTATCTTTAAGTCATCAAAAGCTTGGTATCAGACAAATGAAACTATTATGTGAGATTATCATTTTTAATTTTGGATAAATTGCTATAATACTAGATGTTAACCACTAAGCCAAGCATGGGAGGGAGGGATGGGGAGAGAATGGGGTCGGGATTGGGTGGAGGCTGACTGGGTGATGTGTGCATGTATGTCTACAAAAATTTGTATCCCACTATGATGTATGAATACAGTGCACCAATAAAAAAATTAATAAGTTACTATATTAGAAGCTGTCTGCATTAAGAAAGGCAAATCCTATGCTACTGGGACATAGCATTGGATTTCTTAATCATAAAAGCATTAACAAATATACTGTACTCAGTGTTGGTATACATACATGGGGGAAATCTGTTTCTTCAAGACAGTTTGTTAACTAACATGTGTCTAATGCCAAAAAGCCTTTGACCAAGTAATTTGTTTCTAAGAATTTCTTATAAAGACATTCTGATTTATAATAGTGAAATAGATAAAAACTACCCTGTGTCCCAAAATATATGATTTATTATGTCCATTATGATCATCATATCATGGAATATTTTTCAGCTTTTAAAAATTAAAAGTCAAAGAATATTTATGTTGGAGAAAGTATGCTTACAATGTACTCATAGTAAAAGGAAAACCATATAAAAATGTTACAAACATAAAAAAGAGGAAAATTTATAGCACTGAGTGCTCATATAAGAAAAACAGAAATTCACCAAATAAATAATCTAATGACAAACCTTAAAGACCTTGAAAAACAGGAACAAAATAACACCAAAGCCAGTAGAAGACAGGATATTATTAAAATCATAGAAGAAATTAACAAAGTAGAGAATAAAAAAATATAGAAAATCAACAAAACCAAAAGCTGGTTTCTTGAAAAAATTAACAAGATAGATAAATCACTAGCCAACCTAACTAAAAAAAAAAAAAAAAAAAAAAAAAAGAATCAACCCAAATTATGAAAATAAGAGATGAAAAAGGAGATATTACTACTGACAGTGTAGAAGTAGAGATGATCAGAAAATACTTTGAAAAACTACTTCCAACAAAATGGAAAATCTGTAAAAAACTGACAATTTTCTAGAAAAATACAACCTACCTAAACTGAATCAAGAAGATATAGAAAGTTTATTTATTTATTTATTTATTTATTTATTTATTTATTTTGGTGGTACCAGGGATCCTGGGAGCCCTTCTATATCTGGGCTACACTCCCAGATCTATTTTATACTTTTTCTAATTTTTGGAAACAGCGCGGCTGGCTTTGAATTTGTGCGATCCTCCTGTCTCTGCCTCCTAAGTACGGGGATTAGAAATGTGCACCACCAAGCCTGGCGATATAGAAAATTTAAACCAACCAATAACAATAAAGGATTTTGAGACAGCAATAAAGAGCCCACCATGAAAGAAAATCTCGGGACCAGAAGATTTCCCAAGTGAATTCTATAAAAACTTTATAGAAGAGCTAATACCCATATTTCTCAATCTATTTCATGAAATAGAAAAAACAGGACTCTCCCAAATACATTCTATGAAGCCAACATCACATTAATACCAAAACCAAATAAAGACAGTTCAAAGAAGGAAAACTACTGGCCTATATCTTAGAAGAATTTGGATGCAAAACTGCTAAACAAAATGCTAGCAACACATATTAAAACCATATAAAGAAAATCATACATCATGACCAAGTAGGGTTTATCCCAGGGATGTAAGACTGGTTCAACATACAAAAATCAGTCCATGTAATTCATCATATAAACAGAACCAAAGACAAAAATCACATGATCATTTAAATACACACTGAAAAAGCATTTGATAAAATCCAACACCCATTTATGGTAAAAGCACTGCAGAGAATTGGATAAAAGGAACATGTCTCATCATCATAAAGGCAATCTACAATAGGCCCACAGCCAACATCATATTAAATGGGGAAAAACTTCAAGAATTCCCCCTAAAAACAGGAATGAGACAAGGGTATCCATTTTCACCACTTCTCTTCAATATAGTACTTGAGACTACAGCCAGAGCAATAAGGCAAGAAAAGGAAATCAAGGGAGTACAAATAGGAAAAGAAGAACTCAAACTTTCACTATTTGCAGATGACATGATACTATACTTAGAAAACCCAACAAACTCAACCAAAAGGCTTATATAAGTGATCAACAAATTCAGCAAAGTGTCTGGATACAAAATCAATCTTAAAAAATCAGAAGCTTTTCTGACACCAACCATAAACCCACTGAAAATGAAATTCAGAAAACACTTACACCAAGGATCTCCCACAAAAATTAAAATACTTAGGAAGAAACTTAACCAAGGAGGTTAATGATCTTCATAAAGAATACTATAAAACATTGAAAAAAGAAATCGAAGAAGATCTTAGAAGATGGAAAGATCTTCCATGTTCATGGATAGGAAGAATAAATATCATCAAAATGGCCATCCTCCCAAAAGTGATCTACAGATTTAACACAATGCCCATTAAAGTACCAAGATTATTTCTTACAGACATAGAAAAATCAGTCCTTAAGTTTATTTAGAGCAACAAAAAGTCTAGAATAGGCAAATTAGTTCTCAGCAACCAAACCATGCCACAATACCTGGCCTCAAACTATACTACAAATCCATTGTAATAAAAACAGTATGGCACTGACACAAAAACGGATACATAGACCAATGGGGCAGAAGAGAAGACCCAGAAACAAGTCCACACACTTTCAGCCAATTGATTTTTGACAAAGGGGCCAAAAACATACACTGGAAAAAAGATAGCCTGTTTAACAAATGGTGTTGGCAAAACTAGTTAACCATATGCAGAAAATTGGAAAGTAATCCCACCTTTTCACCCTGAACAAGAGTCAATTCAAGATGAATTAAACAGTTAGAAATTAGACCAGAGACCTTGAGGCTCTTTGAAGAGGACATAGGTCCAACACTGCAAAACATAGGAAAAGATAAAAACTTTCTCAACAAGATCCCAAAGGCACAGCTAACTAAAAGGCGAATCAAAATGTGGGATTGCATGAAACTGAAGAGATTCTGTACAGCAAAGGAAACTGTCAAGACCCTTAATAGAGAGCCAAAAGAATGGGAGAAGGTTTTTGCCATCTATCCCTTTTAAAGTACTAATATCTAGAATATACAGAGAACTCAAGAAACTCAGCACTAAGAAAAGAAATAATCTAATCAAAAATGGGCAAGTGATCCAGGCATGGTGGCACACGCTTGTAATCCCTGCACTTGGGAGGCAAAGACGGGAGGATCACACAGATTCGAAGCCAGCCATGCTGGTTTAGGAGACCCTGTTTCCAAATAAAAACATAAAAAATAGGTGCCTGGGCGTGTAGCCCAGAGGTAGAAGGGTTTTCAGGAACCCCAGTACCACACACAAAAAATGGGCAAGTGAACTAAATAGACACTTCACAAAAGAAGAATTTCAAATGGCCAATAAATGCATGAAAAAATGCTCAACATCACTGGCAATCAGAGAGATGCAAATCAAAACTATCCTGAGATTTCACCTTACCCCAACTAGAATGGCAACCATTCAAAACACAAACAAAAAATGCTGGCAAGGATGTGGAGAAGTGGGAACTCTAAAATATTGTTGGTGGGATTGCAAATTAGTGCAACCACTTTGGAAAACAGTATAAAAAATTCTGAGAAGAATAGGAACAAATTTACCATTCAGTCCAGCAATACCTCTTCTGGGTATCTACCCCAAAGAAAGAAAACCAAACTACCAAAATAATGCATGTGTATCTATATTCACAGCTACACAATTCACCATAGCCAAACTATGTGGGATATGTACACAATGGAATTATACTCAGCCATAAAAAATCACAATTGCCACATTTACTGGAAAATTGATGGAACTTAGGACATTATGCTAAGTGAGATTAGTCTGTCACCAAAAGTTAGAAATCAGATGTTTTCCCTAATATGTGAAAGATAAGGTTAAATGGGTCTTAAGAGGAATTCCAGATTAAAAAGGAGATCCTACAGAGGAGCAAATAAGGCAACCTAACTGTGGGGATCAGAGGAGGGAAAACAAAAACTCTTTAAAGAACATGATGTACTTATTCATATCATAGTCAACCACTAAGCCAAGCATGGGAGGGAGGAATGGGGAGGGAGCGGGTGGGTACTGGGTGAAGGGCTGGCTGGGTGATGTGTGCATTTATGCCTACACATTTTTTACCCCATTATGATATATAAATACAATGCACCAATAAAAATTAAAAAAATGAAAATATTTTTGCTTTTGATAGATTTTCACTTAGTATCAGTGGCTCTGGGAATGAATGAAGCTACTAAGTCAGGAAGAGGTATGATAGTCACAAAAAAGGTAGGCAGGCCTATGGAAATAACTTGGCTAAATTTACCATTTGTCATGAGCTACTTTACCTTAATATGTTTTTTTCTCAATCAGAGTAAAGGATAAAATAGGAAAATTAAATAAACAGGATAAGTGTGATAGTCACTTCCCATTACTATTAAAAACACTTGAGATGATTAACTTTTAAAGAGGAATGGTTTGTCTTGGCTCATGATTTCAGAATTGCAGTACATGGCCATTTGGCCTTGTTGTTTGGGCCTGTGGTGGCACAGTACATCATGGTGGGAGTGCATGGCAGAGGCCTATCCACCTTATTAGCACCCAGGAAGCACAGAGAGAGAGAGAGAGAGAGGGAGAGAGAGAAAAGGGCTAGGTCTCAATATCCCCTTCAAGGGCCTTTGTGCCCAAACTTCATCCCACCATGTTTCACCTCCTGAGATTTATACCTCATGAGAGTGTACTAGGCCACAAATAGAGTCTTTAATAAATGGGCATTTGGTGGATACTTGTCCAAACCATGTCAGAAAGTTTGTTTTCTTTATCCTTCACTGAGGAGAGAGAGAGGAAATACTTGAGGGAGAAAAGAACTTTGTGGTAAGAGTGAGAAGCATTGTGCAGTTCATCACAACCACGTTGTTTGCAACCTGGAGACCTTATCAGCAAACCATCCTGCACATCTAGAATTTTTTTCCATTTCTGTTCAATTAAGACTCATTTGCAATATGTTCACAAGGGACTTTAGTTCATGATAGAACTAGACAGATGACATATTCATTGTTCAACTTTGAACCAGAGCAGCAGCTGCAAATTGATACAATGATGGTTCTCTGCAGTGAGCTGAACCACTGTGGCTGGTACATAGTGGATATATTGTTCTTTTATTTTATTAACAAAGGCAGCTCTGCCTTTCAACCTGGCATAAGACTAATGATTTCAAATAGGCCTTAATAAAGTGCCCTGTGGGTGCCACTAGTAGTCTTGACCCCAAGAAAAAGAAGTGCTTGTTGAATGGTAGGGATTTGAAAACAATTATCATTAAGCAAATATTTTCTGGGATTTTTTTGGCATCCAGCTGAACTGTGGTCTAAGATTCTTGTGGCTTGATTAGGTGGGTTAAGAGGGATAGGATAGGTGCAAGTAGAATAGACTGTGGTAGTAATTTGGGGGGGCTTTTGCTTCCCAAATGCTGCCTTTTGACCTGTCACCATTTGATCAGTTCCTGGAAAGGTGAAGACATTATCATTCAAAGCTTAGGCATATGCAACTGTAACATCTGGTTGTATTCAGTCTGCAAGCAGGAAGCTGCCTGGATGCTGTTTTAATTTTCTTAAGGCACTTGGATTTTTAAAAACTCATTTTTGTAGCAAAGGTAGCATGACATTTTAAGCTAATGAGCATGTTACTTTTATCTTGTCCTGCTACAAGTTAAATGGAATCTTCTTATAAAATCTAGGCTCTTAATTGCAATTCCTAAAAGGCCATCATGCTTGGAAGGTTCTGGTTAAGCAAAGGCTTTACTCTTAATTAATAGTAAGCAAGGAAGTTATTTGATTTCTTTCACTGAAGTAGAAAGAAGTCCAACCTCCTTATGAACTCAAACTGTGCACATTTCACAGTGAGACTAACCTGGTAAGGAATCCTGCTTCTTCTACTGCTGACAACAAGATAGTAACCTCCAATTTATAACTCCCTTCTATCTCCCTCTTCCTCTCTCTCTCTCTCTCTCTCTCTCTCTCTCTCTCTCTCTCTCTCTCTCTCTCTCTCTCTCTCTCTCTCTCTCTCTCTCTCTCTCTCTCTCTCTCTCTCTCTCTCTCTCTCTCTCTCTCTCTCTCTGTAGAATTGGAGATGAAACTCTGGGGCACTCTGTCACTGACCCACATTCCAACCCTTTGTCGTTGAGGCAGACTCTCACTCAGTTGGCCAGGCTGGCCTTGAAATTACTTGTAATTCCTACATATTAGCATTCCAAGTCACTGGGATTATAAATATGTGCCACAACAACTGGCAATTTCCCCATCTCTGAAATAGAAATCACTACCAACAGTACAGAAATCCAGATGATTACCAGAAACTACTTTTAAAAACAATACTTCAACAATATGGAAAACTTAGAAAAAAACAGACAATTTTCTAGACACATACAACCTTCTTAAATTGAAGCAAGAAGATAAAGAAAACTTAAACCCACCAATAGCAATCACATTGATTGAAATAGCAATAAAGAGCCTACCATCAAACAAAAGTTCAGGACCAAATGATTTTCCAAGTGAAATTTTAAAAACATTTATAGATGAGTTAATTCCAATACTCTTCAATCTATCATGTGAAATAGAAAGAAGCAAGACTCTTTCAAATACATTCCACAAAGCCAGCTTCACATTAATACCCAAACCAAATAAAGACAGCTCAAGAAAACTATAGCCCTATATTGTTGATGAACTTAGATGCAAAACTACTAAACAAATTCACCGAGTCCACTACAGCTCCATCTGCGTACTCAACAACAGTGAGTCAAATTGCGGGCCACAGAGGAGAAATCCCAGTACTGACTCCCAGGGACTTGACCCAATGGGGGAGTGGTGGTGGAAGAGATATCATACCATACGAGAAAGCCCAACATGGCATCCCCCATGGTCTAAAGCAGCCTCTATTGACTCCCTGGGTCTGAGACTCTGCCATACAACCCAGTAAAGGAGTAGTGGGGTCTGAGACACCACACTCGAGATCCAGAGCACCTTAAGTGAAGTCTTAGTGACCCAAGGGAAGAACCCAGAGAAGGCACAAACTTCTGAAATCATGGGAAAGAGGAATAACAATGGAGGAATGAATGCCCACAACCCCACAACATCAGAACTCGATAAAACAGAAATTCAGAGATTTCTAGATCAAATCAGGAAAATAACTGTAGAAATAATAGAGGTGCTTCGAAAAGAACTCAGAGAGAGCCAAAAAGAGATAAAGGATGCAATTAATGAAGTAAAGTCCTCAATTCAAAGTACAAACAACCGATTAGACCACATGGAGAATAGAATATCGCTCCTAGAAGATGAGCAATCCAAAAATGAATGCATACTTTCTAATCTAGAAAAAAAATATCCAACAGCAGGAATCTGACATTGAAGAAATATGGGCCCATTTTAAGAGAGCTAACCTAAGAATAATTGGAATATAAGAGGGAAAAGAAGGTAAAACTAAAGGGATCAACAATCTCTTCAAGGAAGTAATAGCAGAAAATTTTCCAAACATAGAGCAAGAGGTCGATACTCAGGTCCAGGAAACTTATAGAACTCCCTTTAGACAGGATCAGAGAAGAGGATCCCCACGCCACATAATTGTCAAAATGACCAATGTGGAAGCCAAGCAGAGAATCTTAAAGGCAACAAAAACAAAAGGCCAAGTGACATTCAGAGGCAAACCAATTAGAATCACTCCAGACTTCCCAAACCAAGTCATGAGAGCCAGAAGGGCTTGGAGTAACATATTCAAAACTCTGAAAGAAAACAACTTCCAGCCAAAAATTTCCTACCCAGAAAAACTTTCTATCAAATTAGATGGAGAAATAAGAAGCTTCCATGACAAACAGCAACTGAAGGAATTTATGTCTTCAAAACCAGCGCTAGAGAAAATACTCAAAGAGATTAACTACAAAGAAGAAATAGGTAACACACACCAGAACCAGAGAAACAAGAGTTTCCATCCAAAAGACAACTAAGATTAGTTATCTGTGGAGATTAATTATTTATGTTAATTTTATACCTATCTCTAAATTGTAATTTTTGCTTTTATTGTTGTTAATTTTTAGGATTTCTAGTTGGAATATTAATATACTTTCAGATATAGCATTTGGAAATATTTTATCCCATTCTATCAGTAACTTTTAACTCTGTTTACACTCTCTTTGGAGATACAATATTTTATTTTTTAGGGATTTTGTATACCCTTCTGTTGCCTGTGAAATTGAAATCATATCCAAGAAATCACTGCCAATTTCAATGTTGTGAGGTTTTATGACCCAGATTTTCTTCTAAAAGTTTATAGTCTTAAGATTTATATGTAGGTCTTTTATCTATTTTGACTTAATATTTGTATATGGTGTTAGGTAAGAGTCCAATTTTATTCTTTTTCATGTAATTATTATGTTTCAACAATATTTAGTTAAAAGATTATTATTTCTTCCACCAAATGTTCATGGAAACCTTGTCAAAAATAACTTGAGAGTATAGGGAAGAATTTAGCTCTAGGCTTTTATTTAACTCCAATGTTTTATATATCTGCCTTTAGAACAGTACTACACTGTTTCAATTATTGTAGCTTTATATGGTTTGAAATCAGAAAATATATATCTTCTAGCTTTGTTCTTTTTCAAGATCATTTTGGGTATCTAGAGTCTATATTCCATATTAGGATATATTTTTTTCTGAAAAACAAATATATAAATATATGATAGTTTCACCTAAAAAATAGAAAAAAATATTCTCTGGTAAGAAAGAAAGTAAAAAGAAATATTGAAATGTTATCTTTAAGTCATCAAAAGCTTGGTATCAGACAAATGAAACTGTTATGTGAGATTATCGTTTTTAATTTTGGATAAATTGCTATAATACTAGATATCAACCACTTAGCCAAGCATGGGAAGGAGGGATGGGGAGGGAATGGGGTGGGGATCGGGTGGGGGCTGACTGGGTGATTTGTGAATGTATGTCTACAAAAGTTTTTTTTGTATCCCACTATGATGTATGAATACAGTGCACCAATAAAAAAATTTAAAAAAGTGTGGAAAACTGCAAGAATTACCCCTAAAAAGTGATACAAGACAAGGATGTCTATTTTTACCACTTCTTTTCAATATAGTACTTGAGATTCTAGCCAGAAAAATAAGGCAAGAGAAAAATAAATCAAAGGAGTACAAATAGAAAAAACAACTAAAATTATCTCTATTTGCAGATGACATGATACTATTCTTAGAAGACTTAACAAACTCAACCAAAATGCTTATAGAATTAGTCAATAAATTCAGTAAAGTATCTAGATACAATATCAATCTTAAATATCTTAAAAATCAAAAGTTTTCAGGTATGCCAACCATAAAACCACTGAAAAAGAAATACAGAAAACATTTACACTCAGGATATCCCACAAAAAATGAAATACTTAGTACTAAACCTAACCAAGCAGATAAAAGACCTCTACAAAGAAAATTTAAAACACAGAAAACCTTAGGAGATGGAAATATATGACATGATGGGCAGAATAAATATCACCAAAATGACCACTCTTTCAAAAGTGATCTGCAGAATCAATGCAATAACGATTAAATTACTAAGGTCATTCCTCACAGTTATAGAAAAATCAGTTCTTAATTTATTTTGAACAACAAAAAAACTCAGAGTAGCCAAAGAAGTTCTCAGCAACAAGATCTATTGCAGAAGGCATCACAATAGTGACTTCAAACTATATTACAAAGCCATAGTGCTTAAGACTTATTGCCAGAGCACTAAGGCAAGAGAAGAAAATCAAATTAGTAATAAAGGAAATCATAGTAATCTAAACAGCATGGTATTGGAACAAAAACAGATACATGATCATGGAGCAGAATAGAAGAGTCAGAAACAGAAACCAAACTACCAAACTAATGCATGTGTATTCATATGGAACCAGCCAAGATGTCCATCAATAGATGAATGGATTACAAGACTGTGGGATATGTACACAATGGAATTTTACTCCGCCATCAAAAAAAAAAAAAAAACTCAATTACATCATTTCAGGGAAATGGATGAAACTGGAGGACATTATGCTAAGTGAGATTAGTCAGTCACAAAAAATAAGAAATCAGATGCTTTCCCTAATATGTGAGAGTTAGGGAGAAATGGGTCATAGGAGGAACTCTGGATGAAAAAGGAAATCCTATAGAGGAGAAAAAAAGGCAACCTAAAGGAGGAGAAAGGAGGGGGAAGAGGAAAATCTCTAAAACACACAATGTACTCAAACATATCGAAGTCAACCACTACGCCAAGCAAAAGAAGAACGGACAGGAAGGGAATGGGGTGGGAATTGGGTAGGGGTTAAATCAGTGATGTGTACAGGTATGTACACACAAGTTTTTTACTCCAATATGATGTATGAATATAATGCACCAATAAAAACTTAAAAAAAAAGAAGACTCAGAAACAAATCTGCCCATTTTTGGCCAATTGATTTTTGACAAAAAGGCCTAAAACATACACTGGAAAAAAATAGCCTGTTCAACAAATGGTGTTGGCAAAATTGGTTAATCATATGCAGAAAAATGGAAATAAACCCCATTTTCTCACCCTTCACAAGAGTCAGTTCAAAATGGATCAAAGACTTGGAAATTAGACCACAGACCTTGAAGCTCCTTGAAGAGGGCATAGGTACAACACTTAAATACATAGGCACAGGTAAAAATTTCTCAACAAGACTCCAAAGGTACAAGAAATTAAAAGGAGTATCAATACATGGGATTGCATGAAACTGAAGAGCTTCTGTACAGCCAAGTTAACTATCAAGTACCTTAACAGAAACCCGACAGAATGGGAGAAAATTTTTTGCCAATATTTCTCAGATAGAGGACTAATATCTAGAATATATTTGTCTATAATATATAAAGAACTTAGGAAACTCACCACTAGGAAAACAATCCAATCAAAAATGGGCAAGTGAACTAAGTAGACACTTCACAAAAGAAGAAACTCAAATGACCAATAAATGTATGAAAAATGTTTAATATCATTAGCAAGCAGAGAGATGAAAATCAAAACTGCCCTGAGATTTCACCTAACTCCAATTAGAATGGCAGTCAGTAAAAACACAAACAACAAAAAATTCTGGCAAGGATGTAGAGAAATGGGAACTCTAATATATTGTTGGTGGGATTGCAAATTAGTGCAACACTTTGGAAAATAATATGGAATAATCTCAGAAGAATAAGAATGAACCTACCATAAAATCCAGCAATATCAGTTCTGGGTATTTACCCAAACCACCAAGCTAGTGCATATGTATCTATGTTCATAGCTACACAGTTCACCCTTACAAAACTATGGAACCAGCAAAGATGTCCATCAACAAATGAGTGAATTATAAAACTATGGGATATGTACACAATGAAAGTTTACTCAGCCATAAAGACGAACAAAATTACATCATTTGTGGAGAAATGGATGGAACTAGAGAACATTATGCTAAGTGAGATTAGTCAGTCACAAAAAGTAAGAAATTGGATGCTCTCTGTAGTATGTGGAAGCTAGGGGGAAAAATGATCAAAGAGGAATTCTAGACAAGAAAGGAAAAACCCTAGATGAGTAAATAAGGAGATCTAACTGAGAGGGATATGAGGGAGAAGAGGAAAATTCCCTAATGTCCATCACATACATTCATAAACATATCAAAGTCAATCAGTAAGCCAAACGTACAATGAAGGGAGGAGGAGAAAATGGGGTGATAAATTCAGAGGGCTAAATGAGTGATGCATGCATGTATGCCTTTACCATCTTGTACCCCATTAAGGTGTATGGCTCTAATGCACCAATAAAAAATTAAAAAATAAAATGAAAATTATAATATTTAATTGATGAAGTTGCTGCAGGCATTGAAGATAATGCTTGTAAGATATCTGGCATGGTTCACAGCCTGGAAGGATAAGGTATATGGATATCACAAGGTAATTACTAATTAGTTCTAGAGGACCACTTTTGAGGAAGCATGAGATGATCTAGAACAAGGACCATCATGGACACATTCTTTGTGATGTTTCTATATTTCTCAGACCATCTCTTCAAGTGTTTTGAATAGCAAACAGCCTTGGAAGCCAGCGATGATGAAGCTTTGGGGTAGGTAGGCCCCCACTCCTCCCTCTGGAGAGTTTGCTTATGTTCCAAGTTATAAAATAACAGCCTGTCTGTCAGAATGGCAGTTGTTAGTAGCCGTCTGCAGAGCAGGTTCACTGTCTTGGGCTTCTTTTCCTGTGATGCACACCACTGTTGCATACCCTCACCATCTTGTCCTTCAGATATGGAGACATAAGATACCAATGCAAAATACCATTCTGATTGTTGCTTTTGCTGAGAATAAGTGATTTTTATCTCAGACCCAGACATCTTGTGTCTTCTGTTACTAAATATGATGGTAGGCTAACTTGCTAGCAAACCATAGGGAAAATGTCAGGCCTTTTACTGTTTTTTAAATTGGTGTGTTGTAATGATACATCTTAATGAGGTTCAGAGTGATAGAAACATGCATGTACCCAGCACTCATTAGACTTCCCTCTGAATATGGTCTTGTTAACTCCATATATGAACATAACAATATTTGAGCTGTTTTATTAATCAAATCTCCCCTTTAACCTGCCCACATCATTCCTCAAATACCCTTCCACTATTCTTCTAGTATCTCTCCTTATTTGTCTGAATTCCCCTTTGTTTTCCACTTTCTCACTAGCTTCTATATATGGCCCTTTATTTTCTAGGGCTGGCTAAATTTTCTTAGCATAATATTCCCTGGTTTCATCCATTTTCCTGCAAATGACATTATTTTGTTCTTTTTATGGCTGAGTAAAATTCTCTTGTGTTCATACCACAGTATCATAATCCATTTATCTGTTGAGGGACACCTCAGCTGGTTCCAAAGTTTTTCTCTTGTGATTTGTGTTGCTATAAATATAGATATGCACTTCCGGGAAGATGGTGACGGAGGAAAGCGCGGCTTACGAGCCCTGCTAACAACCAATCTCTATTACCACAAAATCAGTGCCTTTCATAGCCAGAAAACACCATCACCAGAGAAACAAAAAATGTAATTATAAGGGACAGAGAAAAAGAGGGCTGGAAAAACGAGACACCAGAAAGAAACCAGACAGCAGTTCTGCAGCCAGAGCCGCGGTGTGGAATGGCATGGGCGCCATCTTTTCTTGCAGCACCAGGCTCCAGAGAGGAGGGGAACTCAGAACAGAGCCCAGAGCCACAGAGGAGATATGCCGGCCTCATGGCCGAGGACGTGGCAGCAGTGCCTTACAGACGGCAGCAGCGGCGAGTTCACCGGATGGCTACGGCTACAGACCAACGCACTCAACAGCCCACCAGGCTCCAGAGAGGAGCGGTGGACAGTGAGCCGAGGTGAGCTGCTGTGGATCAGCCAAGAGGAATTCGGTAGATTTCTCAGTGCAGGGAACATCTAAAGCTCCTAGGGGTGGGGCTCAGCACACCTTGCAGGGATTCAGAGTGGAGCTCAAAACCAGAGAAGAAATACACCAGTCTCACGGCTGAGGCCATGGCAGCAGCACCATATTGCCAACGGTGGCAGCAACAGCGAATTCACCGAGTCCACTACAGCTACATCTGCGAACTCAACAACAGTGAGTCAAATTGCAGGCCCTGGAGGAGAAATCCCAGTACTGTACTCCCAGGGACTTGACCCAGTGGAGGAGTGGCAGTGGTAGAGATATCACACCATAGGAGAACGCCCAATCTGGCACCCCCACCATTGGTCTAAAGCAGCCTCTATTGACTCCTTGGGTCTGAGACTCTGCCATACAACCCAGTAAAGGAGTAGTGGGGACCGAGATACCACAGACTTGAGATCCATAGCACCTTAAGTGAAGTTGTAGTGACCCAAGGGAAGAACCCAGAGAAGGCACAAACTTCTGAAATCATGGGAAAGAGGAATAACAATGGAGGAATGAATGCCCACAACCCCACAACATCAGAACCTGATAAAACAGAAATTCAGAGATTTCTAGAAGATCAAATCAGGAAAATAACTGTAGAAATAATAGAGGTGTTTTGAAAGAATTCAGAGAGAGTCAAAAAGAGATAAAGGATGCAATTAATGAAGTAAAGTCCTCAATTCAAAGTACAAACAACCGACTAGACCACATGGAGAATAGAATCTTGATCTTAAAAGATCATTCAAAAAAATGAACGCGGTTTCTAATTTAGAAAAAAAAATCTAACAGCAGGAATCTGACATTGAAGAAATATGGGCCCATTTTAAGAGAGCTAACCTAAGAATAATTGGAATAGAAGAGAGAAAAGAAGGTGAAACCAAAGGGATAAATAATATGTTCAAAGAAATAATAGCAGAAAAATTTCTAAACATAGAGCAAGAGGTCGATACACAGGTCCAGGAAACTTATAGAACTCCCGTTAGAGAGGATCAGAGTAGAGGATCCCCACGCCACATAATTGTCAAAATGACCAATGTGGAAGCCAAGCAGAGAATCTTAAAGGCAACAAAAACAAAGGGCCAAGTGACATTCAGAGGCAAACCAATTAGAATCACTCCAGACTTCCCAAACCAAGTCATGAGAGCCAGAAGGGCTTGGAGTAATATATTCCAAACTCTGAAAGAAAACAACTTCCAGCCAAAAATTTCCTACCCAGCAAAACTATCTATCAAATTAGATGGGGAAATAAGAAGCTTCCATGACAAACAGCAACTGAAGGAATTTTTGCCTTCAAAACCAGCGCTAGAGAAAATACTCAAAGAGATTAACTACAAAGAAGAAATAGGTAACTCACATCAGAACCAGAGAAACAAGATTTTCCATCCAACAGACAAATAAGATTTGTTGTCTGTGGAGATTCATTATTTATGTTAGTCTTATACCTATCTCTAAATTGTATTGTTTGCTTTTATTATTGCTAATTTTTAGGATTTCTAGTTGGAATATTAATATACCTTCAGATATAGCATTTGGAAATATTTTATCCCATTCTATCAGTAACTTTTAACCTTGTTTACATTGTCTTTGGATATACAATATGCCTTTATTTTTTAGAGAGTTTGTTTACCCTTCTGTTGCCTGTGCCATTGAAATCATATCCAAGAAATCACTGCCAATTTCAATGTTGTGAGGTTTTATGACCCAGATTTTCTTCTAAAAGTTTATAGTCTTAAGATTTATATTTAGGTCTTCTATCTATTTCGAGTTAATATTTGTATATGGTGTTAGGTAAGGGTCCAATTTTATTCTTTTCCATGTAATTATTATTTTTCAACAATATTTAGTTAAAAGATTATTATTTCCTTCACCAAATGTTCGTGGAAACCTTGTCAAAAATAACTTGACAATATATGGAAGAATTTATTTCTAGGCTTTTATTTAACTCCAATGGTTTATATATCTTCCTTTAGAACAGTACTACACTGTTTCAATTACTGTAGCTTTATATGGTTTGAAATCAGAAAATATACATCTTCTAGCTTTGTTCTTTTTCGAGATTGTTTTGGGTATCTAGAGTCCATATTCCATATTAGGATAGATTTTTTTGTGAAAAATAAATAAATAAATAAATAAATGATAGTTTCACCTTAAAAAAGAAAAAGAAAGAAATATTTTCTGGTAAGAAAGAAAGCAAAAAGAAATATTGAAATGTTATCTTTAAGTCATCAAAAGCTTGGTATCAGACAAATGAAACTGTTATGTGAGATTATCAACGGTAATATTGGATAAATTGCTATAATAATAGATCAACCACTAAGCCAAGCATGGGAAGGAGGGATGGGGAGGGAACGGGGTGGGGATCGGGTAGGGGCTAACTGGGCGATGTGTGCATGTATGTCTACAAAAGTATTATTTTTATCCCATTATGATGTATGAATACAGTGCACCAATAAAAAATAAAATAAAAGAATAAAAATGAAAAAATATAGATATGCATTTATCAATATAATATTCTGACTTCTATTCATTTGGAGAGATTCTCAAGAGTGGTATTGCTAGTTCATATGGTGGTTCTATTCCTAAACTTCTGAGAAACCTCCACATTGATCTTTACAGAGGGTGTATAATTTGCAATCCCATTAACAGTGTGTAATGGTTCCTATTTCCCCACATCCTTGCCAGCATTTATTGTTGTTTGTATTTTTGATGATTTCCATTCTAACTGGAGTTAGATGAAATTTAAGTGTTATTTTGATTTGTATTTGTCTTTTCCTAATTGCTAATTATTTTGAACATTTCTTTATTTTGTTTGTTCTTTAAGTTTTTTTTTTATTGGTGGATTGTAGTCATACATCTTAATGGGATAAAAGACTTGTGGAGACATACATGTTCACATCATCCAATTAGCCATTACCTAATCGCCACCCCATTTTCTCCTCATTCCTTCTTCCTATGCTTGGCTTAGTGAACATTTCTTTCATATATTTGTTGGCCATTTTTATTTCTTCTGTTGAGAAGTTTCTGCTCAGTTCAACTGCCCATTTTTTACTGGGTTAATTTTTTATTGTTTAGTTTTTTAAGTTCTTTGTATATTCTAGGTATTCTAGGCTCTTTCTTTAAACTCTTGATTGTTTTCTTTGCTACACAGATAATGTTTAATCGAATGCAATTCCAATTATTTGTTCTTATCCCCTGAGCTTTGAATTTTTATTGAGTCTCTATCAGTGTCTGTATGTTAGAGAGTTGGTCCTATGCCCTATTCTAGTAATTAGGTACTTAATATTTGGTACTGGACATTTAAAATAGCAGTAATAACAAGTAATAACAGTAAAGACAAAAATATATATACACCCACATATGTATATATGTATATGTCTATATATATTCTTGTCATCATCATCTTAACACACACACATACACACACACACACACACACACATATATATATATACATACATACATACACACATATATAAATACACATATATTTTCACAGTTCACATATAGATATATAAATATATACGTATAGTATGTATAGTAGATTTAGGTACAGATTAGACAGACAGGCAGATATAGCTAGATGGATGATAGATAGATAGATAGATAACCCATCAATCAACCAATTGATTGGTCTTCCTCCCAGTGTGATGCCTAGTTCACACCTGGCTTTCAAAAACTGATGGTTTAACAGCAGGTTATGATTGCCTCCTCTGAAATTACTGATTGGTACTAGCATATGCAAATGGAGATGAAATGACATGAAAGTGTGTGTGTGTAAGATGCTTTGGAAGCAACCCAGGATGAGGCACCAGCCTGACAGTGTTCTCCTAGGGAGTGCTACCAGACATTCACATGCTACCACATGGAAAAGTGTGACACAACATTGTTCAGGTTCCAACTGAGTGGTCATGGTAATGTGTAGTTAAGAAAGAAAAGAGCAGTGTGGGTGGAGGGTGGCTTCCTGAGCCAGGTGAGAATCATGCTTCCTGGGGGGGGGGCACCTCAGGCCGGGGAGCCATTTGTGCTGAGGAACCTCAGTGTACTGCCTTCCCTCTGCAGCTGAACTTTGGCCATCCCTAGATGCTGCATGTTTACTTCTAAGAGGTGTTGTCCCCTCCTGAGGACTCCCCATCTTCCTGCTGGACTTGGCTGCTTCAACAAGACCATTGGGACAGTCCCAGAACTGTAACACAGGTTGCACTTCTGCTTCCACAGCTGCCAGGATGCTCCCTGTGCCTAAACCATTTCTGGGGTTTCACAGATGAAGATGAACTTCCTTAGCCCCACCCACCAGATCTTTCATTGATGAATTATTTTGGGAAGAACTACCAGGGATTGAATTCAGGGGCTTTCTACTTTTGAGCTATACCCTCAGCCCTTTTAAATTTTAATTTGGAAATAGGGTCTCAGCATGTTGCTGAGCATCTCAATAAATTACTGAGGCTGGCCTCCAGCCTGTGATTCTCTTGTCTCAGCTACCCAAGTGCTGGGATTGCAGGCATGTACCACCATGCCCAGCTTAGGGCGGGTTCTTGTTTTACACAGTTGCTTCCTCTTTTTCCAGTCCACCTTCAGAAGTGTTGCTGCCACTGCATTGCCATGGCTCTTTGAATGTATTATGTTGTCTTAGTGTGGTTGCACTGGCCATTCTGCCTAGAAAACACCTTCCTTTTTCTCAACAGTCTTAGCCCCTGTGTTTTGGGGTGCCTTGCTTGCCTCCACCGGTGGTAAACTATCTGAAGCTGTGGCCCCATTTTACTTGACTTTATTTTCTTAGTGTTGAGGGCCATGTTTGACAGAAAACAGGCATTGATTAAGAATTGTTTCTGAAATCAGCCTAAGTGAAGGTGGGAGGGTTTGTGGCCATAGCTGGGTGGGAGTAGATGTGCAGAGGAAGGGGGATCCACAGAGAGAGCTCTAAATGGGACCTGAAGGGGAGGCACATTTACAGATGATAAAACAGTAGCACATTTTACTTCACAGTTTGAATTAGTGGCAATGAAAGATATTTGGTCTCAGCACGAATACTGAAAAATAGCCATCACCCCTGAGTTCACTTTCTTACCTCCAGCCTGGTGTGCATGTATTTTTACATACCAAGCTGGCTGCTGTTTTGTGTGCAGGTATGCCCACTTGCTGGGGCTGAAACTTGTGACCCTGTGATCAGGTAGGTCATTTCCCCAGGGGGATTATTTTAAGATTCTTCAAGGTGGTTCCCTGGAAAAGAAGCCAGAACTGAGTCAATAGGCACAGACTTTTACCCTCCCCTGATTCAGACCCTTCTATGGTGAAGCCAACATGTTGTTTGCCACTTAGAGGAGTTGGAACAAGAATAGGTAGACCTTGTGGGAAATGGAAGGACAAGGTTATCACATTTGGTAATCTGAGCTATCCATCTGCAGAATTATTTAAAGTAGTGCACATTACTTAGACAGACAAATGGGCTTCATTGTGGCACATTTGCACTGGCACATCTGAGTCATGTCTGAGCCTTGTCTCAGTTGTGTCATGGCTTGGGAGGGAAAGACTGCACATTACTCTTGGGTCTGATTAGTAAAAGTAACTGTCTCTGGTCCCAAGTTCATGGAGTGGGTAAGTATTGGAGGCTGGCCTGTGGGGCCAAAGCCTCTTCTTTTGGCATGAGCTCCCTTTCTCAGTGGTCTCTGGATTACCAGTTTCCCCATATTCAGAAATGTAGCCATTGATTGCATAGCAGATATCTTTGAAGCAGAAACAGTTCTCAGTTCCTCTTCTGGGATTCAACCAGACATGACTGTATTAGTACTTTCTTGTTGCTATTATGGAATACTTGAGGCTGAATAATATAAAGAAAATAGCTTTATTTAGCTCATAGTCCTGAAGGCTGAAAGTGCCAAATCAGGTAGTCTCTGATGAAGGCCTCTTTGGCCTTGCTACTTCATGGTATATGGCCTTGTGGTGGTAATGCACAAATGAGGAAGAAATGACAGGACGAGGCAAGAAGATGATGTGTGAGGAGGCCAGGCTTGTTGTTCATATTATAGCAATTCACTCTAGTGAAAATAAACTCACACTGAAAGACCAACATTGATCTCCTCCAAGATGACCAAACCAGAGACCTAACCTCTTCCCACTAGGTTCCACCTCCTAAAGGTTCCACCACCCAATGCTACACTGGGGGCAGAGCCTCCAGCACTGGGTCCTCTGGGGAAAAAGCACTTCTAAACCATAGCAACTGCTCACAGGAATTGGTTTATTCTTCTGCCATTATGATCATCTGTATACAAGTCTGACTCTTTGGCCAGATGGAAAACTCTTCAAAGAAACTATATATTTTTATATCTTTGTAGTTCAAGAAAGTTTATGAGATAAGAGAATGAATGCTAGGTGACTTTCTAGTTAGATACAAAATGCCCCCTAAAGAATTCACTTAGAAATGTTTGGAGCTAAAGTAATTGAGTCTTCAGAGTTATAATCCAAACAGTGGATAAATCCATTGTAATGGGTTTATCTGCGTGGTTGCCTAGGCCAGTAGGGTGTGGCTGGAGGTGGTGATCCATGGGTGTGTGGCCTTGGCAATTATATAACTGGATCCTCCTCCCCCTGCTCACTCTCTTGCTTCTGGCCTCTATGATGTGTGCACAGCTCATGTGCTCTTTCTGCCTCCTGTTGTTATGCTCTGAGATTCCCCCATCCCCAGGCTCACGTGTACTGAACCTGGAACCATAAGAAAATAAATCTTCTTTCCTCTAAGTTATGTGGTCATGTCTTTTAGATTTTTGGCTGTGAGAATGCTGTGAGCATGGTGACCCAGGACAGCCTATTTTCCTCAGAGCACCCCACTCCACCTTCCTTCTGCAGAACCACAATGTTTCTGCTTGTCTAGGTTGCAGCTGGGCCGAACATTCTGTTGACAGAATGGTATTGCCCATGGCAGGTTCCTCAATACAACATTTGGGACCACTTTAACTTTTCACATTTTGTGAGGCTTTCTTCTCTAGAATTTACTTTCTGGTAGATTTTGCCAATAGTCTCAAACCTTGATGCCAAAGAGAGAATCTTAATGGATGAAAATACAGGTGCAGTAGAAATTGCCTCTAAGTCACTCTAGGACTGGGTGTGGGAAGATAATATGATGTAGGATTAACATTTTCTTAGTTGGTATGGGTGGCAAAAAAAAAATAAAAAAGAAGGCATACAGACTTCTCACTATTCAATTGAAATACATTTATTGGCTCTTTAACCTGAAATAAAATCTTTTTAGGGCAACTGCCAAACAAGAAATTTACAACCCAATTGTTTATTAATTTACTTAATGAACAAAATTGTTTGTCTCTGCCAGTGGTCTAGTGTATTTGATATCTCATTCATCTCCGAACTCCCGAGATTCCTTATTGTCTTCATGCATTAGATGCTCAAAAATGTCATCAACCAACTGCGCATGGTGGCACATGTATATAATCCCAGCACTTGGGAGGCTGAAACAGGAGGATCACATAGGTTCGAAGTCAGCCTCAGCTACTTAGTTAGGCTCTCAGTAACTTAGTGAGACCTTGTTTCCAAATAAAATATAAAATAGGTCTGGGAGTATAGCCTGGAGGTAGAAAAGCCCCGGGGTTCTACCACCAGTAACACACACACACACACACGAACACACACACACACACACACACACACACACACACACACAGAAAGTCATCAACCTGCTTTTGAATGATGAGTCTTCTCCATCAGGGATTTCTTATGTCCTGTGGCATTAGAACCATGGTCACAATTGCATCTTCCTACCAATGACTCTGGAAAATGGAGATATATGATATAATAATTGCAAATCCCAGAGTTATGAGAAAAAAATGGGATGATTTGGAGCTGGAACAATAAAAATAGCAGATAAAAGAGTTATTATGTTAGGCAAGATGTCTTGGGTTAGTGCTTAATCCCCAGATATTTTACCACCATTATCTTTGTAAATCAGGAACATGGGCAGTCCCGGGTTTAGCCTCTTCCCAAAGGTCCACACTAGTGTGGGTGCTCAGTCTACCTTTTGAAATATTGGGAGGCAGTTTTAGTTGTTCAAACATTTTGGTTGTCACTTTGAATTCATACTTCACAGGAACAGTGTAGTTTGATCTCCAAAGTGTCTCTGGCTCCCTCTGATCTGATATCAGGATTTAAATATAGATGGAGATCCACAAAACAGAGGGCAGCCTTCCTGCTGTGGTCTGTGGAGGTGCACAGCTCTGACAACTTCCTTTCTCCCCAGAGCTCCCTTCTGGGTAGTGCAGAGCCACGGAATTCTCCTATTGATCTTGAGGTGAAGGAGTTTGTTCCCCATCACTGCAGTTGACAAAGGCTTTTGCAGCTCATTAACCACCAGATTATGTGGCACACTTTGTAAAAATTCTGTTTCATTGACTGAGTTTGTAAATAGGCTTGGGGAAGTTTCCTCCAGCCATGGCATTGTTCTTCACATATTTTTTTTTTTTTTGTAGAAAAAGCCTGAAATAATTTGCGACTAGATGTGTTATCATTTAAATGCAAACCAAATGAAATATTGACTAGGAATCAGGGGTTGGTAGGGTTCCCCCCTTCTTGCTACTATCTGATTATGTGGGTGACTTTAATAAATATATTTGCTCAAAGCTCTTGTTACATGAATATTGTATAAATTATGATACTTCTTAGTAGGTCTCTGCTCTGTAATTGCTTTCTTTTGAATATAAGTGGAAAGAGAAAGCTTAGAGTCAATTTAAAAATTATATATTTTCCTTTTATTAGTACTTAAAAAGAAGTTATTCTTTGTAGCATACATCCTAAGATAGGTCCAAGGCATGAGACAAGAGCAGGAAGCCAGGATTTGAGCAACAGCTCCCCTCTCAGGTGTTCCATGAAGCAATTTGCTATGAGAAGACTTTTTGGTAAAGGACAACATAGGAATTATTTGTGGGCTATGTAGTCTCTGTCATGACAATCCAGCTCTGCCATTTCATCCCAAAGTAACTACAAATAAAACTTCAATGAAAATTCAATGAATGGACATGACTGTGTTTCAATAACTTTTTATCCATGGAAATGAAAATGTAAATTTCAGTCCATTTTCATGTACTACACAATGCATTCCTGGCTCTGTGTCCTTATTCTTTAAACCATTTTAAAACAATAAGAACCATTCCTCATTCTAGGGATGTCTAGACACAGGCATCTGCTGACAGATCATGGCTTGCTGGCCTCTACCGGAGAGCAGTTGTTCTCAGCTGTGGTCTCTGGGTTAGCAGCATTCACATCATGAGGAACTGATGAGACCTGCTGAAGGCCAGCTTTGTCCTGGGATGGAGGGGGTGTGGCAAACATCACGACTTGTAGCCACACTCAGAATTTCTCCAGATAATTACCTGTGCTCCTCTAATTCTTTCAAGGGGTCCAATCCTCTTCCAGACCAAGGGTGGTGGTGGGTGGGATGAAAGGAGCTCTTGCCAAGCAAGTCTTCATGGCCAGTAAGCAGAGGTATCAAACCACTATTGTTATCTGCCCATTTTTATTATCAGCAAATCAAATGAAGCTCTTATAAGTCTACACTTCTGAGCATAAGACATAAAGCTGGAGTGCATTTGACAGGGTAGTTTGGGCTGTTTCCTGCACTTTGGAAGGAATGTTGTAGCTTCCCATGCTACAACTCCACACAACCACCTGGCCTTCTCTCCATAGCCAGCAAGTCTCCTTTGGTGTCATCAAATGGTTTGTATCTGAGCCACTCCATGCTTTTAATGATGATGTGATCCCAGCTCAATGTGATAACAGGAATCATGACCTGTTGAACTGGGCATCAGATAATGCTTCTGGAATATCACAGAGATAAACTCAAAACCTTCAAGTACAACCCTGGGGATATGTTTAATACCCAGGTTCCAGGAAGGAAGACTCTGAAATTAATGGTTAAAATTGTTTTGCTGGAATACGTTTGCAATTGGAAATGGTCATGCCAATTTGCACATTCAGATTCACCAGAATCAAATGTTTTATTTTCTTTTTGTTTCCTTTGTTCCTTCATTCCTTCATTCATTTGTTCCTTCCTCCTTCATTCCTTCCTCCCTTCTTCCCTTCCTTTTTTTGTTCTAGGCACACTAGATTCAGGAATGACCAATTGAGCACATTTTATGAAGCAGGAATCAGGAAAAGATGAACTGCTTAACATAACCAATATGTATTACGAAATTCATTTCCCAGGAGTGGGCCAATTAGGATTCTGTTAGCCACAAAAGCTCCAGCCTAGGAGTGTCTCCATGGAGGCTTCTTCTCCATTGGCTACTTGTGGTGGGCTCCATCTACTGTATTTCTTTTTTTTTTTTTTTTGCGGGCCTGGGGATGAAAACCAGAGGCATTTGACCTCCAAGCTACACCCCCTGCCCAATTTTTTATTCTTTATTTTGAAACAGGGTCTCACTGAGTTGCAGAGGGCCTCACTAACTAGCTGAAGCTGTCTGTGAACCGCGATCCTCTGGTCTCAGCCTCCCAAATGCTGGGATTACAAGCATGCGCCATCACGCCCGGCTCATCTGCTATATTTCTTAAGCAGATTGCAGGCTCCATTTCTGTGACTTTGCTGTGTGCTGGAATGGTTATAATTGCATGGAATTATTAGTTATTATTTTTCTTTTCTTGTAAAAGAAAAAAAATGCTTGTTTTAGGCTTTGCAATTGGAATTCCATTTGCAGAGCTGGAGACCACCACTGACATGTTTCTCTGGATCCTCAGGATTTCTTTTTTATTTTGCAATAGAAAGTATTTATTCCAAATAATAAAAATATTTCAAATTAAATATATTGAGCAAAAGTTTTTGGCTTTAAAATCTAAGTAATTGTATACCAGAGAGAGAATAACAAGAAAATGCTTTTGAAGAATAGTCAATAGTTTCCCAAATTTGGTGGCAGATTTAAATTTACAATTTCAATAAGTTCAGAAAGACACAAAAAACATAAATACAAAGAAAACCACATACAGGCGCATAGTAATTAATCTTCTAAGTAACAGAGATGAAGTGAAAATCTTAGAAGCAATAGGAGACAAAAAATAAGATCAAGTTCCACAAGAAAAATAACTAGATGACTGTTGACTTCTACCAGAAACTATGGAGGTCATTTGACAATGGAACATCTACAAAATGCTAAAATATATTCAAATAATCTTAAAGGTGGAATACAAGAACAAAAAGTGTAACACAAACATTAAACAGTTTATTGGAAAACCCAAATTCAATTATAACCATAATGACATTAGCCAGGCATGGTGGCACATGCTTGTAATCCCAGCATTTGGGAGGCAGTGGATCCTTAGGATTTCTAGCTCACTCCTCTTCTGACACCAGCAAGGGGCACTTTCTCCCCACACCACGCCTGATTTTAGCCCTTTAAAATCTGGCCTGTCTGAGAAGATCATCTCTTGGTCCTACATGATAGTTAAGGGGGCAGGGCAAGACTTATAATGCCCAGAATCCAATTTTAAGGAGGAGGAAACTAAGGAATCTCAGAAACAGATTGTCACTTGCTCAGTTCATTGCAGGCCTCACATTGTTTTCTGCAATGCTCTATATTTCATACAGTTTTCTCTGTTCTGGGGTGACAAAACCCAGGGCACTTAGGCCCAGAAAGATAGTATAAGGCCACCATGTTGAAAAGAGAGAAACAAAGAAGGAACGACAGGTTCTGAAAAATCCTGCAGGAAGGCACTCAAACTGTAAGATGAAAATGACAGAACTAGCCACTGTGGGATTGCTGTTGTGCAGAAATGGGGCTCTCTCCTCTGAACTGCCATCTAGCTGCTGCAGAGCCACCTGGTCCACTGGATTGCATGATGCTTGATCTCATTCAGCCTTAGATTCTTAGATTCTCAGCACTGGGCACTGTGCAGGGTGCTCATCCTGGAGTTCTGAGCAGGAATCACAAGCAGATTATAAAAGACCTGACAACTTCTATGGAACCAAACAGATAAGGAGTTGTAAAGAAGACTGAATGAATGGCTAAACCCTTTGCTCTTCTACATTTTCTTGGCCTTTTGTGTTGTTCTAAACAAAACCAGCACAGGCCCTGCTCTCCCATCTGCCCGGTCCCTTCTTTATTCTTACTGCATAGCCTTCATCTTCTGTCACCTTCTGTGACTGCTCAACTGTTGTCAACCTGAAAATAATAATTTTTGTGGGTGGCTACTGGAGATTGAACATAGGGGCATCCTATCTCTAAGCTACACTCCAACTCTTTGTATTTTTTATTTTAAAACAAGGTTTTGTTAAGTGTTGAGGCTGTCCTCAAACCTGTAATCCTTCTCTCTCAGCCTCTTAAGTGCTGACTGAGATAACAGGCCTCAGCCACCATGCCCATTTGTAAAGAAAATATTTTTAAAACATATTACTTCAAAGGCTTATCACAATAAACCCAGAAATAAAGATGAGCACTAAAAACTTTGAAATACTCAGAATCACAGTCGCCTAGAGGTGTGTCTGCTAACACAATGATACATGGCTTTCCAGATTTTTCTGTGTGCTTATGGACACACTGTGCCACACTGCAAGTCCTTTCGGCAGTACATGCGCTCTCCATTTAGGGCTCCTCATTCCTTCTTGTTTCATCCTTTTCAACCTGGTGACCTTATACCATCTTGCTGGCTCTAAGTGCACCAGACCATAATATACATATTGTTTTATAATTTTTTATACTTACTATATTGTGACTATCTTCCTATGTCAATAAAAGCCTTTCTACAACATCATGTTTTTAGTGTGTGCAGAAATGTTAGTTGTATGCATCATTTATAAACTAAAACCCCTCTTTCTGGAGATTTATGTTATTTTTAAACTTTTTAACATCTGCATTGAGCATCCCTATGGCTAAATATTTATGCTCATCCTTAATTATATCCTTAGGACAAATTTCTGGATGAAGGATTGTAATTGGTCCTCTGGGTGTTACAGATCCTTGAATCCAACCAACTGTGGATGGAAAAAACTTAGAAAAAAATCATCTGTACTGAACATGCACAGACTTTTTCCTTGTCATTATTCCCTAATCAATATAGCACTCTTGTTGTCTTAGGTATTATAAATCATGTGGGACTACAAAGCACATAGGAGTGGGACTACAAAGCACATAGGAAGATGTATGTAAAGCCTACTCCATTGCAAGTGAGGAATTTGAAAATCTGCAGACTTGGAGCCCACACACAATCCCTCATGGATCAGGGATAGCTGTACTATACACTTTTAGTGCCAAGTGCATATTGCTGGGCTCCAGAGGGGCCTCATCTGAACACAGGAGCCTGTTTCTCCACACTCTTGGTGGCAGTACAGAATTTGGTGTAGCACTTGGTGGCACACTTAATTTGCTACTTCAAATTATATACCATTTTGCTTTTGAGCAGAAACAATCCATCTCATTGCTTTGCAATGTCTTTGGTAACTAGTACTCTTGACTATATTTCACAGGTTCTTGTGCATTTATAGTTCTTCTGGATATGTTTCCTTTATTTTTATTCCTTTTTTATGTTTTTTGTCTCTTTCTTACTGAAGTGAGCCACTCTCATTTTTCAGGGGCCCCATGAAACCTCTAAATGCACAGCCCAGGGCAGTCTTATACTTGTTTTACTTTTAGGATCTTCCTTATTCTTTGGGACTTGATTTTTACATTGCCTCTTTTTGTCTTTCTGTTTGATTCTTTATAGTCTTCCCTTTTTAGCTTAATCAGAAAATTCTCAAGGGGTACTTTATGTGTTGAGTAGGTAAAATGAGTCACTACATGTCATCAGGAAGGAGCTATTCAGGGTGGCTGAGGCTTTAGCTCTGAAGCATGAGATCTCACGAACTACTGAGATACTAGTCTTCCTCCTTCTTCTTCCCATGTGACATGGAGCCGACTGCATTGGGTCTGAAGAATTCTTCAATATCCAAAGCTGCAATGACTATCAGATCCTGTTTTGCTGGGGATGTGGTTCCAGGGAACTACCCAGGCTTCATGTGTTGGAAGCTTACTGATACTGAGAGCTGTGGGGAGTCTTGAAGAAGTGGCATGAGGTGCTGGGATCGTGGGGCATCTCTCTCAGAGCGATCCAGGAATCTTTCATGAGACCCTGCTGGTCTGGCTTTCTCTATTGTTGTGTGGTCTCTTCCTATGTGTGAAGTCTGTTATGGTTGGATCTGGAGTGATCAAAAAGGCTCATGTGTTGAAGGCTTGGGGCTTATTCAACGGTGTTCAGAGATGGTGATTTGGGGAATGGACTGGATAATAAGGGCTCATTGGTGGATACACCCATCAATGGGTTTATAGTTGAGAAGACTATTGGGAGGTGGGGGAACTGCAAGAGATGGCATTGGGCTGAAGGGCACTATATCTTGCCCTTGGCCCCTTTCTCTCTCTTTGCTTTTTGGCTGTCATGAGATGAGTAGATTTCCTCTGACAAGTTCTTCCATGTGATGTTCTGCCTCAACTTATTCCAGTTTAATGCAGCCAGCCAACTATGGACTGAACTCTGAAGGTTCTTCTTCTAGGTTATTCTAAAGAGAAGCCAAGAAGAACTTTTCTCTTGTAAATTTATTTTCTCAGGTGTTCTATCATAGGGACAGAAAGCTGATGAGTGCAAGCTCCTATCATGATGCTACCCCCATGAGGCCTCAAGAGCTATTGCTGATGGACTTTTAGCTTTGAAAACCATGAGCTTCTTTTCCTTCTAGGACCCCCAGTCTCAGTATTTTGTTAATGTAATAAAATATAGATTAATATAACCCCTCCATATTAATATATTAATATAACAGCCTCCCAAGTATTGGGAGTAGAGGTATGTGCCTGGCAATAGTATTATTATTGTTATTGTTTCGATATAGTGTAGTAGAATGATACTTGGAAGTATTATACTTGGAAGATATGCACAATTCAATTAGTTAATATTTTCTAAGTACCAATTTTGATAAAATAATGCATTTTTTATACCTGACCCTTCCTTATTGCCTGTCTTTTTTTGCTGCTTGTATATTTTGATGTCATTAATAAATAAATTAATTAGTTAATCAAATGAGTGCCTAATACTACTTGGCAGTAACACTGTATTGTGTGCTGGGGTGCGGCTATCGCCAGTGGATTTTCCCTGCCTTGTCAGGATGTCGCTGAGGGTCTTGCTAAGTTTCTGAGGCTGGCCTTGAACCTGCAATACTCCTGTTTCAGCCTCCCAAGTATTGGGAGTAGAGGTATGTGCCTGGCAATAGTATTATTATTGTTATTGTTTCGATATAGTGTAGTAGAATGATACTTGGAAGTATTATACTTGGAAGATATGCACAATTCAATTAGTTAATATTTTCTAAGTACCAATTTTGATAAAATAATGCATGGGCAAAGGTCTGTGTGTACTGGAAGGTAGATTAGTGGGTTTCACTGTCAGACTCCAAACAATTCTGTGGTTTCAAGTCTCCCATTGTAACTCACCTGTGGAGACTACCACTTGTCCAGTTTTAGAGAAGTACAAATGACAGCAATTTACAATTATTTTGAAAAAGCTGTTAAGCATCCTTCCTTTTCATTTAATAACATATTGTGTGAGGCTGGATTTCCTTCATATACTTCAGTCAAAGCGACATATCATAATGTGTTGAATGCATAAGTAGGTATGAGCATCCAGCTTTTTTAATTTAATTTAATTTAATTTTTTTATTTTATTTATTTTATTTATTTTTTTAATTTATTTATTTTATTGGTGCAATGTATTCATACATCATAATGGTATAAAGAAAATACTTTTGTAGACATACATGCACACATCACCCAGTTAGCCCCTACCCATTCCCCACCCCGTTCCCTCCCCATCCCTCCTTCCCATGCTTGGCTTAGTGGTTGATATCTAATTTTATAGCAATTTATCTAATATTAACGATGATAATCTCACAAAACAGTTTCATTTGTCTGATACCAAGCTTTTGATGACTAAACGATAACAGTTCAATATTTCTTTTTGCTTTCTTTCTTACCAGAGAATATTTTTTTCTTTTCTTTTTTTTTTTAGGTGAAGCTATCATATATTTATTTATTTATTTTTCAGAAAAAATCTATCCTGATATGGAATATGGACTCTAGATACCCAAAACAATCTCGAAAAAGAACAAAGCTAGAAGATGTATATTTTCTGATCCAGCTTTGTTTTATGAATCCAAGCATTCAAGAGACAAACAAAGATGAAGCGCATTCTCATTTTTTTCACTAAATTTTATTTTTTGAAAGAGTTAGTTTTCATATAGGTATGTTATTTATAGTAGCTTAAATTTTATTCTGCTTTTTTATTGCTGTGATCAACATACCTGACATGAACAATATGTAGA
>NC_137787.1:114714785-114882285 GCF_963383645.1 Muscardinus avellanarius | reverse complement strand
TATAGAAACAATTTCAAGTAATTTTTAACCCACAATGTTTTAGATATAATTTACATAGATTCATAAAGAAATAAAGACATACTTTGTGCTAATGAATGGAAAATCTTGAACTAGCCAATAAAAATATGAGCTTTTCTGAAATTCATGGATAATAGTAGACAGTGGAATGACATTCTGTTGGATTCTATCTTGTAGTTTTTCAGAACAATAATCAGTGAAAAAGTAGAATCTTATTACAATTATCAGAATCTCATGCTTTGATTTCCTGTGCTTTTGATATCTTAGTAGTAAAGCTAGGACATATTATCACAAAAACACAACCACAGAAATGTACTTTAGAAAGATCAGTATCTGTATACTACTCTATACCTTATCTTCTTTTTTGTCATCATGGATGAATTTCTAAACTCATATTATCACTATTTTTTTCAATACTGGGGATGAAACCCAGGGGCATCTTACCTCTGAGTTATGCCCCCAGTTCTATTTTTATTCTTTATTTTTAAACAGGTTCTCACTGAGTTGCAAAGGCCCTTACTAAGTAGCTGAGGCTGCCTGCAAACTGTGATCCTCTTGTCTCAGCTTCCCAAATTCTGATGTGCCACCACACAGGCTTTCATATTATTCTAACTAGACCAACTCAGATCAAGCCCATGGTGGCTTCTTAAATTTCTCATTAAAAAAATTTTTTTGGTGGTACTATGGGTGGAATCCAGGAGATATTCTACCTCCAGGATATACCCTTAGACATATTTTATATTTTATTTGGAAACAGGGTCTCTCATTAAGTTGCTGAGCACTTCACTAAGTAGTTGAGGTTGGCTTTGAACCTGTGCAATCTTCCTATCTCAGCCTCCCAAGTGCTGGAATGATAAGTGTACCCCACCACCCGGCTAACATTTGTTTGTTTCCTTGTCTGTTTGTTTCTTTGTTTATTGCAGTACCAGGGATGGAACTCAGAGGCATTCTACCTCTGAGTGACACTCCCAGCCCTATTTTTTAATTCTTTTTTTTTTTTTTTTTTTTTTTTTTTTGGTGGTACTGGGGTTCCTGGAAACCCTTCTCCAGGCAACACTCCCAGACGTATTTTATATTTTTATTTGGAAACAGGGTCTCTTAAGGCAGCAAGGCTGGCTTCAAACCTGCGCCATCCTCCTGTCTCTGCCTCCCAAGTGCAGGAATTACAAGCATGAACCACCATGCCCAGCCAATTCTTTCTATCTTGAAACAGGGTCTCACTCAGTTGTGAAGGGCTTCACTTAGTACTTGAGGCTGTCCACTAACTATGATCCTCTGGTCTCAGCCTCCCGAATGCTGGGATTACAAGCATGCACTACCACCCCTGGCTTTATTTATTTTTATTGGTGCATTGTAATCATACATCTTAACAGATGCAAGATGATAGAAGCATACATGCACATATCACTCATTTAGCCCTTCCTCAATTCTCACCCCATTCCTTCCCCCCTCCCTTCTCATGTTCAGCTTAGTGATTGATATGTTTTTAATTGTACATCATGTGCATCAGGGAATTTTCCTCTTTTCCCCTCCCATCACCTTCTGATCACCTTATTTGCTCATCTAAGATTTTTCCTTCTTCACTTAGAGTTTCTCTCATAGGTCACATTCTCCCTAGCTTCCACATATTAGGAAGATCATTCAATTTTTTACTTTCTGTGATTAACTTGGCATAATATTTTCCAGTTCCATCCATTTCCTTTTCCCTGCACATGACATATTTTTGTTATTTCTTATGGCTAAGTAAAATTATATTGTGTACATATCCCATAGTTTTATAATCTATTCATCTTTTGATGGATATCTTGGCTCTTTCCATAGTCTGGCAATTGTGAATTGAGTGGCTATTAACAAATACAAATGCATTAGTTTGGTAGTTTGGGTTCTGTTCTTTAGGGTAGATACCCAGAAGTGATATTATTGGATCATATGGTAGGTTCATTCTCATTTTTCTGATGATCCTCTGTTTTGTTTTCCAAAATCCCACCAACACTGTATTAGAGTTCCCAATTTTCTACATTTTTGCATTCATTTATTGATTGTGTTTTTAATTTGCCATTCTAATTTGGGATGTTGAATTCTCAAGCTAGTATTCATTTGCATCTTTGGGTATTTGATTTTTTTTTCTTTTGTGAGGTGTCTATTTAGTTCATTTGTCCATTTTATGGAGTTATTTGCTTTCTCAGCAGTGAATTTATTGCATTCTCTGTATATTCTAGATCTCACAAGCCTGCAGAGAATTGGAATAAAAGGAAACATGAGTCAACATTGTAAAAGCAGTATACAATAGGCTACAGCCAATATCATATCAAATGAGGAAAAACTGCAAAAATTACTCCTAAATACAGGAATAAGATAAGAATGACCATTATTAATACTTCTTTTTAATATAGTACTTGAGACTCTAGCCAAAGCAATAATTCAAGAGAAGAAAATCATATAAGAAAAAATAGGAAAAGAAGAATTAAAATTATCCCTATTTGCAGATGACATGATACTATACTAAAAACACCCAACAAACTCAACCAAAAAGCTTATAGAATGGAGCAACAAATTGAGCAAAGTGTCTAGATATAATCAATCTTAAAAAAATCAGAAGCTTTTATGCCAACTATAAATCCACTGAAAAAGAAATCCAGAATATACTTTTACTCACATTATACTCCTCCTAAAATAAAATACTTAGAAATAAATCTGATTATGAAGGTAACAGACCTCTACAAGAAAAATTATAAAACACTGAAAAGAGAAATTGAAGACTTTATAAAATGGAAAGATCTTTCATGCACTTGTATAGGATGAATAAGTATAAAAAAATGGCCATTTGTCCAAAAGTAATTTACAGATTCAATGAAATATGCACTCAGTTATCAAGGTCATTCATTACATAAATAGAAAAATCAGTTCTTAAATTCATTTGAAGTTGGGTGTGTTGGCACATGCTTGTAATCCCAGTACTTGAGAGGCAGAGACAGGAGGATTGCAGGTTCAGAGACAGCCTTAGCTGTGAGGCATTCTGTAACTTAGTAAGTTTTTTTTTTCAAAATAAATAATAAAAAATAACGTTGGTGATGCATGGAGATAGAATGCCCCTGGATTCCATGACCAGTACTCTCCAAAAATAATTCATTTAAAAAAACAAAAAACTCAGAATTGCCAACATAGTTCTTAGCAACAAGTACCATGCAGTAGGCATCACTATACCTGACTTTATACTACATAACCATAGTCATAAAATCAGCATTGTATATTGTATATAACCTAAGTTAGTGGAGCATAATAGAGAAATCAGAAACAAATCCACACATTTACAGACAATTAATTTTTGACAAAGGGCACATAACCATACTCTGAAAAAATAGGCTCTTCAAGAAATAGTGTTAGCAAAACTGGTTAACCATACACAGAAAAATAGAAATAAACTCCACTTTCTCACTGTGTACAAGAATCAATTCAAGATGGTTCAAAGACCTAAAATTCAGACCAGACACCTTGAAGTTACTTGAAAAGTGGATAGGTCCAACACATATGCATAAATAAAAACTTTTTTATTAAACATTTTAAATTTGCCTATTTTCCCAGAAAATTTATCCACCTCATTTAACAAAACTGTCTCCTTCATGGGGAACACTAATAATTTTGGGAAAGGGTGATCAACCTCAGTGCTAGGCTAAATTTCATAATTCATTGGCTGAGTACAGCATGATCTTCTGTAAAGTGAAAGTACTCAAGAGTCTCTCAGGGGTATTGAGGGACTGAATATTTCAAATGGGGACATTATTCAAGTGGCTGGCATGACTTTAGTGCAATTATTCAAAATATGTTAATTTTCTTTCTCTTCACATCTAGTATTTGAGTCAATAATTACCTTTCTCAGTTGTAATACCTATTTATCCTTATTCTTTCCTTTGATGAGTAATTTATTTCAATATTGCCTCTGTGCATATAAATGTATGTGATTTCTGAACATGGTGGCTCATGCCTGTAAATCAAATATCTGGAAGTCTAAGACATGAGGATTCCATGTTCATGGTCAACTTTAGCAATTTAGGAAGATTCTGAGTTAGATAGTGCTGAGAAGATTAGTAAGGTTCACTTGACCTCAGTTAAATTCTCAATGACAATATGTTGCCAGATTAAAGACAGTTATGCATGGTCTTCTTTCTTTTTGGAATATAAACAAATGTGTATTATACTTATTGCCTAACTTGCATTGACAACTAGATATAATGAAAACATAATGAGCTTAGATCCTGTAGACAACTTCCTTATGGTCAGCAATCAAAACACTCTTCCCTTGATTTCTATTATTTTATCTTTCCTGACATTTCTAAACATACAAGTTTACTTCTGCCTTCCTTTAGAGACTCCCCAAATAACTATAACAATAGTAATGACTTACATTTTAGAGTAAACACAGTCTGCTCAGGAAATCTCCTTTTCACTATATTTTTCTCTTTGAGATAGATGTTATTTTCTCAATTATAAAAATGAGAGAATTGAGACTCAAAATAGTGAAATAAAATTGGCAAAGTCAAAGGTGAGAAAATGAGAGAGCTAGGCTTCTCACCCAAAGCTATTTAGATCCAAGAGCTGTTTTCTTCTTTCTGAAAAATACAGATATTCCCTTTGGATTCACCTTTTCCTCTCAGCTTTAGGGCCTTTGTTTATGTCTCTGTTTAAAATAACCCTCCACCTAGATAATTACATGACAGATACCTCAAATTTATGTGATTTTCTAGATTAGTCATCCCTACGCTTGCCTTGTGCTTTTTTCCCAGTGTTTAGCTCATGAAGCCAAATCTCATGGGAGTAACCACAAAAGACAGATTCTGAGAGCAGAGGCAATGGGTAGTTGTAACAGCTTAGATATATAGCACCATTGCTGGGAAATTGCTATCTGGCTGCCAGTCACACATTGCAACAGATTTTAGTTAAATCAAGCTCTGACATGATTAGAACAAAAACCTAATGAAACATCTGCCAACCTAGAAATTCTGTCAAATCTCTAAACAAGGAAGAATGTCTGCAATGGGGATAACATCTGAACAGCAGTAAAAACAGTTTTTATACACTTGCACACAATTTTCAATGGAATTTTTATGTCATTGGACAATTTTTTAAAATATTTAAAAATTCTAATGTAGAAAGTTTTATTTTCAGCTGCCTGTAAAAGAAATAATCTGGAATTTGAATCAGGTAAGATTTAATTTATTTTAATTTATTAATATGTAGCATCATTTGAGAAGAAATTGAGCCTACCTGTTAGGCATCTGAATGCATCCTGTAGCAGTTACATTATCTAGTTGGCACTGTATTTCTGAATTAAAATGGAAGTTCATACATATCTTAATATCATGCTGACTTACTGATTTTTTATTTTCTGCTAAATTTTTAATTATATAGACAGATACCATTACAGTAAAACCTAAGTGAGATTTAGTTGGCATTATTGAGTATTTCTATAAAAAGATGGTGCAATTTGACTCATTTGTACAAAAAATCAACATCACAAAATAAAAATAAAAAATTAGTAAGTAGATGTGACTAAGATGATCACTCAACTTAGAACTTGAGCTGTGTAATGAAGTTTACATCTCGAGAGCACCATACACAGGGACAGCAATTCTCAGAGGGACAAAATGACCCTTCTCATGTTATGTCTCTAATTTTAATAGCAGAGAAAAAAATTCAGTGACTTTTTATTTATGTAACATTAGACCAGTTGGCAATGTAAAACTAGGTGACAATAAGTTGAAATATATATATATAATATATATATAATTTTATAAATATATATATATATTTATAGTGATCTTTGGTACAGATATGGGGAGTAAACCTCCATGACTATCACAGGCAAGGGACTGAAAATATGCAGTCCCTAGGCTGGTTCAAGGAGGATCAGAGCGGACAGAACTCAAAATAATGGTTTCAGGAGATAAAACACCACCTACAAAGACAATGACAGGTGTTGTATGCAAGGACTTCTCTTTTCTCATGTGAGTTTTCTAAGCATGTAATAAAGAAAGGCTTTGAAAATTACTAGAGGTTGACTTTACATAGCATGTCCCTTAATGTTATCTCATCTGTGACTCAAAAATATTTTAAAATGCATATATCTCAGTTTCCTTGTGTGAATATTGTGAATACAAGAGACTTAATAAGAATTTTTCTAATATGCTATTGGTCATTTACACAATCTTATAACAGTCGCAGAAGCCATTCTTCTGAATTCAGTGAGCTTTTATTAAGTTTTTCAGCCTGTACTGAATAAAGGCAGAATGTTTTATAGTTTTGCACAATACTATTTTTATTACATTGACATTATTTTTTTCAATACCATAATCAGTTCAACTTTGTATTTTAATTTTATTTATATGTGGAACATATTAAAAATGGTATACACTTAGATTGTGCTTGGTGCCCTCTCCTCCCCCCTTATTTCACCTTTTTTCTTCCCAACAATGAGTGTCCAGGTTAACCATGTTATATTCATGTTTTTATACATATTCACATGTAGCTCTTCCATTAATCAACTTCAGCCTTCTTCCTCTTCTATCCTTTCATTCTAGCTTTGCTGAGATTTCTCCTCCATTATCTGGAATTCCTCTGGTACTCCAATGCTCCCTAGTTTGGGTATATTAGAGTAAACATATGTCTCTTCTCTTTCTGTCCTTGGCTGATCTCAGTTAACATAATGTTCATTAGATCTTTCCATATTCTTGAGAATGCCATGATTTTGTTCTTCTTTATAGCTGAATAGAATTCCATTGTGTGTTTGCAACCCATTCATCTGTTGATGGAGACCTACAATCGTTCCATATTTTGGTTATTACAAATTGTGCTGCTATGAACCTAGGTATGCATATGTTACTGTAGTTCTCTGATTTCAACCTCTTTTGAAAAATACCCAGGAGTAGTAGAGCTGGATCATATAGTGGATCTATTCCCAGTTTTCTAAAGAATCTCCAAACTTATTTCTATAGTGGGTGAGCTAATTTTTACTCCCATTAATAATGTAACAGAGTTCCTCTTTCCCCATACCCTCGACAGGATTTGTTGTTGATTTCTTTATGCTTGCCATGGTGATTGGGAAAGATGAAACTAAATCCTTACCTCTCACCATGGACAGGAATCAACTTGAGATGGATCAAAGACTTATAACTTAGACCAGAGACTGTGAAGTTATTAGAGGAGGCATAGGCTCAACACTCCAACATATAAGCACAGGCAGTAACTTTCTCAACAATATCTCCAAAGCACAGAAAATTTAAGCAAAAAGAGGGAGCCTATAGAATAGGAGAAGCTCTTTACCAGTCACTACTTTGATAAAGGGATAATATACAAAATACAGAAAGGGCTCAAAAGACTCTACACTAACAAAACAATAACCCAATCAAGAAATGGGAAGCTGAACTGAATAGATGCTTCACAAAAGAAGAGATACAAATGGCCAATAGATACACGAAAAGATATTCTACATCATTAGCCATCAGGGAGATGAAAATCAAAATTATCCTGAGATTTCATCAGTTCAACTTTAAATCAATGAAATAAATATTTGGACAGAGATTACTTTTGATACCCTTCAAATTGTATCTGGATTCTTCTGAAAATTAGTGATAACCATGAACATAATAATAATTTGAAATACCACTAAAAATCTTCATCCCCAAACGAATGGAAAAAGAAAAAAATATATATTTGAAGCAATCAAAAATGCACTGCATTAAGTTATAGTGTTTTATTTTTATTCTTCTTACTTATTACAATATCTCATTATAAAATTATTTCTCTCCACTGCAAATCTCAAGAACCAGAAGACAATGTTTACAACTCAATTTTATGCACTCAAGAGGTCACAAAAACATATTAAGTGTTGAACTCTTTAAACAAATAACCACTGCTTTTATTGTGGAGGCTTTTTTATGAGAAGAGTTTAACAGCTCATAAAATTTTCTTGCAGTTGTATTCATTTGGATTGCAGGTATGCTCATTTTACTCAGCAAGGCTAATGCTTACAGGTTTGTTTCTTATATTGGGACATACTTTTCTTAGATAATTAGTTAATAGGCTAATGAAAACTTATCTGAATTACTTTAGGGTCTAAACATAATATTGTAGTAGGATGTTCCCTATTGCTTTGTATGCTATAACATGAGGAAAATATATAATCTGTGAAGAGAAGAAAAGAAACCAGGTATACCAGAGAAGATACTTTTGAAAAGAAGAAATAAAAATGGTAAATAAAAATTATCTATCATTATTAGCATTCAGGGAAGAGAAAATCAAATCTACACTGATATTCCATCTAACTTCAGTTAGAATCACAAACTGGTTACCCATTTGTAAATAATAAGATTAAACAGTAAGCTATCACTGTGTGCAGCTGTCAATTCAGATGGAAAAATGATTCAGAAATTATATTAGAAAATTTACAATTAGTAGAAGATAATATAGGATCAACATTCTAACATATAGGTACTGGTAGAAAGTTTCTCAATAAGACCTTGAAAGCTCATAAAATTAAAATGATAATAAAGAAGATAACATTAAAGCTTCTTTGCAGCAAAGAAATTCATAAAGAATCTAAAGAGACGATATGATCCAGCAATACCACTTCTGGGTATCTACCCAAATGAATGGAAACCAAACTACCAAACTAGTGTGTGCATATCTATGTTCATAGCTGCACAATTCAAAATTTTCAAACTATGGAACCAGCTATGTTGTCCATCAACAAACAAATATGTTACAAAACTATGGGGCATGTACACAATGAAATTTTACTCAGCCATAAAGAAGAACAAAATTTTTTTTTTCAGAAAAATGGATGGAATTAGAGAACATTGTGCTAAGTAAGATTAGTCATTCACAAAAAGTAAAAAAAAAAAAATTGGATGCTGTCTCTAATATGCAGGAGCTAGGTATAAAAAGGTCATAGGAAAAACTCTGAATGAAAAGGAGAAACAATAGATGAACAAATAAAGGGACCTAAATGAGGGAGATGGGAGGGGGTAAGAGGAGAATTTCCTAAGGCACATGATATACATTCACAAACATATAAACATAAATCACTAAGCCAAACATAAAAAGAAGGGAGAGGAAAGGGAATGAGGTGTGAACTGGGGAAAAGCTAGATGAGTGATGTGTGTGTATTCCTCTCTCATCTTGTACTTAATTAAGATTATACATAAAATGCACCATTACAAATTTAAAAAAGCCGGGCGTGGTGGTGCATGCTTGTAATCCCTGCGCTTGGGAGGCGGAGACAGGAGGATCGCACAGGTTCAAAGCCAGCCACGCTTGCTTAAGAGACCCTGTTTCCAAATAAAAATATAAAAAAATAAGTCTGGGAGTGTAGCCCAGAGGTAGAAGGGTTTACAGGAACCCCAGTACCACAAAAACAACAACAAAAAATCCTTTCCAGCTACTTCTCTGATAGAAGACTAATATCTAGAAAATACAAGGAATTAAAAAATAACATCAAAAAAGCAAATATTCCAATAAAAATAGGCCACTGAATTTAATAGATACTACTCAAAATACAAGTCATCAATAAATATATACAAACTTTTTAACATCATCAAAAGTCATGCAGATGCAAATAAAAAATACACTGAAATTTTACCTTTTTCCAATTATAATGGCATAATCATGAATGGAAACAGTATAGGTTCATGCCTCTTTTACCAGTAATTGGGATGATGAGAGAGGAGGGTTGCAGGTTTCCAGCTAGCATCAGCAACTTAGCAAAATCATCTGTAACTTGTTGAGAACCTATTTAAAGTCAAAAGTAAATAAATTAGGTTTGACATTGTAGCTTTGAGGCAGAATGCTTCTTAACATACACACACACACACACACACACCACATTGAATGGAAACATCAAATGTACCAGTTATAACACTTCTGAAGATCTTTCCAAGAAACTGAATTCAGAATATTTTGGTCATGCAAACATTTCCATGTTTATTGCAGCATAATTCACAAGAGCCAAATTATGGAACCAGCATAAGTGTCCACGAATACAGGAAGGAGTTAAATATTATTTAATATACACACAATGAAAATTTTGTTAGCCATAAAAGGAATAAAATTATGTAATTTGCATAAAAGTGGATGGAAATCAAGAATATATATATATATATATATATATATATATATATATATATATATAGTAGTCCTGCGTATGTAGCTCTCAGAGGTATAATGTTCCTGTATTTCATCCTCAGTACCACAAAAAAAAAGAAACACAATGAAGGTAAGAGTTCAAATAATGCTATATACTTACATGAAATTATCAATAACTATTTCAATGACATGTATGGGAGATAGAGTGGGATGGGGATCTGGAGAAAGACACCCCAAGCATTTTGTGCATGTGTATTCCTATCAATCTATACCTCATAATGATTTACAGTTACAATGCCCCAATAAAATTATAAAGATTTGAAGAAAATCATCAGGATTATAAATAATAACTGCTAGCAAGGATGTAAGAAAAGAGAAATACTGATACACTGTTGGAGAGACTATAAATTAGTACGGTTACTATTGAGATCAGTATGAAAGATCCTCAAAAAATAAGAAGTGAAGTCTTTATATGATCCAAATGAACTACTCTTTAGTATTTTTCAAAAGAATTAAAGTCAGAAAAATACCGCAATACATGGTATCTATATAGAAAGACAGTTCACAATAGACAAATTATGGAATCAACCCAGGTGTTTATGAACAGATGATTAGATAAAGATAGTGTGGTATATACACAAAATGAAGTTTTATTCAGCAATATTAAAAAAGCATATTTACGGTGCTTGCAGAAATGGATGGAACTAGAGGATATTATGTTGAGATGAGCCAGTCCTAGAAAGTCAACAGTTGTAAACTTTCTCTCATACTCGAAAGCTAGAGAGAAAATAAGCAACAAAAAGGCCTTCAGATAAATGAGGAGAAAGACCCGTAGACATGTAGAAGGGTATTAGGGAAGGAGGTAGAAATAGAAAAAAAATGATTGAGGAGATGTACAGGGCTGGAAGAACAAGAAATGGGGCTGGGGCTGGATGCACCAAATAATGTGTGCATTTATGAATGTATCACTTTGAATCTCACTATGATGAATAATTTTAATTAAATAATTATAATGTTCTAATAAAGGTATATAAAAAGAATTAGAACTTACATGCTTAGAATAAATACTGCTAACCTTTTTTTTTTTTTTTTTTTGGTGGTACTGGGGGTGGAACCCAGGGACTTTTCTACCTCCAGGCTATTCTCCCAGACCTTTTCTATACCTTATTTGGAAAAAGAGTTTAAGTAGCTGAGGCTGCCTTCAAACCTGTGCAATCCTCCTGTCTCAGCCTCCCAAGTGCTGGGATTACAAGCGTGCACCACCAAGCCAGAACTGATGACCATTCTTTTAAGTGAGCAGTTCAATATTTATCTCCTTAGAAGGCAGATAGTTTGATTCTAACCCCATTCAACACCCTTAATTAGTCACCAGTTATACTATGGTAGTATACACATTTTGTGCACTGACAGTATGGAAATATTTATGTCAAAAGCTTGGTGTGAACTAAGTACCCATCTTCTCCCAAAGAAGTTCATCTTTAAATGATGTCAATCTTTAATTTCATGGTATGCTCAAACATGTTTCCTTTTGTTTTTTTGTCATCATAGAAGGTTCCTGGAAGCCCTTCTATTTATGGGCTATACTACCAGACCTATTTTTTTAATATATTTTTATTTGGAAACAGGGTCTCTTAAGCCAGCGTGGCTGGCTTCAAACCTGCACAATCCTCCTCTCTCCACCACCCAAGCATGGGGATTACAAGTGTGTGCCACCACACCAGGCCAGTATCAGCTTTTATGAACAACATTCTTTTTCTGATCCATGGAGCATGTCCAAAGATTAATCTTCAGTTACTCATTATTATGGTCTTCTTCATAGTTATTTATATAGAACATCACTCTACTAATCCTAATATCTATTTGTTAAATATGAAGATTCTCTTTGCCAGTCATGAATGTCAGACATTCTCACTCATCAAATTATTAAAGAAACACTTGGAGAAAAAAGTAACTTCCCAACATCACATTTTAAGGTTAACTACACTAAGATTAAAATCTTGAGCAATGTGATTTTGAAGTTTTATTCTTAGTCACAAGAACAAGGATGGCACATGGAAATCAATAATAGAAATATAACTATCTGCCTTCAAATGAATTCGTGTCTTCTCATATCATTTTCCAGAGGATAGTGGTATTTATTCATGATTTCATATCATTCATACAAAATAAATTGAGGAAAAATAAATAAATACTCTAGGCTAATCTTTATACTATATATATATACTGAGGATGGAGCCCAGAGGTGTTCTTCCTCTGAGCTACACCCCCAGTTTTATTTTTTAGCCTTTTTATTTTTTTTCTGAAACAGGGTCTCACTGAGTTGTGAAGGGCCTCACTAAGTATCTGAGGCTGTCCACAAACCACGATCCTTCAGTCTAAACCTCCCAAATGCTGGGATTACAAGTATGCACCACCACACTAGCCAATATGTTGGTATGTTTGCTAAATAATTTTTTATTCCTGGCACATTGTATTGTATAATAAATGTGAGTTAATTAAATATAAACTACACTGAGATTTTATCTGACCCCAATTAAAATGAAAATTATCAAGATGTCAAACAACAATAAATGTATGCAAGGATATGAGAAAATAGATACTCTTATACATTCTTGGTGGAATTTCAAATTATTACAGCCACTATGGAAATAAGTGTGGAGATTCCTCTGAAAACCAGAAATGGATTCACCATATGATCCAGCTATTCTACTCATGGGTATCTTCCCAAATGGACTGAAATTATAGTAATACATACATGTCCATTTTATAGCAACACAATTAATAATAGATAAATTATGGAACCAACCAGGTGTTCATCAATAGATGAAGAGATTACAAAGATATGGAATATAAATACAATAAAATTCTACTCAGCAATAAAGAAGAACAAAATTATTTGCATAAAAATGAAAAACATTATGTTAAATGACATTAGCCATTCATAAAAAATGAAGAGAGGGTCATATGTAGAAATTAGGAAATAATCATGATTTTAAAAAGGGCTTTTGGAAAATGGAAGAGAAACCACAATGGAGTAAGGGAGATGGTCTAGCGGAGGATGCTCGTGGAGGGGGAAAATTAGCTGAAGAAAATACTTTAATTGCCATTATTATATACCATTGGCAATCTGAATATTATGTTTGGTGAAAAGTGGAGGGGGAAACTCTCCAAATGCTATTTGCATGTATGTCACTATCACTCTAAACTACATTATAAAGTGAGACTATAATGAATCAATAAAACTATTTTAAAAATAATTATGAAGCTGGGTGTGGTAACACTCACTTGTAATCCCAGTTTGGGACATCGAGACAGGAGGATCAAAGGTTCATGGCCAGCCTCAGGTACATAGCGAGGCCCTCCGCAACTTAGTGTGAACCTGTTTCAAACTAAAAAAAAAAAAAAAAAAAATAGCACTGGGGGTGTTTCTCAGAGGTAGAATGACTCTGGATTCAATCACAAGGTTCACAAAAAATATAAAAAATAATTATGATATAATTAAAATACAACATGATTATTTACTATCTTTTTGAGTTATATTTGTATTTTACAGTGCATAAATGCTCATGGAAAAGTCAGTAGCTTGAGATCTGAAAAAGCCAAGTTTTCAGTGAGAGTCTGAAAGCTGAAGCAAATCTTTGTCTTGGTTCAATGTTAAGGCAGGAGAAATTCCCTTCTACTCAGTCCTTTTGCTTTTTTCAAGTCTTCTGTGAATTGGATGAACACAACCATTAATGGGAGTTTTCTTCTTTGCTCCATCTAAGTCAGATGTCATTCTCATCCAGAACTACTCTCAAAGACACACCCAAGATAATCTGATCATGAGGGTGTAGCTCAGAGGTAGAATGACTCTGAATTCAATCCCAAGGTTCACAAAAAGTATAAATAATAATTATGATATAATGAAATATAACATTATTTACTAACCTTTTTAGTTATATTTGACTTGACACAAAATTAATCATCACTTTTTATGAAATCCAGAATAAATCAATTCTTTAGAATCTTATTATACTGGAATTAACTAGTTCCACAACTCTTAAACAGGAAAGGTAGGATTTTGAGGGTGCAGATATTGAACATCTTTGGAGAATGTCTCTGAGGCAAAGGATACTGAAAAGGTGGACATACATAGCCTCCTACATTTCATTTACTTGCCTCTTAAAACACAGGCTGGATTCTGGAATTACTTAACATACATTTAGTGAATTAATTTAATTATTTATTAAAAGAATACACACATGATAGCAACATTTAATCAGTGAATGAATGAAGCAAAAAATTACTATCAAGTTGACCAAACATCTTTTCCTTCTTCACTTGTGTATTCTACCATTCTATGCTTTGTGCTGAACTCATAGATGGACTCTGCCTTAAATTAACTCAACAGGATGATTGAATATTCATTCTCAATGTTTCCATTATAAATTCAATGAGATAAATTTTATACCTGTAGCTGATGCCACATTTCTAATTTTCATATTGAGGAACTTATTAGGGTCAAATAAGTGCAATAAAATTACTCCCTAGCTGATGTAGGTTTCAAGTTGAAGTGTTAGTTATTATGCATGTTAAACTTATGAATAAAATTTGCAAGTAGCATTACTTCTTTAAAGGGTTATTCATAGTTTCCTTCCTTTAGGTCATGGTTTGATAAAATGGTAATGAGTAATTTGACAGGCAAAGTAATGTTTGTCACATTAAAATATTTGAAGCAATTATGAAAAATTAGTCACTGAATGATTTTCTCTTCAAATGTCCGGGAAGACTTTCCAAACTGCCTGTTTCATGTCAATCCTTCTTTGCTAAGAAAGTTATTCTATTTTTCAATAATGTGTACCACAAATTCCATAGCTTATTTTTCTAGCTGTGCATTACTAATTATATTAGTGTAACACTATCATTATTTTTAAAAAGTTTTCCTTTTAAAATATATGTTTTAACTTTACTTGCATTCAGGAGGTAATGTTATAGGTAAGACTAATTATGTGATATAAAATACCTACAAGTTTCCAAGTTCCCTTCTAGACTCCACAGGTCCAATGGTAAAATTAAATATGAATAATGGCAGTTTAATTTATAGTTCTGTATATTACTGTTTTCCAGTTTTATTGTAATTAAGGTATGATAAGATTAGATGTGTGTAGAAAAACTTCAGACTACTTTATCTAAATATATTCTAAGTTTCATTGAGGAAAAATGCTTATGTGGTAATTTACTAGATGACATTGATTTTCTTTATAATATGCTCTTATCCAATTCCACTTGAAGTATTAGCTTGTTACATACTGCTAATGAGTAACATCCAAAGCAGAATACACACACACACACACACACACACACACACACACACACACATCCAGAAGACAGGTAGGGTACACAAATTCTGGTTTTCTTAACATTGTAGATACAAGCTAGCAAATGCATTTCATGAGGAAGATGATCAGAAGCTCTGCTTTCACTGTGGCAGTGGATTGAGGCTATGTGTATTCAAGTATACATTTAGGTAGGATGGAGATACCTTTCTGAGAATACAATATGTAAAAGAAGTGTGTGTTGTCTTTATGCTATTAGATGTTTTCCATTGAAGTAAAGCTCTGCCAGGGTAGGAGTTGAATTTACAGTGCTAGAATCTGGGAATATTAGCAGAATAAATAATGAAAAGATAAACAACTAAAATACTAGTCTTTTTAACTTTAATTTTCTACTGGAACATTGTAGTCATACAACTTAATTTAGTACAAGATGATATGTCAGACACACACATATTATTCATTTAGCTCTTCCCCAATTTCCACCCCTTTGCCTCCACCCTCACTCCTTCACACTTTTGGATTAGTGATTGATTTTTATATGTTTGTGTATGTACATTATGTACATTAAGGAATTTCTCTCTTCCTCTTCCTATTCCTCTCAATTAGGTCGCCATATTTTCTCATCTATGGTTTCACCTTTCTCATCTAGAGTTCCTCCTATGACCCTTTTTCTCCATAGCTTCCACATATTAGGGACAGCATCCAATTTTTCACTTTTTGTGACTGACTAAACTCACTTAGCATAATGTTCTACATTTCTACCTATTTCCCTGTAAAAGCTGTTATTTTGTTCTACTTTATGGCTGAGTAAAATTCCATTGTGTATATGTCCCATAGTTTTGTAATTCATTCATATTTTGATGGACATCTTGGCTGGTTCCATAGTTTGGCAATTGTTAATTGTGTGTCTATGAAAATAGATACCCATGCATTAGTTTGGTAATTTGGTTTTCATTCTTTTGGGTAGATACCCAGAAGTGGTATTACTGGATAATATCATAGGTTTGTTCTCATCTTTCTGAGCATCCTCTATACTTCTTTTTGTTAAAGTGGTTGCACCAATTTGCAATCTTATCAACAATATATTAGAATTCCCTCTTCACATCTTCTCCAGCATTTGTTATTGTGTTTTTAGTGATCATTTGTTGGGGTCTGCTTAACTGCCTGACAGAACTTCCGATGAATTAGCTACATGTACTACCAAGTGCATTGGCATCTGCACAACCGCCTGAACTGATGAATGAATCTGCAACATGTAGCACTGAGCGGATAAGGAGGGCATAACTACTCTCCTTGCCCCTGCTAGCCCAATTTGGTAATATTGAGCTTTATTGGCTCAAATAATGCTTCCGTGCTTGTGAACCCCTCGTGCTTTGGATAATAATTGGCTGCAATGTAGGAAATACATACAATGGAATTCTATTCAGCCATAAAGAAGAACAAAATTATATCATTTGCAAGAAAATGGAAAGCCCTGGAGAACATCATGTTAAGTGAGATCAGCCAAGCACAGAAGGAGAAGATACACATGTTTCCTCTAATATGCCCAAACTAGAAAACACAAAGGATACCAGTGGGACTCCAGATATTAGAGGGGAAATACTAGCTAAGTTTTAATGGAAAGATAGGAGGGGAGAAAGGCCGATCTTGATTAATGAGGGTCTACACCTGAACATGTGTAAAATTATGAATAAGACATGGTTAACCTGGAAAACCATTGGTGGGAGGGGGGAAGAGAAAATGGGGGCGGGGGGGAGAGGGCACCAAATATAGTGTAAATGTATACTATTTATGTTCAATTAAAAAAATTGTTAAAAATTTTTATTAATATTTTAGCAGTGCATTATATCACTTTTTCTTCCTAATTGACTATCTCCTATCCAAAATGATTGGAACTAGAAGGGTTTTGAGTTTGGTGTGGTGACGCACACTTGTAATCCCAGCATTTGGGAGGCTGAGACAGGAGGATCACGGTTCACAGACAGCCTCAGCTACTTATTGAGAGGCCCTTTGCAACTCAGTGAGACCCTGTTTTAAATAAAGAATAAAAAAATAGGACTGGGATATAGCTTGGAGGTAATTTAATGCTCCTGGGTTCAATCCCCAATTAAAAAAATAATAATAATAATTGGCTGCAAGTTATGTGCTTTGCACATGCAAGAATGACCATTAGCTTGATAGGTTAGAATAGTTTCCTGTTGGAAATCCCCCTTGCAGTTTTTTTTTGCTTTAAATTGGGTTGCCTGAGAGAAATAAACGAGATCCTGCTTGACATGTCTCTCGGCTCGTGTGGTTCTGTTTGGGCCATTGGCACTCACTCTCCTCCACGGCTCCACCACTGACAGGCTGGACCCATTAATCATTTAGTTGCAGTTAGGTAAAATCTGAGGGTAGTAAACATTTTTTTTCAAATATTTATTAGACATTTTTTATTCAGTTATTTGTTTTATTAGCAGTGAGTTTTCTGACTTCTTTATCTATTCTAGATACTAACTAGGTATTAGATATTCTAGTTGGAGAAATAGTTGGCAAAAATGTTTTTTCCATTCTATTGGTTCTCTTTTGAGGTTCTTGATAGTTTCCTTTACTGTACAGAAGTTCTTCCATTTAATGAAATCCCACAAATTGATCTGCCTTTTAGTTTATTGTGCAATTGAGGTTTTGTTGAGAAAGTTTTTACTCATGCCTATGGGTTAAAGTGTTTGAACTTTGCCCTCTTTAAGGAGCTGTAAGATCCCTGGTCTGATTTCCAAGTCATAGATAAATCTTAAATTGACTCATGTGCTGGGTGAGGAAATAAGATTTATCTCCATTTTTTCATATATTGTTAACCAATTTTTCCAGTATCATTTTTTGAAGAGGCTATTTTATTCAATATATGTTTTTGGCCCCTTTGTCAAAAATCAATTGGCTATAAGTGTGCGGATCTGTAAATGAGTCTTCTAATCTGCTCTAAGTGTCTGTTTTTATGACAGCTGTTTTATTACTATGGCTTTGTAATATAGTTTAAAGTCAGGTATTATGATGCTTCCTGTGTGGTTCTTGTTGCTGAGAACTACTTTGGCTATTCTGGAATTTTTGTCATTCCAATTGAATTTAAGGACTTATTTTTCTATGTCTATAAGAAACCACATTGATAATTTAATGGGTATTGTGTTGAATTTATAGATCACTTTGGAAGAATGGCCATGTTGATGATATTTGTTTTTCCTATCCAAGAATAAGAAAGATCTTTCCATCTTCTAAGGTCATCTTTGACTTCCTTTTTTCCAATGTTTTATAAGTTTCTTTGTAGGGGTCTTTTATTTCCTTGGTTAGGCTTATTCCCAAGCATTTTATTATTATTTTGTGGGTGTAAGATATTCTAGTTGGAAATATTTTATGGATTTTTTTTATGGATTTATGGTTGTCATATAAGAAAGTTTTAAATTTTTTTGTCAATATACTGCTGAGTTTTGTATTAGTTCTATAAGATTTTTGGTAGTTTGTTGGGTCTTCTAAGTATACAATACTAATATAGACATTACTATTAAAAATTGAGCAGTTATAATTAAAATACAGGGAATAACAACCATAATGGCAGGAACAGGGAATGATCCAGAGATACCAGTTACTCTTAAACAGAAGCAGAGCTTATGCTAGTGTTTGGTCCAGATGAACAGTTTTCAACCCACTTAGGGTTGTCTAGTTCTTTGTTCTTATCTTCATATGCAATAGAAAAATTCCTAAAGAGAAATCTTCCTAAAGCAGGAGAGCATTTCAAAAATTTGGGCATTCATTCTTTCATAATAAGAGATCCCATGAATCAAAAGATTGATTAAAGAAAAATAAAAGAGAAATTATAGTCATGTGTAAAAAGACTGCATGAGAAATATATGTTAAATTTTAAGCTAGTTAAATGAATTCCTGGCAAATAAGCCTGCATATTACAAACCCAGACTTTAAAAATAATATTTTGCTGGGTGTGGTGGTATACACTTGTAATCTCAGTAATTGTCAGACAGAGGCCAGAAGATTGCTTATTTGCAGCTACCTAGTGAGGTACTCTACAACTTAGTGAGACTCTATTTCAAAATAAAGAAGAAAAAAAAGGGGGCTGTGTGTGTTGGGGTGTGTGAACACAGCACCTGAAGAGATGCAGCCTCCTCTGGCCTGAGTGGCCTGCAGGCTAAGCCTTAGGTAAGGTTTAAGAACTTCTGCAGAAAAGGGGCTAAGACGGCGCCTGGAGGAAGTTACGAAGGCATGGTTTCCCCATTCTTTATGAGTAGAGAGACTGAGGAGTTTTTCTCTTTTTACATTTAAAGCATCTTCCGCACACATGAATGGCTCGTGTACTGGCCTGGGATTGGCTGCGAGCTACATGCTGGGTCTGTGAAGAGGTGATCTTTATCCCGATAGGCTAGGCTATTTCCTCATTGGAAATTCCCCTTGTGGTTTTGTGCTATATATATATGTTGCTTGAAGAAGAATAAACGAGCTCCTGTTTGACTCGGCTCCCAGCTCCATGTGTTGCTGTTGTTCAGGGCTGTCAGCACTCAACCTTCCTGTTCAGCCCTACTGCTGATGGGCTGGACCCGTCATATGGGTGTAGCTTGGTAATAGAATGCCCTTAGGTTTCATTCCCAGTACTGCAAAAAAATATTTACTTATTTTATAAAAAGAAGTATTTCAAGTAGGCAACCAAAAATCCAAATAGCAAGCAGGCCAATATAAATAATGCATAATTATTTAGAAAAATAAGGGACTGAACTTTGTTTATAAAATACTAAAACAATATATATATATATATATATGTTGCTACATATAGGGTATATTGTTAACGACATGAAAACTATCATACTGAACTCTATTTCATAATGTTACTTTTTTATTTCATCTGAAGCAACTTTGGAGAACTATGTATTAAGATCCACTAATGAATAACCTTTGATTTTATAAATTCTCATTAGAGATGAATAAGCACCAAACTATGTTGGGTCATTTGAAAAATGGCAAAACCAATACCTGGTCCAATATTGATTTTTGCACTTGTGTCAAAAATTTATTTTTTATTTATTTATTTTTGTTTTAAATGTTTTTCAAATAATTAAGAAATGTAACCATACCAACTATAATCCATCATAAGAATGGAGAGATTAATTTTGAGCATAAGAAGAAATCTAAAATCAACAGATATAAAAGAGTGAAGACACACTGGTTGGAGGAGTAGGCTGCAGAGTGTAGGTTCATAAAATTTAAGTTGGTCTTGGGACTGAATCTTAATCAGAGATGATTAAATGCAAAACATAATGATATAATATGGAATTATAAGAGATTAGATTCTTTCTGATCTTTTGAATAACCTTGGTTGGTTGCATACATGTAGTTCTAAGGGTCTCACTCATGGATTTGACATGCAATTATATTTAATTTGTTGGAGGGGCTGTATTTTAAATTATCTTCAATTGATCTCTATTTGGCATGATTTAAAATATCATTTGTAAAACAGAAAATGAACATTGGGGACTCCTATGCCTTTTTAACTAAGAACAATTTGAATTCAAATTTTGAATATTTTATGTATTAGGCTGATTTTTAAATATGTTATTATTTTTATTCTATGTTATTTTTAAGGGTGACTAAAATGTATGAGCCCAATATTATGTAAAACCTACTGTATTTAGAAACTAGTGATGACTTTCAGAATGAAATAAATTTAGAAGTTTTTGAAAGAGCTAATGTTTAAATAATTTATGTTTCTCTTTTTCTCCTGCAGATTTTCTTTAGAAAACAGGTTTATATGATTATTTTTTTTTTTTTGTGTGTGTGTGTGTGTGTGTGTTTGTGGCTCCTGATTACAAACAAAACTTTCTCTGTTTTTAGTAAATCTTGCAATAAATTGATAGCTGATTTCTAAACTACCTAGTCAATATGTAAAAATAAACTCCCATTTTATATTATACTCATGATTACTTAAAGTAACTAGAAAAACTGATTTATTAAGTCAAATACAACATTGTAAATTCTAGATCTAATATATTTTATTCATAGTCAATTTTTTTTAGCTCTCTAAGTTATGGTATTTCAATTCCCTCATTTACAGAAAGGTAAATATAGTTTCTACTTGCCAAGATTATTTTGAAATTGCATGTAAAAGTTCTGGTAGGTGATAATGCTGTCAATTAACAGCTATATAAATATACTAGTCATCATACAAATTCATGTTAAATGCAAATGAAAATTATGTAATGTGTTGTAGAAAATTAATGAATACTACTTATATAATCAAGGAAGAATATTAACCTGAATCTAAAAGGAAGAAAGAAAACACAAGGTAATTCAGGATAAATACTAAATAATGAAGCAATTTGAGTACTACACAAGCATATAATAAAAGGTAAAGAGAGCTAAAAAAAGCAGCTGTAGCTACTACCTTCAGGCTGAAATCAAGCAGTCTCAAAAAACCACCTCTTAGGGGCCAAATTCAGGACTTGGAGGCATGTACTGAAGGATTCAGCCTTCAATAGGTGAAGGCACAGTTCTATCATTAGCAGAAATTCCCAGAAATCTTCCACTTGGGACTTGATAAAATTGATCCTCATGTTTCAAGTTTGAATTAGTTTCAAGGAAGATATAGTATACTCCAAAGCCATTGAGGGAGAGGGTCAAGGGGAAACTACAGGCCACTTGTTTCTGTTGATGTCCTTAAACAGCATGGGCAGAGTGCTGGGGTATCAGCCAGATGAGAGCAGTTTGCATGTGCTGGAGCCTTCCTAAACAAGCACACTGCAGCCAGCATTTGAATCTGCTCTGAAAAATGTTTCTTCTGCATCCTCTAAGGACAAAGCTTAATGTTGTGCCAGCTGAAAATATAAACAAGGAACCCAGATATGTTTTCCCAGAGCAGGCTAAAATAATGAGTGTGAAACTAAAAGACAAGGTAAAAGGAAAAAAAAATCTATTAAAATTTATCTATTTTTATTTATTTTTAAAAAATGAGACATACCAGTCCTGCTGACATCCATTCTCCATTACCTTAAAAACAGTGTTCTACAAAAGCCAGAAAGTACCATAACTAGAAAAATACCATTATAAGTACAAGATGACAGGAAAAAAGTTAGAAGACCAATAAGAGAGCAGAAAAGATAAACACCCTCATTGGGCCTACAGGCATCAATTCAAACTATTAACAATTAGAACACATGAAGAATAGAATCTTGATCCTAGAAGATGAACATTCCAATAATGAAAACATAGTATAAAACATAAAAAAAATTTGAAAGCGTGAATTGGACATTAAAGAAATGTGGGCCCATTTAAAAAGAGCTAACATAAGAACAATTGGCATAGAAGAGAGTACAAGGTGAAACCAAAGGGATAAACAATATTTTCAAAGAGGTAATATTAGAAAATGTCCTAAACATAAAGCAAGAGGTTGATACAGAGGTACAGAAAATTTATAGAACATTTTTAGACAAAAGCAGAGAAAAGGTTCACCACACCACATAATAGTCAAACTGACCATGTAGAAGCCAAGGAGAGAATCTTAAAGGCAACCAAAACAAAAGACCAAGTTACATTCAGAGGCAAACCAAATACAACTACTCCAGATTTCAATAAGCAAATCAGGAAAGCCAGAAGGGTTTGGAGTAGCATATTTACAAATCGGAAAGAAAATAACTTGCAGTACACAATTTCCTACACAGCAAAACTATCTCTCAAATTAGACAGAGAAATAAAAAATTTCCAGGACAAGCAGAAGGTGAAGAAATTTTTGTCTTAAAAACCAGTACTAGAGAAAATACTCAAAGAGGTTAACTGCAAAGAAGAAATAAGTAATACACAAGCAGAACCAAAAAGAAAAAAAAAAAAGAATTTCCATCCAACAAACAACTAAGAAATGAAGAACAAACACTACCTCAAAGACAAGTTAAGTCTCAATATTTTAGGAATTAAAAATCATCTCTCAATAATCACAATGGACATAAATGGCTTCAACTCCCCAATAAATAGATATATGGTTGGAAAATGGATAAAAAACTAGAATCCATCTATCTGTTGCCTGCAAGAAACACACCTTACAAGTAAAGATAGTAAAAAAAACTTAAGGTAAATGGCTAGAGGGAGGTAATCCATATCAAAGGAACTCAAAGATAAGCAAGATTAGCAACTATGATATCAGACAAATTAGACTTCAAGCCCAAGCTTATTAGAAAATACAAAGTAAGTCATTTTGAACTGGTAAAAAGAACAATCCAGCAAAAAGAAATGATAATAGTCAACATTTATGCCCCATAAAAAGGTGCAGCTACTGTCATAAACCAAACTCTGTGTGACATTAAGTCACACATACATACCAATAAAATAATACTGGAAGACTTCAATACCCCTCTTACACCAGTAGACCAATGTTGTAGATTAAAGGTCATTAAAGATGCATCAGACCTAAAGAATACCATAAACCAAATGGACCTATTAGACACATACAGAATATTCCACCACATGATAGTAGAGTTCAAATTTTTCTCAGCTGCTCACATAACCTTCTTCAAAATAGATCACATCCTGGGCCACAAAGTGAGCAACAGCAAATTCAAAAAAAAAAATGTGGCATACTTCCCTGTGTCTTTTCAGACCATAAGGGGATGAAACTAGAAATAAATCATAAGAAGACCCAGAGAAACCACATAGACATGTGGAGACTAAACACCACACTGGTAAATGAAGAATGGGTCACAGAAGAAATAAGGGGTAAAATCAAGAAATTTTTAGAAACAAGAATAGAGATACAACATATCAAACCTATGGAACATTTTGAAGGCAGTTTAGAAGAAAATTCATCACAATGAGTGCTCACATAAGAAAAACAGAAAATCACCAAATAAATAACCTAATGACACACCTTAAAGCCCTTGATCACACAAAATATCTAGCACCACAGCAAGTACAAGACAGAAAATTATTAAAATTAGAGCAGAAAGCAACAAAATAGAGAATTAAAATATACAAAATATCCACAAAACCAAAAGCTGATTTCTCAAAAAAAATTAACAATAAAGATAAGCCACTAGCCAACTTAACCAAGAAAAAGATAGAATCAAATCAAATTATGAAGATAAGAGATGAAAAAGAAGATAATACCACTGAGAGTGTACAAATCCAGAGGATTATCAGAAACTACTTTGAAAAACTATCTCAAAAATGTGGAAAATCTGAAATAAATTAAGAACTTTCTAGATATACACAACCTTCTTAACCTGATTAAAATAGATTGAAAAATATAAACCAACCAATAGCAATCAAAGAGATTTAAATAGCAATAAAGAGCCTACCATCAAAGGAAAGGACAGGACCAGATGGTTTCCCAAGTAAATTTTATAAAACATTTATAAAAAGATCTAATCCTGATACTTCTCAATCTATTTTATTAAATATAAAAAAGGAATCTCCCAAATGGGTCCTGTGAAGCCAACATCACATTAAAACCAAAACCAAATAAAGACAGCTCAAGGAAGGAAAATTACAGTTTTATAATTTTTATGAACTTGGGTGCAAAACTGCTAAACAAAATATACCAACACACATTCAAAAACACATCAAGAAAATCGTACATCATAGGGTGTATTCATTCGAGTCACCCCTCCATGCCACTCTGGCATGGGGCTTTATTTCTATTTTCTGTATTTCTATCTTTCTAATAAACTTCTTTAAATCTTCAAAAAGAAAAAGAAAAGAAAATTGTACACCATGATCAGAGAATGTAATTTATCCTAAAAACAAATCCAAAGGAAAAAAATCATATGATCATTTCAATAGACACTGAAAAAGCAAAAATTAATATTCATTTATGCTAAAAGCACTGCAGAGAATCAGAATAGAAGAAACATACCTCAACAATACAAAGGCAATCTACAATAGGCCCATAGCCAACATCATATTAAATGGAGATAAACTTTAAAAATTTCTTCTAAGCCACGCGTGGCAGCACACGCTTGTAATCCCAGTGCTTGGGAGGAGGAGACAGGAGGATCTTGCAGGTTCGAAGCCAGCCATGCTGACTTAAGAGACCCTGTTAAAAAAAAAAAAAGTAAAATATAGGTGTCTGGGAATGTAGCCCAAAGGGCTTCCAGGAACCCCAGTACCACCAAATAAATAAATAAATAAATAAATAAATAAATAAATAAATAAATAAATAAATAAAATTTCTTCTAAAATCAGGAACAAGACAAAGATGTCTATTATTACCACTTATTTTAGTACTTGAGATTCTAGCCAGAGCAACAAGGCAGGAAAAGAAAATTAAAAGAGTACAAATAAAAAAAATAACTCAACTTTCACTATTTTCATATGATATGATACAATACTTAAAAGACCGAATAAACTCTCCCCAAAGGCTTAAAGAATTGATCAACAAATTTATCAAATTGTCTGGATACAAAATCAATCTTAAAAAATCAGAAGATTTTTTGTATACCAACTATAAATCCACTGAAAAAAAATTCCAGAAAACACTTCCCCTCAGAATATCCTACAAAAAAAAAATAATAATAATTCTTAGGAATAATCTTAAGCAAGGATGTAAAAGACTCTACAAAGAAAATATAAAACATTGAGAAAAGTAGTCAAAGAAAAATGTAAAAGTTCAAAAGATTTTCCATGTTCATGGATAGGCAGAGTAAATATTAAAATGTCCATACTTTCAAAAGTGATCTCCAGATTCTAAGCAATACCTATTAAATTACCAAGGCCATTCCTCAAAGACATAGAAAAATAAGTTCTTAAATTTATTTGGAACAACAACAACAAAGAAAACCCAGAAGAGACAATGTAGTTCTAAGCAACAGAAAACATGAAGGAAGAATCACAATACCTGACTTTAAAGTAAACTATAAAGCAATAGTAATTTAAAAAAAAGCATGGTACTGGCACAAAAACAAATATGTAGACCAATGGAAAAGAATACAAGATTCAGAAGCAAATCTGCAAACTTACAGCCAATAGATTTTGTTCAAGGAAATAAAAACATACACTGAAAAAAGGATAATCTGTTCAACAAATGGTGTTGGCAAAACTGGTTAATCATATGCAGAAAAATTAAAATAAATCCCATTTTCTCACCCTGGACCAAAGCTTGGAAATTAGTCCAGATACCTTGAGGCTCCTTGAAGAGGTATATGTCCAGCACTGCAACACATAAGTAGAGATATAAACCTTCTCAAAAAGATTTAAAGGCACAAGAAACTAAAAGGTGAATCAGTGCCTAGGAGTGAATTAAACTGAAGAGCTTCTGTACAGCAAAAGAAACCAGCAAGAACCTCAATCGAGCACCAACAGAATGGGAGAAGATTTTTGCCAGCTACTCCTCTGATAAAGGACTAATATTTAGAATATGCAGATAATTTAAGAAATTTAGCACTAAACAAATAACTCAATAAAAATGGGCAAATGAACTATACTTTTAAGATATAGCAAGACCTTATTTCAAAATAAAAAAAAAAATAAAGTAGGACTGGGGTTATAGCTCAGAGACAGAATGTCCCTGGATTCAGTCCCCAGTACCACGCATATACACAAACAACGTGTATGCATAATTCTAATATACATCTATAAATATTATTCAGTGACATTCCACCCACATCAAAATATAACAATGGCTTCTTTTCTTCTTTCTCTGAACATTTTTACTGATGTTAAAGCATTCCTAAAATCCACAACATTGCACAACCTACAAATCAGGCATCTTGGGTGTGTAGCTGAATGCAGACTGTCTATCCACCTTGAAACTCTACAGAATCACATCACAATATCACCCCACTATAACTGTGAAAATAATCATTGGTCTCTGTTGTCTACTAACAACAGTTATCTTCTTGATGGGCTTCACATTCTCTCACAACACTTATGTCTATCATTAAATAATATGTAAAATTAATACTTGGTGAATTCTAAGGTTCTCCTATTGTAGGAAAAGTATTAACCACTGGGAAAATAACCTCTAAAACCCGCTGAAATTAAATTATCTGATAAAATTATTTAGAGATTACTTTATTTACTTTATTATCAGGAATATACACATAATTGCTCAATTAATTATTAAATTATGTGATTTTATCTCAAAAATTTCCAACTTTATCTCTAAATAAAGTGTTAAAGCTGAGAAGAAAACCTATATTTATTAGCAGTATTTTTTATGGATTTAAATTCTTTGTATTTCAACAATTTGAGATACATTTTGGTGTGTATCTCTTAGAATTATTATATCTAGGGTTTTTAGAGTTTGTTTGACTTATAGAAAATATTTTATTTTGTGTCAATTATTGAAAATTCCCACCCATTATTTCCTCAGATATTCCTTCTATTTCTCTCTGTATTTCCATTCCTTCTGTGACTTCCATTATGTATGTCCTGGTATACTGGATGGTGCCACATGATTCTCTGTAAACATCTTTAATCCCTTATTTTTTCCTTTCCATCAGATTATATAGTTGTACTTAATCTGCAAATGGACCCATTGATATGCTTTTAAATTCAGATATTATACCTATCAACCCTAGAGTTCCTCTCTCTCTCTCTCTCTCTCTCTCTCTCTCTCTCTCTCTCTCTCTCTCTCTCTCATATTCTCATATGTGTACATTTTTAAATATATTCAAGTAGCTTCCTTCATAAATCCCAATATTTGTTGTTCCTCAGCGAGTGCTTCTCTTGATAGTTCTTTCCTTGTGTATGTGTCAATTCTTGGTTGATAGAGTTGGCAGAGATCCTTACTGAACCATTTTTACTGGCATCATTTACAGTTTAAGCCTTTTAAGCATCTTATAAAAAATTTAATTCCATAAATTTATATTATGTCATGTTTAATTCCATAAGTTGTAATAATTGTACACCAAAATCTAAAAAATAAAATTAAATTATCTACAGAAAATCATATATCCCTTTTGTTATTTTTTAATTTTTATTGGTGCATTATATTAATACATCATATTGGGGTAAAAAACTTGTGTGTACAGACATGTACACATCACTGATTTAACCCCTACCCAATTCCCACCCCATTCCCTTCCCTTCCCTCCTTCCCTTGCTTGGCTTAGTGATTGACTTTGATATATTTAAGTACATTGTGTGTTTTAGAGATTTTCTTCTCCCCCCCCCTCCTTTCTCCTCCTTTAGGTTGTCTTGTTTGCTCCTCTATAGGATTTCCTTTTTCATCTAGAGTTCCTCCTATGACTCATTTCTCCCTAACTTTCACATTTATTTTTAAAAATTTTCTATTATTTGATTTGTATCCAGAGCTTCATGAATGCAAAGCCAGTGCTTTAACACTGAGCTACACATCAGCCTATTCATAGATTTCTTATTTATGGCTACTACATAAGTGTCACTCTTAAGGTACTATGTACATATAAATTTATACATGTCTTTTATTTAGCAATTTAAATGAGTGCATTTTGCTACTGTAAAAGCTTGATTATTATCAGCTGAAAATCACCAAATTTACCTACTACACATCCATATTTATATATCAATATAATAATAAAAACAAATAATGCAAGAATTTATGTTTTCTTCTGTCTCTGCCACTGGGTACTTTTTATTTTCTATTTAGTTGGGATTTTACTATTGAAGTGAAAGTAGTCCTTCTTTGATCAATTTTTAAAGTATGCTCAGAATACAATAATATTCCAAGCCCTTCTGAGAGCTACACTTTCTGCTTTGCAGGAGTATATAGAAAGGGACTAAGCCATTTTTATTTGCAGTATAAGTTACAGATAGGGGGAATGAAAAAAGAGAGAGAAGGAGGAAGACTGCAACCTTCTGATATGTCCCAGTAAATTGGCTTCATTTCACTAAAATTCCAAACATATGTTTCATACAGATGCCTCCATAATTTATATTCTCTTTGATGTCATTTGTGCCAAATTCTAAGAGTCACTGGACATAAATGGTACTAGTCTATCCACTCCAACATGCTTCATTTTCTTCAGAAAGAGGTATAATGAATAAAAGAGAAGACTCTTGGGGATAGGTGAAGTAGGAACTCAAAAAGATTCATTTATAACAGTCATGGGAACTGGACTTCCAACTGCACTTAAATTTCTGGCATTTATCTGGTAGTTAATACTATCTATCACAAATAAAGAAAGGAAGGAAGGAAAAAGGAAGGAAGGAAGGAATTAAGAAAGAATGGAAGGGAAAGGAAAGATAAGATGACAGAAAGCCTCTAATGTTCAACCTTATTAATACATCTTATTTACTTATTTTTCTTTTTAAGGTTATTGGGGATTTAGCTCAGTACCTCACACAGGCTAGGCAAGTGCTTTACCATTGATATATAACCCAGCCCTTTGTAGTGTTCGGTTGACCATAATTTCCATGTGATTACTTTATTCAAGGAACATTTAATCATCAATATATGAAAATAAGCCTATATTTACCACAGAGGTATCTATATAAATTAAACACTAGGTTAAAAATGTTAAACCTAAGCTGGGTGTGGTGGTGTGGCGGTGCATGCTTGTAATCCCAGTATTTGGGAAGCTGAGACAGGAGAATCTCGATTTACAGCCAGCCTCAGCTACTTAGTGAGGCAAGCTGCAACTTAGTAATACCCTGTTTCAAGGTGAAATAAAAAATAAAACAATAGAGATGGTGATGTAGCTCAGAGATAGAATGCCCCTGGGTTTCACCCCCAATACCACAAAATAAATAAATAAATAATAAAAATAAAAGTGGGATATGTAAATCTCCAAAAAAATGATAAACCTAAATTTAGAAGGATCTAGTTGGACTTGTCCTGGCTTTCATCAACAACATAACATGGCACAATAAATTATTCTTAACTTGGATACTTTTTCCTTTAATTGAGCAGATTTTCTCAGAAAAGATCTGGTAAAAGCTTTAGTGTTCACTACACATTGTCCTTTCAGTTCTATTCTTGAGTTTCTAGTTACCATATATCTAAATTTCATTTCAGAAAATGAGCAGTCCTCAATTTACATCTGAAACTAAACTTAAATTGAAAATAAACTAAACTAAAACTAAACTAAAAACTAAACTAAAACTTAAATTGAAAAAAAAGTCCTTCTTAAAAAGGCTACAGATTCTTAGCATCTAACATGAATATACTTTCAGTGAAACTTCTTGCTTTCCTGATGCAAAAATAAATAAATTTATAACTTGGTACTAAATTTTCAAAAGACAAGAGAGCACTAATTTGTATCATTCCATGATTACAACTCCTATTACCTATAAAAATGTAATTATTCAAAATTAAATCTAGTGTATAGTCAGAATAGAACATTGTTACTTTAGAATCAAGAAAATTTAAACAATCATGTACACACTAAAATTTTTTACTTTGTTCATATGCTAATTTATTTAAAGATAAAAATTTGTACACTTAGACCAATATTTATTATTCAAATATTTGTATGTCTGGAATTATATTACTCTAGCATTACTTAAATGGTTAAAGCATTAATGGACTAGCATATAAATAAGAAACCATCAAGCAATTGCTTTAGCATAGAATGAGTGGTATAAAAATAGTTTTTGCACATGAATCTGATATTGCTTGCCCTCCCAAAGTTCTTTGCTGGGAGAGTGTTTTTGGTATTAGGGAGAATATTTTACTTTCTGGTAACCAGCTACAAGCAGAAATATTATACTGAATCACTTTCATACTTAGAGCAGAGATAAAGCCCAGACACTTTGAGATACTATTTTAGGTAAGTATTTATTTTTAATGTGGCTCACAAATGTAATGCACTGTTGGCCTTTTGTAACAGTTTATTAATTCTGGAAAAACCTTTTTTCTATAATTATCATCAACTTATCCTAAACATAAAACAAAACATACCTTGGACTAAACTTGTTTGGGATTCTGGCTTAGCAAGCAGAAAAGTATAGGCAAAGGGCCCTCCTTCCTTCATTTCAACAGCTATAATTTCTTCATTCATTCCTTTGTTGTTCATATCTATACATTCAGAATGGAGTGAAAGACAGGTATCTCAGGCAGAAATTAAAGGAAGCTTCCCAGAGAAAATCATATTTGAGCATGAGTAAATTTTATATAAAAGCAAAGTAAATAAAAAGTCAGTTAAGTCACCCCCAGTGGCCAGCCCTCAGTCCCCTTGTCCTTTCCCTTCCTCTGAACCCTCTTCCTGGCTTCCTTTTCTCCTCTTCTTCCACTTTCTTCTCCTCCTTCTTTGTCCAGATGGTTTTGCCAATATAATGGTAAGCTTTACAGTAGAATAGAACAAAATTAGGAAATGTCTTATTCAGTATTCTACCATCCAGATATGTTTCATAACTAATGACTTAAAAGTTCCAGAAAAAGTTGAAAGTTGTGTGTCCAAATAGAGTGGTTTAATAAAGAATAAAATGTAAAGGGATTAAAAACTTATCACAATATGAGAACAAAAACAACCCCAAAAAGATGTATATCAATATTTATTATAAAATTATCACTTTTTAACAAAATATACTATTAAAGTCAAGAAAAGAAATGCATACTTTGTCAAAAATATAGGATGAAATAAATAAATGAAATGTATTATTAGCTACATAGACACATAGGTTAACACACAAACAATAATCCCCAATATAAGCAATTGGTCCAAAACCTCCTAGGTCCTAACCTTATACACACATATGAAAATCTCAACTGTGCCACATTTGCGCTCTGAGCCTCAGACACTTGGATCACATGAAGCCTCAATGATGCTACCTACAAAATAAAGTTTATCATACTTTTCATCATAGAGATTTTTAAGATCATCTGTGTAAAATAATGAGCACACAGTAAGTGACTCCTCTCTAGTGTTTTTATTCTTTCTCTCTCTCTTTTTCTCTCTCTTTTTTTTCTTTTTGGTTCTGGGAATTGAACAGAAATGCGCCAACATACCCAGCTCAGTATTTTCATAATCCTTCCTTTGGAAAGTAAATTTTATCACTATCTTCTACAAAAATTACAGATGAAGTTAGTCCCAGTGCAAAGAAAACCACTAGAGACCTGGAACTTCAGAGCAGCCTGGACAAAACAGTGAAACTTTGCCTCTAAAAATTATATAAAATAAAAATCAAGTGTGTTCCTATTGCTTTACAGACACAGCACTCCGCCTTCACACAGTAGGTTGCTTTCTGATCCTAAGCCTCGAGGCCTGAGTATCCACATAAGACAAAGATCCCATATTAGAGTTTCTTTAGTAAAGACAGAGAGGATAACAGATGGTTCCAATTAAGAAACAGCAGGAAGAATTGTGTTTCTGTAAACAGAGATATGCATGTATAACTATAACATTCTGACTTCAAGTCCTTTTGGAGCAATGCCCAGGGGTGGTATAGCATGGTCATATGGTGCTTACTTTTCTATCTTTTGAGAAATCTCCACATTGATCAATCACCATAGTGGCTTTAGTAATTTGCAATCCCACCAATAGTGTATACGAAATTCCAAATTCCCATATCTTTGTAAGAATTTATTATTTTTATTCTTAATTATTGCCATTCTAAATGGAGTTAGATGGCATCTCAGGGTATGTTTTGTTTTTGTTTTTGTTTTTGGTGGTACTGGGGTTCCTGAAACCCCTTCTACCTCTGGGCTACACTCCCAGACCTATTTTATATTTTTATTTGGAAACAGGGTCTCTTAAGCCAGCGAGGCTGTCTCTGAACCTGTGAGATCCTCCTGTCTCTGCCTCCCAAGTGCAGAAATTATAAGCATGTGCTACCACACCCAGGTATCTCAGGGTAATTTTGATTTGCACTTTTCTGATTGCTAGTGAGTTGAAAGTTTTATTAATATATTTATTGGCCATTTTTATTTCTTATTTAAATAAGTGTCCAATTAGTTCAATGGCCCATTTTTATTGTTTGTTATTGTTTTTTTAATTATTTATATATTTTAGATACTAGTCCTCTATTAGAGAAGTAGGCTTTGTTTCACAATCTATAGGCTTTGTTTTTTTTTTTTTTTTTAGATTCTTTTTTGTTTGTTTTGCTGCACAGAAGCTTTTTCATTTAGTGCCATCTCATTGATGGATTCTTATTTTTTTTCCCTAAGCTCTGGGAATGTTCCAGTGATGCATACATATGTATGTGTATAGCAAGACAAATCAAAATAGGCAAATTATTGAAACCAACCCAGGTATCTCTCAAAATATGAATGAATTACAAAACTGGTATATACAAGCAATGCAAGTTTAAACAGTCATAAAAAAGAACAAAATTATGTCATTTGAAGGAAAATGGATGAAACTAGATAATACTAGGCTAAGTGAGATTAGTCAGTCCTGGAGATAGATGGAGGTGATAGTTGCACAAAAATGTGTATGAGCTTAATACTACTAAACTGAACACTTAAAATGGTAATTTTATGTTACGTACCTATCGCTAATTTTTTTTATTAATTTATTTTTTAAATTGGTGCATTGTAGTCATATATCAATCACATTGGAGTACAAGACTTGAGAGGATATACAAGCACACATCATCCAATTAGCCCTCCTTCAGCCCCCATCCCATTCCCTCCCCCTCCCTCCATCCCACGCTTCTTTGGTGATTTACTTTGATACATTTGTTTATGTACCTCCTGCGTTTTAAAGAGGCTCCGTCCTCCAGTATTACATACCCTCTGATTGGTCACATTAGTTGCTTCACTATAGGGCCCTTTCTATAGCTCAACCTCTTCCTGTTGCCCTTTTCCTCCTAGTTATTGCTGATTAAGAGAAGCGTCTCATTTATATTTTCTGTGATATTTCTCTGTGCATTCTGCGTTGTAAATACCGATCCCACTCTTGATGGTCCCAGTAGTGGCCTGGCTACTCAGTGGACTGATCCAGACCTCGCTGGCTCAAGCAGTGGCCTTGCCTCATGGGAGGCCCCAGTTCTGGTTTCGCTGGCCCCTGCACCGGTCTAACCCCTAAGCTGGCTTCGGTTCCGGCCTTGGAGGCCGCAGGAGTGAACTTGCCTCACGCCAGGCTCTGATGCTGGCCATTGGCCCCTGCACTGGTCTAACCCCTTGGCAGGATTCCAATCCCGGCCTCGGAGGCCCCAGCACCGGCCTAGCCTCACGGCAGTCTCCAATGCCGGCCTCATTGGCCCCAGCACCGGCATAACCCCTCGGCAGGTTCCGTTCCCGGGTTAGGAGGCCCCAGCACTGGCCATGTCTCACGGCAGGCTCCGATGCCGGCCTTGCTGGCCCCAGCAAGGCTCGACAGGCTCTTATCCCAGCCTCGGATGTCCCAGTACCGGCCTTGCCTCACGGCAGGCTCCAATGCCGGCCTCACTGGCCCCAGCACCGGCCTAACCCCTCGGCAGGCTCTTATCCTGACCTCGGAGGCCCCAGTACCGGCTTTGCCTCAAGGCAGGCTCCAATCCCGGCCTCGGAGGCCTCAGCACCGGCCTTGCCTCACGGCTGGCTCCAATGCCGGCCTTGCTGGCCCCAGCATCGGCCTCACCCCTCGGCAGGCTCCAATCCCGGGCTCAGAGGCCCCAGTACCGGCCTTGCCTCATGGCAGGCTCCGGTGCCGGCCTCGCTGGCCCCAGCACTGGCCTAACCCCTCGGCAGGCTCTTATCCTGGCCTTGGATGCCCTAGCACAAGCCTTGCCTCACAGCAGGCTCCAATGCCGGCCTCGCTGGCCCCAGCATCGGTCTAAACCCTCTGCAGGTTCCAATCCCGGCCACGGAGGTCTCAGTAGTGGCCTTGCCTCACAGCAAGCTCCGATGTCGGCCACTGGCCCCGGCGCCCGCCTAACCCCTCAGCAGGTTCCAATCACTGTCTCTGTGGTTATTATTTCAAAGGTTCCAGGTGTAATGTATCAGATCTCTGCCTCCCCTGAGTATTGGCCACTGGCATTGCCACTGCCTCCACCATTTCAAATCCTTCCCAGGCTCTTTTTCCACTCTGAATGTTGTCCAGTGTTCCTAAGCATGTGTGATGGTAGCATTCAACATTTGGTGTAATTTTTCCAAAAAAATAAAGTTGGTAAGATCCGGTTTCTGCTTCTCCTGAATACAAGTCTCCACCACCATCGCGGAGAACTCTTTCAACACCGCATTTCTCCTTGGTCTCCGCTAAACTCTCTCCTTATATGTGATGTCTGAGATTCTTAACAATATAGAGAAATAGCAGTCCTTTTTCACGGCGAATTTTTCCATAAGTTCCAGTGCATTTAGATAAGTTTTGTCTGCATCTCCAGTGTCCTGGCATCCATAATGGCTTTCTTACCTCCTCTCTGATATTTTTCTTTATCTTTTTCTGTTCTGGGCCCGGTTTCTCCAGGGGTCTGGCGTGCTACTCGCGGTTCGGCCCGGGGCCCAGAGTCCCGCGACCTGGGCCCCAGCTGGCGTGCCCTGCGCGCGACCCCTGCCCAGAACCCAGCTTCTTACTGGGCCCTTTCTCCAGGGGTCTGGCGTCTCGCTAATTTTTTTTTTTTAAAAAGGTATCCAAGACATTTTTTTAACAGAGAGAGTTCTCCTTAAAATTGCTTTCACATTTAGATAGCAATCCTGGCATCAGCTTATGCCTCCCCTGAATTATCAGTGCTGATCCCCATTGGCCCTTCATGAGACTGATGTGTCTCCTTCACTTGTCTCTACTCCAATGAGGCCATGTGCCATGTTGTCTTTGTGGCAAGTTGCCCTACTTTTAAAAAATGACTGAAACGTTTTCAGAAGAAGATTAAAAATCAAACAAAAATGTTATATTTTTCTTGGTATCCATATGACAATTCTGAAAAAAATAATACGATCTAAATTTGACTTGTCCTTTGTTTTACTTTTGTATCATGATTTTATTTTTCTTTGGAATTTCAATTTGTGAATTTGCTAACAGAACATAATCTATATATTTATAAAATCAGAAAATATCACTCTGAGGTGGAGTTTTATGCAAACAAAATCCATAATTTTACAGAGATAAATAGTAATTGAATGTTATATTTTTGTGTATTTGCTTTTAAAAAAGGTGATTTTTAATTTGAAGATTTTTATGTATTTAAATGTTTGACATTTTTACATAGAGAATTCTGTAAAGAAGAAGAAATATATTTCACGTTCTATTTGCCCTTAAGTTTTAATGTTGTCTTTGTTTTCATTGGTAATGTACATTAACTCTAATGCCCCCAATATGATGCTAAATGAAAATTACTTTCCAATTTCCTATTTCTACATAAAGGTTTAAGTCTTTAAATGCAAACATTTTCTTCTTTGCCAAATAGCATATGATGCAATTCAATAAAATTAACAAACAAGTATGCAAATTGTAAAATTAAATATGTATCTTGATAATATTTAAATAATGGTTATTATAATAAATTTACTCCATAATGCAGTTATTTTATTTTTTGTTTTCTGTTTCTTTTAAATATTTCATCACTTTTTTAGTTAACTGCAATATGCTTCATAATTTCTAAGAACATACATTAATTTTTTAAGTAAAAACATTGTTCTTATTATTAAATATTCCTGAGGAATTCTCTGGTATTGGCTAAATTATAAAAAAATCTCTGTATTTACTAAACAATATGTGATGTATTTTTACAATGGTAAACCTCACACCAAGATTTTTGTGGTATTGATACTTTTGATTGTCAGATTTTTGTACTTCAATGAATGGACAAACTTCTTTTTAAAGAAATTACTTTTAGCTTTGTTGGATAATTGGTCTTTGTCACAGTGAATAAAGTCAGTCATCATATCATAAAATCTTCTGGGAATAATACACAAATGTATGGGCTGTGTTCCAGTGAAACTTTATAAAATTAAATTTAAATTTTATATAATTTTAATGTAATATGAAATAATATTTCTTTAATTTTCTTTAAATAATAAGAAACTCTCTATGTAAAAACATTCTGGGTTTCCTGATGGTTACTAGAGTGACAGTAAGGAAAAGAAGAAATACTATCAAACTCATTCTATAAAGTTATTATTACCTTAATCCCCAGAACAAATAAAGATAGCAGGAGAAAAGAAAATTGATGAACATAGATGCAAATATTCTTTCTTTCTTTCTTTCTTTCTTTCTTTCTTTCTTTCTTTCTTTCTCTTTGCAGTGCTGCGGATGGAATTCAGGGTCATTCTATTTCTGAGAGACACCCCCAGTTTAAATTATTATTATTATTATTATTATTATTATTATTATTATTATTATTAATTTTCCTGTACTGAGGATGGAACTCAGAGGCATTCTACCTCTGAGCTACACCTCTCATCCTAGTTTTTAGTTTTTCTTTCTTTTTTCTTAAACAGAGTTTTACTAAGTTCTGAAGGGTCTCGCTAAGTAGCTGAGGCAATCTGCAAACTGTGATCCTCCTGTTTTAACCTCCTAAATGCTGAGATTACAAGTGTGTGTCACCATGCCCACCATTGCAAATATTCTTAATATAATATTAGCAATTCACATTCAAAACTACAGCAAGAAAATTGTATAGTTCGACCAAGTTGTCTTTATTCTAGGAATGCAAGCCTGGTTGAACATAAACAAATCAACATATGTAATCCACCACATTAATAGAGCTAAGAACAAAAATCACATGATTATGATCATTTCAATAGATGAAGAAAAATAATTAGACAAAATCCAACTCCCTTTCATGATAAAAATACTGAAGAAATTAGTAATTTCTACCTCAATATCATAAAGGCAACATGTGATAAAGAAAATAGCCAGTATCATACAAATGGGAAAAATTTAAAAGAATTTTCATTGAGATCAGAAATAAGAAAAACTCAAGATATATCAAAGACCTAGAAATTAGGTTATAAATTTTGAGACTTCTAATAAAGGGCATAGGATCAACATTCCAGAATATAGCTACTGTTAGAATATTTGTCAATAAGACCACCAAAACTCATATAATTAAAATGATTATTAAATAAAATTATATTAAAAAATTTTATGCAGCAAGGAAAACCATCAAGAGTCTGAAGAGCAAGCCTACAGAATTAAAGATCTTTCCCAGCTTCCCCTCCAAAAAATAATTAATATTTAAAATATAGAAAGCTTAAAAAGCTTAACTATAACAAAAGAAATAATCTAATAAAATGAGGCAACTGAACTGAATAGGCACTTCTTAAAATGAAATATACATGGTCAATATGTAAAAATATATAAAAATTTCAACATCACTAGCTATTAAGGAAATGAAAATTAAAGCTAAACTGAGAGGGACTGAAATCAGAATATTATACTTACACATACATGTACATAATTATAGCAGTACAATTGACAATAGCAAAATTGTGCAGTTAACAGCAGATGAATGGTTTACAGAATTATGATATATACACACAATGAAATTCTATTCAGGAATAAAGAAGAACAAAATTATGTCATCTGTAGGAAAATGGATGGACCTGGAGAACAATATGTTAAGTGAGATTAGTTAGTCATAGGAAGAGAAGAGTCATATATTTTATCTCATATGTAGAAGCTACAAAGTAATCAGGATACTCAGAAAGACTTTAGATAATGGAAGAAAAATCAGAGTGGCGCAAGGGAGGCAGTCCAGGGGAGGGTGGTTGTGTGGGTAGGAAAAATTTAAAAAGAAAATGTTTTCATTAACATTATGTAAGTATGTTTGAATACCAGTGCCAATGTAAATATCATGTATGGGGAAAGGAAAGAAAGGGAAAGAAACTGAGAGAAATCTCATGAAGTGCTGTGTGCATGTGTGTTACTATCACTCTGAACTGAATTATGGTGTGAGACTACAATGAACCAATTAAAATATATATACAAATAAATAAAAAAATTGTGTAGAATCACACACACTGACATTCTATCTAACTCAAATAAGAATGGCAATCATTAAGAATATAAAACATAAAAAATGCCAGTGAGAATGTGGGGAAATAGGAACTCATATACTATGGGTGGGATGGAAAACTAGTATGGCTACTATGGATACCAGTGTAAAATTTTCTCAGACAATTGGGAATAGATTTACTATATCATCCAGAAGTACCACTCCTGGACATCTTTCAAAAAATTGAAATTAGAATATATAGTGATACATGTATATTCATGTTTATAGAAGCCCAATTCACAATAGCCAAATTATTAAATAAACCTTATTTTCCACCAACTGATGAATAGATCACAAAACTATGGTATATAAACACAATAGAATTTTACTCTGCAATAAAGAACAAAATTACGTCATTTTAAGGACAATGGAAAGAACTAGAAAATATTATCCTAAGAAATATTAGCCAGTCTCATAAAATAAATAGGTATATTTTTCTCTTATATGTGGAAGTTAGATAGAAACTAGGAGTAAAGGGTAACATCAGATAGAAAAGCAGAGGAACCAATAAAGTTAGGGAGGTCATTTAGGAAAGGTAAAAGAGGGGACAGAAACATAAGAAATGTAATTGATGAGATAATGCTATGTACATTTATAAAATTACCAATTTCAATCTCAATGACATGTATAAGGAAGGGGAGCAAAGAGGTGAGACCCAAGAGAAAGGCTATAAGAGTTATATGTATATATATTCCTATCACTTTATACCTCAGTATGAATAAAAGAATATAGAAAAATGCAATGTATGGATTTCATCATTTTTGAGTTAAAAGTAAATGGAATAAAATATCCTTAAAAAGATGTATTTATAATTTCCAAAAATTGTTACATCATAATAAAAATTTCTAGGATGTACTTAAATTATTGGCAATACTAATAACCAAAAGTAAAAGTGTTAAAGAAAAATAAACTAATACCAAGACTGATATAACATCTTATAATTATCTGTAAGGGCTTAAAAACAGCTTCCATAATATAATTTTAAGTACTGAATGCAAGTGATGTCGAAAATAATTCTTATAAAAAGCAAAAATTGCACTTATTAAAAGTGGCAAATTAAAATTATATCAGAAAATGAAATAATCACTGGATGTCTCAAGTAGTATGTCATGTATAACACAAGATAGAAATAGTGAAATTAAAGAAAAAACAATAGTATTCACACAGTATGAAAAATCAAGAACAGCAAACAAAATAGTTTCAGGGATGAAGAGGGATTGATGGAATCTAAGAAAAAGTTAAAAAGAAATTTCTATCACATGAGTCATTGAGAACTGGCTAAAAAAGGTTAATCAAACCTAAAAATTAAAAATTAATATTAAAAATAAAAAAAAATTTATCATAAGTATTAAAGAACCAACAGAATGAGCAGAAATATGAGCAAATGTATTGTGTAATTCCGTTTTAAAGATTTTACATCATATTTGATAACTGATACAAAGATTATGAAAACACAAGGTGAAACAAGTGAGGACTAAATAAAAATGAGGTTTCTACACTTCACACTTGACAGTAAAATTTTTACTGAAAATTTATTTTGATAATATATCCTGGCCAATTGCACACTTAATCATCCTCAGGGATAGATGTTAACATAACTTTTGATCTTTCTATAAAAGTTTATTTATATTATCAACATTCACCACCTATATAAATTATGATAATCCTTTTTTGTGGAGATATTGAAAACACACACACATAATCCCCTCCCTAGGGAGCTCCAATTCTCAGTAGTTTCTCCATGTTGCTGCTTGTTCCATTTCTTACAAATCTACTACTCACTAAAGTTACCTAAAAATGCACAAATCCTTTCTTCCTAAGCATTCCTGAGTCCCAAGACATGGCTGAAAGTCACAACTGGAACAAGAATCATAAGAAATGCTGACCTTAACAAAAATAAAATACAAGCCAATCTAATCAACACCAAAACTTGGACCATATATGTCCTCTTTAGACCCACAGTACTGCAACTTTCAACAGTCTCCATAAAGGAGATAACATGTACCAAGCCTATAATCCAGAAGAGTACACTTTTCAATACAACAAGGGGCCCACTTGGTTGAGACTCACCTCTCCTTGTAATGCATATAAAAAATTCTCTCTTAGGGCAAATAATATGATGGTCATTGAAGTTGAGAGCCAATGTTTCTCAACATGCTCTCTTGTAATATTGAAGATCCTTCTCTCTGAGTCACAAGCTTATGAATTCAGTGAATGCTGGCTGCAATTGACTGAAACATGTTCAGTCACATAATTACTGTAAGAGAATGTTTGCATGTGCACTTCACAGAATGCAAAGATATGCAAGTAAACAACTTGGAATGTGTTGACCAAGGCAATTGTTGATGAGGCAATTGAACTGAGAATACAGAAAATTACATTTACCTGGGTTTACTGGGCTTGCACTTCAAAAAAACATAGAATTCGGCAGTCTTGAAAATGTGCTGTAAGGTTTGACAAAATGCTGACTTTATTTATGGATTTAACCCACAAAAAGAGGTTGAAAATTCCATGCTGGAAAGAAAGTATAATTGATGTTGGTAAAAGCTGTTTTCAAGAAAGAAATTGCATGCCCTTTCTGTCTCTGAATAGTTAGGAAGAAGTATCTTCTACACAGAAATTCAGCAGAGGTTAACTAACTATGATTAAGAAAATTGCACTTTGGTTGAGTACAAAGTTCAGCTTTCTGGGGTGGGAGGAGCAGAGGGCAAGCAGCCAAGTTCAAAGGTTCATATGTGGAAGTGATTGCCAAGTGGCAATTGACTTGTAACTCTATTTTACATGCCCTGAACCAATGCTACCCTATTTTGGTTTTGCCTTGACTATAATTTTATTAAGCCTTTCTTTTTAAAAAAAATAATCTTATTGGTACATTGTACTTATACATAATAATGAGATTCAAATTTATACATTCATATATGCACACAATATCTTTTAGTTTGGTTTCTCCCTTGTCTTATCTCATCACCCCCTTCTTCCCTCCTTAAACATGCTGGTAAGTTTGTTAGTGATATCTTCATGGATGAACATAATAGTATTTGGCACATTTCCTTCCTTAAATTTCCTTTTCCTCATTTTCTCCTCTTTCTCTAATTCCACTCTGATATTCTAACTGTCTTACTCCTTACTAGCATGAAGTCCCTTTTGGATCCTATTTTCTCTCTGATTTCCACATAAAATAGGAAACATATGACCCTGAGTTTATGAGTTTGGCTGATTTTATACAGATGGGTTCTCTAGTTCCATCCATTTTCCTGCAAATGTCATAATTATTTTCCTTTTATGGCTGAATAAAAAAGCTGCTCATGAAACTTTCTCCAAAATAGATCACATCCTGGGCCACAAAGTGAGCACTAGCAAGATCAAAAAATGTGACATACTTCCCTGTGTCTTATCAGACAATAATGCAATGAAATTAGAAATAAACTATAAGAAGACCCAGAGAAACCACATAAACATGTGGAGACTGAATTTTAAATGAAAAAATGAGTCATAGGAGACATAAGAGGTGAAATCAAGAACTTTCTAGAAACAAACAAAAACAAAGATACAACATATCAAAACCTCTGAGACACTTTGAAGGCAGTATAAGAGAAAAATTTATAGCACTGAATGCTCACATAAGAAAAACAAAATCATCAAATAAATAAACTAATGACACACCTCAAAGTCCTTCAAAGAAATAGGAAAAATCTAACCCCAAAGCCAGTAGAAGATAGGAAATTATTAAAATCAGAGCAGAAAGTAATGAAGTAGAGAATAAAAAATCTATACAGAAAATCCACACAACCAAAAGCTGGTTTCTTGAAAAAATAGTAAAAGATAGATAATCCATTAGCCAACCTAACTATACAAAAGAGAAAATCTACACAAATTACAAAGATAAGAGATGAAAAAAGAGACATTACTACTGACAGTGTAGAGATCCAGAAGATTATCAGAAACTACTTTGAAAAATTATACTCCAACAAAGTGGAAAATCTGGAGGAAATTGACAACTTCCTAGATAAATACAACCTTCCTAAACTGAGTCAAGAAGATAAAGAAAATTTAAACAAACCAAAAACAAAACAAGAGACTGAAACAGCAATAAAGAGCCTATATTCAAAGAAAAGCCCAGAACCAGATGGTTTCCCAAATGAATTTTATAAAACTTTTATAAAATAGCTAATATCAATACTCCACAATCTATTTAATGAAATAGAAAAAATGGGACTCTCCCAAATGCATTCTATGAAGCCAACCTCACATTAATACCAAAACCAAATAAAGAACTACAGGCCTATAACTTTGATAAATTTGGATGCAAAACTGCTAAACAAAACACTAGCAACATGCATTCAAAACCACATTAAGAAAATCATACATCATGACCAGGTAGAGTTCATCCCAGGGATGTGTGCATTTATGTCTACACAGGGATGCAAGGTGGGTTCAACATATTAAAATCAATCCATGTAATTCATCATATAAACAGAACCAATGACAAAAATCACATGATCATTTCAATAGACACTGAAAAGCATATGATAAATCCAATATCCATTTATGATAAAAGCACTGCAGAGAATTGGAATAGAAGAAATATATCTCAATATCATAAAGCAATCTACAATAAGCCCACAGCCAACATCATATTAAATGGGGAAAAATTTCAAGAATTCTCCCTAAAAACAGGAACAAGACAAGGATGTACATCATCACCACTTCTCTTCAATATCATACTTGAGACTCTAGCCAGAGCAATAAGGCAAGAAAAGAAATCAAAGGAGTACAAATAGGAAAAGAAGAACTCAAACTTTCACCATTTGCAGATTTAATGATATTATGGAACCAGCCAAGATGTCCATCAACAGATAAATGAATTACAAAACTGTGGCATATGTACACAATGGAATTTTACTCAGCCATAAAAAACAAAACACAATTTCAGCATTTACAGGGAAATGGATGGAACTGAAAGATATTATGCTAAGGGAGATTAGTCAATCACAAAAGGTAAGAAATCATATACTTTCCCTAATATGTGAAAGCTAAGGTAAAATGGGTCATAGGAGGAACTTCAGGTTAAAAAGAAGATCCTAGAGAGGGGCAAATAAGGCAACCTAACTGTGCAGATGAGAGGGGGAAAGAAAGAAACTTTTTAAAGCACATGAGACTAGTGCCCAGAGCACTGCACTATAGTGCATCCTGCACTATCCTGCAGTATGGATAGTTGAGGAAGAGCAGCAGATAACATATGGGAGATGGAAACATTGCATCCCAAGAAGAATTAGCAAGGACTTGACTCTCCCCCATCAAAAGCAACCTGGGAGATCCTTCCAACCACTACCAGTGTAAAAAATAGGCCATTAAGGTTACCTGCCATGCATTTCTTGAACAAACCAGGTATAGACAGAAGGTTCTTGGCTATTAAAAGCCACATCAAATATAAACTCATAAAAATTAATAGATATTTGTGTGTGGGGGGTCTGGGGATGAAACCCAGGGCCATTCAACCTCCAAGCCACACCCCTGCCTTATTTTTTATTTTTTATTTTGAAACAGGGTCTCACTAAGTTGCAGAGGGCCTCACTAAGTAGCTGAGACTTTCTGAGAACTGTGATCCTCCCATCTCAGCCTCCCATATGCTGGGATTAGAAGCATATGCCACTATGCCCAGCTTCAAAAGATGATTTTTAAAGCACCGAATGATTTCATGAACCAATAGCTTTATAGCTTGCATAACTTGTTAAGTTTGTATAATTTATATTCTTCATTTATAGAAAAATATGGGGAAGTTATAGATGGATTTTAAAACAGTATGGAAATTTATATGGTAATTACTTTACTACACTGATTGCTTAATGGTCTGAATGTCACCCCTGGGTTTTCTTTAATGTTAAATGTTGGCATAATTGTTAGGATTTGAAAGTTAAATAAGAATATTTCCTTATCACCATCTACCATTATTGTCCAGTAGCTCTTTACATTATCCAGACATTTAACAAGAGGCTCAGGAAATTCCACCAAGAATAAACAATCTCTGAGTGTGTTAGGAGATGATGCAGGTAGAGTGGTATCTTGGACAACTGGACCTATATGTATAGATGATAGAGAAGATATCATATATGGACAGTAGGAAGGCCCTGGTGGTAGGAGCAGAGGTGTTATGAAGAAAGTAATTTGAATGGACAGGATTGACAGCCTAGTTAGATTTACTCCATATTGTCTGTAGATGAATATTCTATCTTTTTAGTTACATGCTGGAAGTATCAGGTTCCTTTTCAAAACTTTTTTTTTACTCAGAAGGGTAGTTTTAATAGTGGGAAAGTTCAGGTTTTTACATCTTGTCTTGTTTTGGTGTGTGTGTGTGTGTGTGTGTGTGTGTGTGTGTGTGTGTGTTATGAAGGATTTGACCCAAAGATATATTACCTTTCAGCTATACCTCCAGTGCCAAATTTATTTTTTATTTGAAAACAGGGTTTCAGTAATTTTCTGAGGGCCTTACTAAGTTCCTGAGGCCAGCTTTATACCTAGGATTCTCCTGTCTCAGCCTCACTATTACTGGGATTAGAGACATATGCCACCACACCCAAATGGAAGTTCAGTTTAGTTGAGCTTTGTGCTAGGCTTCTTTTGAGCAAAATTACTATCACAGGAGCCCTACCCCTGTCACTTAGAGAGGATTTTGCTTTCTGTGGTTTCAATAATCTGCCATCTATTGTTGTATGAAACTATTAATTGGAAGATTTCAGAAATAAAAAATTATATATTTAAGTTACTTTTTGCTATTGTGTGTTGTTCTAATTGTATTTTATTATTGTTGTTAATCCCCTGCTATGTCTAATTTATAAATAAAATTCTGTCGTGTGTGTGTGTGTGTGTGTGTGTGTGTGTGTGTGTGTGTGTGTGTTGTGTTGGAAAGCACATTAATAATGGAATTTGGTATTCTCTGAAGTTTCAGCCATCCACTGGGGTTTTGAAATATACCTCTTGTGAATAAATGGGTATTTTTGTAGTATTCATCAAAAGAGCAATGTAGGAAACAGATGCCAGACAATTGCATAAATGAGTTTGTGTATGTATTTCTATAGAAACTATTTATACTAATAGTGATAGTGTATACATGTAGATACATATGTGGCTCTTCTGTGACAGTGCTTGTGTATGTAGAGCTCAGTATTGTGTTGATATCAAAGGGCTTTGATCTGGTGTTGATTGACTGATCTTTTCAGTAGGGTTTATAATATATCTCTGTCTCAGTTGCTACTTCCACATCACACTGTATCTCCCTCTTACACACCTTCCACCTAAAATATACACCCTGTTGTCCTATTCCTCTAGAATTTAGGTCTACTTTTAAAATTTTTTGTATTGCACTTCAGTTAAGTTTTGAAAGTACTAAGTGACATGGTGGTGATATTTTGATAAAGGGACCAACTTTAAAGGCAACAAAAGAAAAATTCAAAATAGCCTAAATATTCAATAATATTTTTATTCAGAATGACTGAATATACAAATATATAAATGTCAGACTATAGACAAAACCAGAACTGTGATTTACAACCTGCAGCAAACTGTCTAGGAAATGAATCTATTATCTAATGTAATCAGCCCAGGAAGCACCTGTCAATCAGGCTTAGGAGAAGTAAAACCACTAAGTCTTTTAACAATACAGGTAGCCAATTGATTGAAAATTGTCAGAACCTATTGATTAATACATAATGGCTTTCTCAATTTTTGTCACTATTTCTTACTTAGAAACAACAAGAAAAAATGACATATGTACCTCTAACCAATCACATTAGATTATTTACTTACCTCCCCAGGTCTACAGCATTTAAGCAGTGCATATCAAAATTCAAACATGATGTTTTCTCACTCCTCTGTTTGTCTGTGAGTCTCTGCCAAAACACAAGTAATGATGGCCTTTTGGTTTTTTTTATAGCAAATTCTAAATTGATATTCTTTGCTTATTATCATTTGGCTGGTCTTTGTTTATTTTCATGACTTATGCTTTTAGATAAATGGAAAATATTGTTTATTATCATAATTCATACTTTTAGATAAATGGAAAATATGTAAGAATATGAAAAAGGCACAATTTTTGTAATCTAAACTTAATTTTTTTAATTTTTAAATTTGTTTTTGGTGCATAAAAAAGAAAAGAAAAGAAAAGATGATAAATGTCTATCTAGACAGTGTCCACAAATTAGTTTTAGAAGAGTTGGAGTCTGAAAGTTAAGAAGAGATTGGCAAATATTTTGTTCTCTCCCAGTTATAGGATTTGCATTGCTAAACACAGACAGAAATGAGCAGAGGACCCTGTGGCTTCATCAATGCAAAACTGTCCTTGGTGTGCTAATGCACAATTGTAATGCTAGTACTTGGGAAGCTGAGACTAGAGGATCACAGGTTCAAGGACAGCCTCAGCAATTAAGTGAGGCTCTCAACAACAACCTATTGAGACCCTGTTTCCAAATAAGAAATAAAATTGGTCTGAAGTTGTATCTCAGAGGTAGAATTCTCCTGGATTCAAACCCCAGTAATGCCCGGTGTGGTGGTGCACGCTTGTAATCCCCGCACTTGGGAGGCGGAGACAGGAGGATTGTGCAGGTTCGAAGCCAGCCACGCTGGTTTAAGAGACCCTGTTTTTAAATAAAAAAGTCTAAAAGTAGGTCTGGGAGTGTACCCTGAAGTTAGAGGGTTTCCAGGAACCCCACTACCACCCCAAAAAAACCACCAAAACACACACACACACACACACACACACACACACACACAAGAAAGCTACTCTGCCGCGTTAGACAGTTCTACCCCCTTATTGTTTACCAGCTGAATGAGATATGTTTTGCTGTGATAAGAACTTGGAACATACCTTCTCCCAACCTTCAAGAATGTGACAATGAACACTACCTCCTTAGGGATGCTCCATCCAACTTCATCAAACCACACAGGTGAGTTACTGATCTCAGCTCAGTAATTGGACTTCAAATGACATGTAAATCCAAGTGTTTCACAAAGACTTTGAGATCTTAGATTATCTTAGACTACATTTTTTGGCAGTTTTTTCAAAGACTTATAATTCAGATGATGGCAAGGCCCTCTCTTCAAGTCTCAAAATGATCTTTGAAGGTTTGTCCATGAATACCACAACAGCCAAATCATCTAACATCAGGGGACTACTTCAGTTTTTATAAATGTCCCAAAGGTCTCCTTAATGTTAAGTGTGTGGTTCTTAGCCTGTGGCTCTGTAGGGAAGTGGTGGAGCCTTTAGGAGGTGAGGTACAGAGGAAAGGAAGTGAAGTAATTGGGAATGTACCTTGAAGAGGATATTAGTACCCCTACTTCTTTTTCTTTCTTTTTTTTTATTTCTGGCCATCATGAAGTGATCAGCTTTTTTCTATTACATGTTCTGTGCTATGATGTTCTTTTCCATCACAGACCCAAAAGCAATGGATCTAACTAACCATAGACTGAAAAAAGAAAGCATGAGTCAGAATGAAATTTTCCTTCATGTATGTTGCTTATATCAGGTACCTTGTCTCGGTAAGAAAAAATTATATTTATTTTGTGAATTGTGTTGCCTATAAGATATGTTTATGTTATTCTCCCAATTTTTATATAATGTGTATCCAAGAGAAAAAGATCTCCATTTATTTAAGTCATGTAATTCTGAAATTATACTTTATAACTTACATATGTTACCCAGGCATGACAGAGGCAGCAGTTGGCATGACAGGTGTAAGGTCATGCATGCAAAATTTAGGCAGTTACTATTACTGCAGGATCGATTATCTCACCCACCCTCAGTATGGTGTTTACTTATTCCCATCAGTTCCTGCATTCTCTTTAGGTGTTATGAAAATATGTCAACAACTGAAGTAGAAAAATGATGGGGACAAAGTGTAACTTCTTAAATAAATATCTCTAGCTCTTTGGAGTGACAAGAAGCCAAAACAAGTCTGGGTATGATGACACACACTTTTAATCCCAGTACATGGGAGGCTGAATCAGGAGGATCACAGGTTCAAAGCCAGTCTTGGCCATTTAAAAAGGCTCAGAACAAACTAAAGAAGCACTGTTTCTAAATAACAAATAAAAAGAAAATTAGGCTGGGTATGCAGCTTGGAGAAAGAATGTCTCTGGCTTCAATCCTAAGTACCAAAAAAGAAAAAATTAACTATTAACAACAGTCTACAACATCAGTTATAGCACTAAATATGCACTTTGAACTCATATGTTTTTCCTAAATTTGGGGGGTGTGATTTTCCCCAATACCAATTACAAGCCTTAAAAGGCTCTCTGTATATATCCAAATGTCTTCCCAAGCTCATATTTGGTCCAGAGTTGAAAGAAATTTTATATTATGTTGCATTTGTTTGGATCAATACTTCCATACATGTCAGAAACAATGAAACTCCAGGTTATAATTTAAAGAAAGGATATGTCAGGTCTTTCTATATCACTAAAAGAAAATATAGGGTTATTGTGATTCCTCCTGCATTTTTTTTTTGTGTGTGTGTGGTACTGGGGGTGGAACCCAGAGGCTTTCTACCTCCAGGCTATACTCTCAGACCTATTTTATATTTTTATTTGGAAACAGGGTCTCACTAAGTTGCTGAGAGGCTGCTTTGAACTTGTGCAATCCTCCTGTCTCAGCCTCCCAAGCGCAGGGATTACCAGCGTGTGCCACCATGCCCAGCTCTCCTGCATGTTTTGTTGTTGCTGGGAACTACTTTAGCTATTCTGGATTTTTAATGGGCAAGTGAACTAAATACACACTTCAATAAGAAAGAGATTCAAATGGCCAATAAATGCATGAAAAAATGTTCAACATCATTAAAATTAAGAGAGATGCAAATCAAAAGTACCTTGAGATTTCACCTAACTCCATATATGATGGCAATAATTCAAATCACAAACAACAACAGATGCTGGTGAGAGTATAGAGAAGTGAGAACTCTAATACATTGTTGCTGGGACTAAAAGTTAGTGCAACCACTTTGGAAAACAGTAGAGATGATGTTCAGAAGAATGGGAAAAAAATTTACCATATGATCCAGCAATACCACTTCTGGAGCTACCTAAAAGAAAGCAAACCAAACTACCAAACTAATGCATGCATATCCATGTTCATAGCTGCACAATTCACAATTTCCAAACTATAGAACCAGTCAAGGTTCCCATCAACATATAAATGGATTACAAATCTATGGGATATATACACAATGAAATTTTACTCAGCCATTAAGAAAAAAAAATTACATCATTTTCAGGGAAATCGATGGAACTGGAGATCATTATTCTAAATGAGATTAGTCAGTCACAAAAATAAGTAATCTGATGCTCTTCCTAATATGCAAAAGCTAGAAAGAAAATAGGTCATAGAAGAAATTCTAGATGAAGGAGGAGATACTATAGATGGTCAAATAAGATTTGGTTGGGATGGGAAAAGAGAAAAATTCCCTAATGTACATGATGAACATTAACAAACATAGCAAAGTCCATTACTAAGCCAAACATGAGAAGGAGGGAGTAGGAGAAAAAGAAGTCAGAATTGGGTAAGGAATTGGGTAACTGGGTGATGTGTGCATGTATGCCTTTACCATCTGTACTTCATTAAGACGTATGACTACAATGCACAAATAAAATTTTTAAAAAAGAAAAGAGAGGGTTATATGTAATAGTTTATATGACTCAGATAAAATGCTATCAAATCAAAGAAGACTCTAGACACAAAGTAGAATATAGCACTTTGAGAGAAGATAATGTTATAGATTCTCAACAGAGAAAACTTTAGGGTTTAAAATATATACCTTTGGGGATAAATCAAAATGGATGAGCAATAATATAATTTACTTGCTTTTCCTAGAAAAAATCTGCTCATCTTCAATAAGAGCAAAGATGCAGCCTTCTCCTTATGGTATGACAATACCACTGCATATGGATATTTCAGGCTATTTAACTTTGCCTGTATAGACCCTTGATTCTTCAAAACCATCAGTGGGATAGCTGCTACCATTAATCCATTTTACAAATGAGACCCCAGAAACTTCTAGACTGACCTCCAAAGACTAACTAAGCCCAGGTTATCACAGTATGACTCGTGATAACCAACATCAAGTCACTTGGTTGCCTATGAAAGTTAAACTTTTTGCCCCAATTAACTGTGCTGAACAAGCAACATCACTAGATATCATGACTAGAAAACATAAATTCAACAATTCCCAGAATATGTTCTTCCCAATCACATCCCGATGCAAACTGAGCAGGACTGAGCCTCAGAATTCAGTGTAAGTGCTTCTGAAACTCAAAAGAGATGTGAAATAATTAATTGAGATAATGCATTTGACTTGGTTAGACTTTTATATTCTTCATATTAAAAATCAAATATAGTCACTTATGTACAATACTGTTGTAGATTCTTGTGTGCAGTGGTTATTACTTGTAGTTTAGGTTAAGGTTAGGGAGGAAGTACAAGGGGAAAACATCATCATCTCCCTCATTCTTCTAAAACATTATTCTAGGGGCTTTTCTCTATATTTTTTCTCTTTTTGTTAATTATTATTGTAATGGACTAATTGAAACTGTGCCCATGAAACATTTAAACATGTACTACCTCTGATTTCTTTCTTTAAAATTTTGTATTGGTGCATTGTAGTCATACATCTTAATGGAGTACAAGATGGTGGAGGCATAAATGTGCACGTTACTCATTTAGACCTTTCCCAATTCTGATTTCTTTTTATGTATGCTGTTGATTTTACTGCATTGTGACTCTATTGAGATTTCCTTAAAAATTAGTTTTTTTTCATTGTTTGCAGAAGATAATATAAGTAAAAAATAAAGTGATAAGAAAAAGTAAGGGAATAAGATATGTCCTATACTAGTCATAAAATAAGGTGATAATTTTTTAATATTTTCTTTCCTATTTAATGATGATAATAGTAGTTAACTGGGCAAAAGCAAATGACTCAGGGCCACTGAGAAAGAGTAAAGTAAGGAGGTCCATACAAAGCCATGCTCTTTTGCTACCATAAATGAATATGCCTATTAAATATGACAGTCATTTGTAATCTATTTATTAAACTCCAAACTAGGTGAAGTTGTCACACATCTATTTTTATTTCTAATATAAGGCATGTTTTCTTTTCTTTTCTTTTCTTTTCTTTTTCTTTTTTTTTTTTTTTTTTTTTTTTGGTGGTACTGGGGTTCCTGGAAGCCCTTCTACCTCTGGGCTACACTCCTAGAACTATTGAAACAGGGTCTCTTATGCCAGTGCGGCTGGCTTTGAACCTGCGCGATCCTCCTGTCTCTGCCTCCCAAGCACGGGGATTACAAGCATGCGCCACCACCCCCGGCTAAGGCATGTTTTCTTAACAATGATTTAATAATTGTGTGATGTTATCAGTTTTAATCTTTGGTATGTTAGAAAACATTACTATTAAGCACCAAAGAGTCATGACATTTTCAGCTGAGTGGAAGATTCTGAGAGAATGCTTGTGATAATAGCTTATATCTCTTGTTATTATTTAATGATATTATTAGAAATTTTAGAGTTGGTCACTCCATGTTTCTAGCACTTACCTCCTCAATCATTAGCTATGATATGCAATGATAATATTAATAATAATTAATAATGATGTTGAAGAAATGCATTATACTTTAAAATATTTAATATCAAAGTTACTAATATCTGGTTATTTGGAATTAGAATTACTAGATATAAAATTACTAGATATAAAAGTGGAATAACTTGTAGAAATAAGCCAGTTTAATCCTATCTCATTTCAGATGAAACAAACCAAGTTAAACATGAAGTAGCCAAAGCCAATTATATACTCGTAGTTTTACCAGACACCTACTCTTTCACGAATGTAGGCTACAGAGAGGGATTAAATGTACTCTCATAAGTGGAAAAGAGAATATAGATATGATATGAAAATATAGGTATGATATGAAAATACATAATAATAATACGGTTATTGAAAACTGTCTGTTGCTAAGACATTCTATTTGTGAACTTGAATCCAAATCCAAATTAAAATCATAAGTATAATTTTTACAGAAATGAAAATGACTCCTATGGCTCCTTCACTTTTTGAAACTTATTATGTTTTTAACTACATAAAGGATATCTAAGACAGTAGAACCAATCTTCAGGAAACTATGGCAACCAGAATACTGTGGTTGCCTATCAACGAGTGAAGCTCGAGCTGGATTCCCAAGTTACAGATGAGTGAAAGAACCTTGTTATTAATAGTGAGTTCACTGGCAGGGGCTTTCATTGAAAAAGCTGAATAACCCTCCTATTACCACTTGGATAAGAATGTGTAAGTTTGGAAGTCCTGCTGTGTCATGTGAGAGCCACTAGCAGTAGATGTGCTGGCATGATTTTATTTGTTTCTACCAGAGGAGAGGTGAGCATAAAATGACAATAGAAGAAACTAAAATGCCTGAGTGTCTGTCAATATTTAAGAGGTGGAAGGAGAGGAAATTCAAACCAATATGAGCTTGCTAACAGTCATTCTCTCATGCCTATATTATGATAGTTGGAGTATATGAAAAAAAATACAGTCTATTTATATAACACTTATAATTTTGTAGTTACATACAGTTGCTGATTGATTAAATTTAACTTTTCTTTTTTAACATTTGTGATTTTTAAATGTTGCATTTGAAATTCCAAGTTTTCTACAATAGTAAAAATTATTTCTTTATTAATATAGGGTTGTTAGTGCATTGTAATTATATATCATTGTGAGATTAAAAGTGATACAAATGTACATATACACCACACTTAGTGTCTTTCCCTCTAAAGCCAAATAATGGTACTAATATAGGTGTCTATCAAAAGATGAATGGAAAAAGAAAGTGTTGTATATACTCACTATGAAATTTTAATAAACCATAAGGAACAAGATTATGACATTTGCAGAAAAATCGATGGAACTAGAAAATATTATGGTAAGTGAGATCAACCAGAAAGTCAAGGGTCATATGTTTTCTATCATATGAGACGAGAAAGAAAATAGAAAACAAAAGAAACTGTAGATAAATGAAGAGTGAGACCAGTAGAATAGTAAGCAGTGACTGAGGGAATACAGATATAGAAGGGAAAGTGAAAATTTAGTGGAATTTTATTTTTAGAGGAATTATATCTCACTGTATCTAGTTTATAAACTAAGCTTTATCATATTTTGTACATATAAGGAAAAACATAGTGTATACAACAGGGTATAGTATTGTGCATGATTTGAGGGATTTGGCAAGTCTATCCCAAGAGAAAGGAGGTTCTACTCCATAGATAAAATTAACATGACTTTCATAATTTTCCAATCACAAAACCCTGAAGGTGGTGAGAGGCAGTGTTTAATCACTTTAAATACCTTCTGAAGTTTGTTGCTGGTATTTCTAATTCATTTAACACATGTAAGTAGAGATGTGTACTATTTCATATTTTATTCAAGGAAGGATTCAATCTTTCACAGTTGAGAAGACAGCCTTTGACAAAGTCAATTGATTCACAAATGTTACTCACTTCTATCAAGAGATGAAATCAACTTGTGACTCAAGATGGGCCAAATAAATATTAGGCAGGAAAAGGGAAAGTGGCTGCTTTTAAATTAATATTTCCTTCATTCTACTACTTGGATCTCTTATTTCAAAAAGAAGATGAAGATGAAGTGCTTTCTATAGATTATGTAATATAATTTTATATTAAACTTTGCTTCAATCTACATACATTAAAAACCTCTACTTATTATTTAAACCATCTCTATATTGAATTGCCTTTCTGTGTAATGGAAATGACTAACATATTTTACATCAAAAGCTTCATGAAAGTAGGGATTGAAAAAACTAAAGATTCATTGTAGAAGTTGGCACATGGTAAGACTATAGCAAATGGTTAAAATACGTTTAGAGTTGTCTTTCCTCTGTTCTTCTTGTCTTTATTACATTGAATAATAAATTAAACATAATTTGGGACAGCAATAGATGAGGAACTGAGAGACTGGTGAAAATTTTTGGACCTATTATTATTGTAACTACAAAAATAAACTATTCATTAGAAAAAATACCAGATGCTGAGCTTGCCAGCATGCTTTTTTAAAATTTTTTTTATATTTTTGAGACTTTAAAAAAGTACAGTAGTCATATGCTTTAAAACACAATGGTTAAGAGCACAGCTTTTGTACCAAAGACACAATTCTGCCCCAGTACTGGCTATTACTTGTGTAGTAGATTATACTTGCCAAAAACATCACTGAAATGTTAAAACAGGAAAAGTCTCATAGATAAGTATATTTTACCAATATCAACATCTCAGTTGTAAAACTGTCTTTTTTAATGTGATACTTTGGACAGAAATCATTTAAAGAGTATGTGAATCACAGCATTAATTCTAACAAGTTTATGAGAATCTGTATTGTTAAAAATATAAAATTTAACATATCTAAACACTATTTCTATTACCACATATTTTTCCAGAAATTTATCACTCCCCACTAAGAAACAGACTCTATTTTTTTCCACTGAAACAAGCTTAGTGTTTGGAATTTGAAAAATCTATTTTTTATTTTATCTTTATTTTTTGCTGGGGATTGAACCCAGAGACAATCTACTTCTGAACTACATCCCCAGCCTGATTTTTTTTTTTTGAAATCAGGTCTTACTAAGTTGAAAAGTGCCTCACTAAGTAGCCAGGTAAGCCAAGAATCCAGATCCTTCTGTCTCAGCCTTCTAAAGTACTGGGATTATAGCCTGGCACCATGCCCGGTGGTATTTGTGAATCTTAATGAAAGGTTGAACTTTATTTATATGATAATAGTAGCTATAAAGTGTCTAATCATTACTAAATATGTATGCCAGAATCAGCATTGTAGTTATTAACCAGTTTAAGCTGCAAAATAATAATAAATAACAATATAATTAGTATATTCAATAAACTTCAGATAGAAGTCTAAAGAATGTTGGTATTTTCCTAAGATCCCATAGCTAGAAATGTTTTCTACTCTTTTTAAAGTGGGTATTTTATTATTCTCTGGGTGTATATTGGTAGGTTATATAATTTTACTATCAAAAATATTAAGTGAAATAATTCTGGGTGACTTCATTTTGAGAAAATATCAACCCAAGTTTTAAGTGATTTATTTCTGAATTGAACTTTGTAGAGTTTTTATGTGGAAAACTATAAAATTTAAGCTATAAGCATCACTTACTATATATTGGCGATTTCTGAAACAGTCATGCATAAAAAATTTAGAGGACTTGTTCACTATGAACCATAACATTCATTAAATTATTAAGATTTGTTTAGAATTTTTTAAAATTTAAAACACATCATTTTCAGTGGCCTTATACTTCCTGTCTTATTTTCTTGTCTTCGACAAATCTCTATTTTATAAAAATGTCTTTGAATATTAATATTATTATTATTACATATTTTTATATCCAGTTCTCATTATGTCTTGGAATTTGATAAATTTATTTTGTATGTGTCTCAATAAGGCAGAAATACTTTTCTTTCAGATAAGTTCCAAGTACTGGGCCAACTGCAGACTGAAGAGACCAATCTGGGCCAAAGGTGACTCTCAAGCCTAACAACTTTGATCTGAAGAACAAATCTGTCACTTTCTAGCTCTGTGACTCTATTCATCAAAGGCAATATATGGGGAAACTCAGTGCTATAAATTTTTTCCTTAAAACCACCTTTAAAGTGTCCCATATATTTTGGTATGTTGTGTTTATATTTTTAATTCTAGGAATATTTTTTATTTCTTCATTTATTTCTTCTATGATCCAGTTCTCATTCAAAAGTGTACTATTCACTCTCCATGTACCTCTGTAAATGTTTTTGGTCTTTCTCTTGTTTATTTCTACTTTCATTCTAGTATGAAGTGAAAAGATGCAGAAAATTATATTGCATTTTTAAAAATTTGCTGGTACTTTCTTTGTGGCTCAGAATGTCATCTATTTTGGAGATAATTTCATGAGCAGCTGAAAAGAATATGTATTCAGTTGTGGATGGTTGGAGTATTCTGTATATATCTATTAGGTCTATTTGGTTTATAGTGTTTCTTAGATCTGAAGAGTCTTTACTCAACTTTTGCTTGGTAGATCAATTTAGTGGTATGAGCAGTGTGTTGAAGTCTCCCAATATCATTGTATTTGGTTCTATTTGATACCTTATATCCTAAGGAATTTGATTTATGCAAATATCCAAGTCATTTTCTATGCTTGGACAATTCTCTGATATTTTTTGTCTGAAGAGGTTTTTTGATGCCCTTACTTTGTGCTTCTAAATATTCTTTAATGCTTTTTATCTTTAAGTTATGTTGTTTCATGTTATCTCATATTTTTTGGATATTCTAGTCATGCTATCACATTGCATTTTCAACATTATTATTTGACTTCTTCATTTCACTCAACCCTCTTTTTCTTACTTATGACATCAATTTCTCTATGCAAATGTATTTTTCATTTCTCTACACTTTATCTGATTATATTTCCATGTCTTTGATCATATTAAAAATCAAAACTCTTAACTCTTCTGGCATTTTCTTCAGCAAAGTATTGTGAATCTCGCCTACTGTTGAGTTGTGGAAGATTGTTTTTTCCTTCCTTATTGGTTTTAATTTTATATATTTTAAGAGTTTTGAGGTTTTTATTTCTGTTTTCTTGTCATCTTCTTAATCTTTGTTTGAGAATTCTGTGTCTATTTGTTATCTTTTTATATTAAGGCCTATACTCAAGTTGTATATTTGCCTTGACAATCTGTTTCATATAATCAGACTTTTTGTTTGTTTTTGAGAGCCTGATTAACAAAATAGAGTGCTTAGTCAGTGCATACAAGCAGGAGTCTCTGATTGGTTGCAGGCCACCATACTCCCCAGGTCCAAATTCAATAGGACTAGAGATTATAATGCTCTATTAAGAGCCTGAGACTTACTTGTCAGGATGTAATGTCCCACAGAAATCACCATTGCTCTGCATGTTGGAAACCCATAAAACCCTGCAGAGAAGCTGGAGCTTCTGTGGTCACTGAAATAATACTCAACAGGACCCAAGATTATTTTGTTTTGATATTGTGACCTGGCCGGCCCAGTAACATTGCCACTAAAGTGTTCATTGTAATCACATGGAACTCAGTCAGTTATAGGCCTGAATGCATACCAAGCAAAACTCTGAAGTAGAGAGAGTGTTGAGTTTTCAGCCGGTAGATGTGATTGTGTAAATCTCAATTTGCCTGTGAGATTCATGCTTTCAGAACCCAAGCAGTGTTAAGAGGAAAATATATAGGAATGGTTGCCCATAAAAAAAAAAAAAAAAAAAAAAAAACAGAAAGTCACCAAATAATCTAAATCTTAAGGACATGGAGTAAGAGAAAAGACTATTCCCAAAGCCAATTGAAGGCATAAGATAATTCAATGACATAGACAACAAAAGTATCACAAAATATCAAAAAAGCAAAAAGCTGGTTCTTTGAAAAGATAAAAAAATTGATTAAATTCTTAGCCAACCTCATATAAAGAAAGATAGAATTAGGTAAAATAATTAAAATCAGAAATAAAAAGTAGGTATTATCACAAAGTGTGGGGAAATTCAGAGGATAATCAGAATCTATTTTGAAAGTTTATACTCTAGTAAACTGGAAATCAACAGTTTCCTAGACACATAGAACCCACTTAAATAAAATAAAAAATAAATAAAAATACAAACTGACAAAACAACAATAAAAAACTTCCAACAAAGAAAAGCTCAGGTCCAGATGAATGCCAGGTAAATTGTACAAAACTTTTACAGAATAAATAAACCAAACATTGAAAGATAGAAAGATATTGACTCATACCAAATTATTTCCTAAAGCCTCTATCACATTAACACCAAAACTAAATAAATATCCCTCACAAAAAGAAAATTACAGACCAATATAATTGATGAACATAGATGCAAAAGTATTAAACAATTTTCTACAGTTACTCATTCAAAATTGCATCAAGAAAATTGTACACATGACAAAGTTGATTTTAACATAGAGATGTATGGCTGGTTTAACATATGCAATTCAATACATGTTATTCACCACATAAATAGAACTAAGAACAAAATCACATGATCATCTCAATAAATGCTCAAAAAGCATGTGACAAAATTCAACACATATTCACATTCAAAATACTGCAGAAAATTGGAGTAGAGGTAACTTACCTAAACATCTTTAAGGAAATATACAATAAATTCAAATACAAAATCATGTTGAATGGGAAAAAAATTTCAGGAATTGTTTTTAAAACCAGAAAGAAGCTGGGTGTGGTGGCATATCCTTGTAACCCCAGCATTTGGGAGGGAGAGACAAGTGGTTCGTGGCTTGTGGATAGTCTCAGCTATTTATAGAGGCCCTTTGTAACTCAGTGAGACCCTGTTTCAAAATTAAAAAGACTAAAAATGTAGGGATGAGGGGTGTAGGTCGGAGGTAGAATACCCCTGGGTTCCATCCCTAGTACTGAAAACAAACTTAAAAATTATAAAAAATTAGGAAGAAATCTAAGATTCCACTATTACCACTCCTTTTCAATATAGTCTTTGAGACACTTGCTAGTGTAATAATGTAAGAGAAAGATATAAAAGGAATTAAAACATGGAAAGAAGAACTGAAATGATCTCTGTTTGTAGATAACAAGATCTGATATTTAGAAGACCCAACTATTTCAAAAAAATACTTTTAGATCTCATTAATGGATTCAGAAATGTAGTAGGATACAAAAATCAATCTTAAGAAGTCAGTTGTTTTTTCAAATGCTAACCATGAATTCACTGAAAAAGAAATATATATAACAGTTCCATTAACAATAACCACACAATCATAAAAATATAGGAATAATTTTAAAAATGTGGTAGATGATCTACACAATAAGAATTATAAAACAAAAAGAAAAAACTGAAAAAAGATCTTATAAGTGGAAAGATCTCCCAAGCTCTTGAATAGGCAGAATAAATATTATAAAATTTGCCATTCTACCAAAAGTGATCTAGAGAGTCAATGCAATCTCTATTAAAATATCATTATAATGCTTTAAAGACCTAACAAAATCAGCTCTAAATTTTATATGAATAAACAAAAGACCCAAAAGAGTTAATGTAATTCTCTGCAATAAGAACTACATAGAAGGCATTACAATTTATGACTTTATACTACAGATCTATAGCAATAAAAATATGGCACTGGCATAAAAACAATCACATAGACCAATGGAACAGAGGAGAAGACACAGAAACAAATTTACATACCTATCATCAATTGATTTTCAACAAAGGTTTCAAAAAATAAATCAAAGAAAAAAACTTTTCAACAAATAGAGGTGGGAAAACTGGTTATCTGTAATAAAATAAAATTAAATCATTACCCCTAACACTGTAAAAGAAAAAACTCAATTTGTATTAAAAAACATGGATATTAGACCAAAGACTGAAGTTACTAGAGGAGGGCATATATCCAACACTCCAACATATAGCCACAGTAGAAACTTTGTCAATAGACCTCCAAAATTAGAAAATTAAGAAAATAATTAATAAATTGTCTGGTATTGTACTAAAATGTTTCTGTTCAAAAAAGGAAACTACCAAGTATCTAAAAAGAGAGCCTACAGAATTAGAGCTGAGCAGATCTTTGCCAGCTATTTTTATGATAGAGGACTAATATCTAGAAGCTTCAAAAAACATTGAGACTTGATACTAAAAAAAAGAGTCATGTAATGGACAATTGAACTAACTAGACACTTCACAAAATAAGAGTTACAATGACAAATAAATATATGGAAAAATCCTCAACATTATTAGCATCCAGAGAGATAAAAATCAAAATAATACTAAAATTTTATTTAACCCTAATCAGAATTGCAACAAAAATGTCAAATAACAATAAATGCTGCAGATGATATGAGGAAATAGGAACTCATGTACACTTTTAGTGGGATTGTATATTAGTGCAGCTTCTAAGGAGATTAATATGAAGAATCCTCAGAAAATTGGGAATACATACATTATATGATCCAGCTATTTCACTCCTAGGTATCTTTTCAAAGGCCTTGAAATCAGAATATTATATATGCATACCACAATAACCAAATCATGAAACCAACATAGGTGTCCATTGACAAATTAATGAAATTCAAATTATGGGATTTACACACAATGTAATTGTACTCTGCAATAAAAAGAATGAAATTATATCACTTGCAGAAAAATATATGAACTTGGAGAACATTATATTAGTGCCATTAGCCAATCACATAAAATAAAGAGTCATATATTTCCTCTCATATATGGAAGCTAAGGCATAATTGGGATGCTGGAAGTACTTCAGGTGAAGAAGTATCATCCTCAAATCCCAGTGGAGTAAGGGAGTTTGTACATGGAGTTTGTACATGGGAGAGTGGTCATGGGGAAAGAGAAAATGAACAAAGAATAAGTTTACACTGACTTTATGTACATATGTGTGAATATCAATGCTAAACTCAATATGCTGCATGGGAAGGGAAGGGACGTGTATGTCTATAACTATGAGCTGCATTATGATGTGAGACTATTATGCATCAATATCAGTTCTAAAAATAAAAATGTAATATAAATGAAGTTTATTGCAATGCCTGAGTGTCAAGTTAATACTAACAAAGTTATCTATCACTGATACTTTTATCAATTTAGTTTAATCCAGTGCCATACATCATCAAATTCAGCCAACCAGGAAAAACCTGAGGAAATTGACCAACTCCACTTTAGAAGGACTTGCTGGGAGATGAACCTAATTCTAGCTCCAAACAGCCTTTTGGATCCTCTCATGTGCTGACTGTTGCTTGTACCACAGACATACCTTCCTGTGCAGGTATCATATAGAGACTGATAAGGGAAAACTTCCAAGGCCCTACACTTAGGACTGATCCAAGTTAGCATGGATAGAACAGTATGTACTCAAGACATCCCTGTTCACCACTGGGTTGGCATGTTGATATGACATCTTCTGCTTAATGGTACCTTCACTCTGTCATTTCTTAAGGTTAGATTTCTAATAACCATATTGCAGCCTAACTTCTTTGCTTTCTATGTTTCTAGGGAAACCCATCTTTTACCATACAAATTTCAGTCTACTGAGAAAACAGGCTGCAAGAAAAGATATAGATAAATTAACATTTGTTGAGTGTCTGTGGTGTCATTCTATAACCCAGAGTTTCACACAACATATGTCAAGCAATTTCTATATTGTTTGTGCCCTCATAAGGTAGTACTTTCTAGTCCAATTTATGTGAAGCATAGTGTGTAGAATGTTAGTAGCCTAAAAGTAACAGATTGAGCCAAGGAGGCAAAGACAAATTAGAATTAGCTAGCTGCACATTTGTGCTTATTCTATTAAAAACTGTTTTTTAGATATGAGCTTTGTTTTAAAATGATGGCAAATACATTTATCTGAAGTGTTTCCATCCTCAATTCACACAATTTGTTTATACCTCACTCTCACCTAATTTCAGGTTTCAACTCTCAATTCAAGTTTTAGACTTTTTTATATCTAAGTAATTCTCTTATATTTTCAACATCTGCACAAAATCTGATGTGTGGCTTATTTTTCAAACATTTATACTGGATGCCTGGCTAATGAACAAGTCATACATTGATTGTGATACAGGGAACATTTTGTCTTTTCCACACCTACATTACCTTCTTTCATATTCCCTGTGTCCAATTTGTGTCACCACTAGGAACAAAAACTTGAAAGATCCTCCTCTTTATGTCTAAATACTGTAAAATGCTAGTCACATAAATATCCTAACACCTACTTTCTACCATGTGCTCCCTGAATCCGAGCTAGTTTAGGTTTTTACTCTTCCTTACCTAATCATGTGCAATAATCATCTGCTCAACTTCCTTTCTGATCTTTGTCACACATTTGTATAAGGATATTTGTTTGGAAGTCCAATTTTTGTCTTACTATTCTTTAGTTTTCTCTAGATCTTAGCACTTTTTTATGTGTGTGTATATGATCAGGTTAGATTCTTCAGCATCTCCTAGGGTTAGTCCATATAGAAGAAAGATGAAAAAACCAGCTAGAAAATTCTCAACCTTTGAAAAAATGGCCCAAGGCTATTTCAAACATGTTTTGTAAAAATTTAGGGAAATATACCAGGTGCCATGTGCTTCTATGTGTCTATTATACCAAACCACAACAGGATGTACCTTTAAAATAACCAATAAAAATATAAAAAGTGGAAACTTCATAAGTCAGAGATGTCATGCAGAAATCCAAATTGATTTCCCTTCTGGAGTACTGAAAGTATTATAATATCAGGACAAAATTCCCAGAGCCTCTCTCAGCAAGACTTAGGGATGGCTTTATCTAGGAGGGAGACATGCTCTCCAGGCTACATGGCTTGAGTCAGCTACATAGTAGCTGTGTTGTACATTCATGCACAGGTACATATATCCAAGATGCTCCTTCCCTTACTTATTTTGCCCTGGAGAATAAAAGTTTGTGATCCCCATGCTGACAAAGCTGACATAAGTTTGAAGGCTTGAGGATAGCATGTGATAATTTAGACCCTATTTTAAAAATAAATTAAGAAATAAAAAGGACTGGAGTAATTCAATGTTATAACTCTCTGAGTTTAATTCCCAGTAGTACCCCCAACACACACACACACACACACACACACACACACACACACACACACACACATTACTTTTAAAAAAAAATTACTTGTGCCTCTAATCACACATCATAATGAAGTTCAGAGTTATAGAGATGTATATGCAAAAAGCACTTAGTGAACTTCCCCCAGCTTTCACCTCACACCCTAATCTTCACTGTATACAGTTTTGAGATTGACATTTATAATTTTATATGTGTATTTCATGTCAATTAAACTACATTTCTTGACAATCTGGCCACAAATAGATCTTAATTAAAATATTTTTATTTAATAAATTTAGCATACCTGTGATGGTTAGTCTGGATTGTCAACTTGACTGAATTATGAAACACCTAAGATTATGTTGTTGGTAATGTCCAGAGCACCTGAGAGTAAAAGTGACACAGACATGTCACACATCATGCAGACTGAAAGGAACAGGACAGGGAACCTTACTCTTAGGCGAAGGCCCCACTGGACACTTGTTCCCATCTTTCTTTGTCATCCTAAAGAGGGAATTTTAAGGTTTGGATGCTGCTGCATATGTGCAGAGAGTTTGGGAGGTAATGATGTGCAGGGAGTCATTAAGGTGATGCCTTTCTGGGTAAACTGCAGAACAACTCCTGAAAGTCCTTGAGATAATGGTTAGTGATGAAACTTCTGAGGGATGTGCAGAAGATCCTTGAGACAGTGTTTGACAAACAGGATATTTGGGACTTGGCATCAGCAAGAAACACAGGCTGCTTTCTGTGAGTTCAACTGTCAGGTCACATCTTTTCATGACCCTCAGACCTTTCAGAGGCACCTGTCAGCCTGTCTCTGGCAGTCATGTTCTCCACATGTGACTTTTGGTATGTTGATGAGATGATTGATGTTGTAACTGTAAATAGAAGGGAAAGTGCAGCCTGAATGTAGGTGACACTGTTCTGATGACACAGGTCCTGGATACAAAGGAGGAAGCTATGTGAAGTTATGTGTAGTTCTTCCTGAGAAAGATGTGTCTGCTCTTGCCAGGGATAGCAGCCTTCAACAATTTTTTTGTTTTGTTTTTGGTGGTACTGGGGTTCCTGGAAGTCCTTCTACCTTCGGGCTACACTCCCAGACCTCATATATAGGTCTGGAAACAGGGTCTCTTAAGTCAGTGTGGCTAGCTTTCAACCTGCGCGTTCCTCCTGTCTTCGCCTCCCAAGCACATGGATTACAAGCATGTGCCACCATGCCCGGCTGAGCAATTTGAATTGTTTTCACTATTATTTTTTCTGGAGAAATTTCTGGCCTTTCCACATTTGAATGGGACTGAATTAGTGGCTGCTCCTATTCTGAGACTCCAGCTCTTGGACTACTCAACCAACTCTGGGTTCCTCCAGCTCTCTGTATGCAGGTGGCCACTTGGTTCTGCACTGCTTCAGACTGTAAGCTGATTTGATAAATCCCCTTTTACATGTCCTATGAATTCTGTTACTATAGTGAACTCTGACTAATACAATACCTATGTACTAAAGAACATATACACATAGAAAGACATGTGACACATGGACATTGTGAGCACTAAGAGGATGACAAAGAGCCATATGTTCATCTCCAGGAACAAGAAGTTCACCCAAATCTCAAATTTTTTGTGCACCTTTCAATACCCACTAATTGTTGCCTACCATAACTTAGACTTTGTGCTGTCATCCATGATAGCTGTTTTGAATGGAATTAGTCTGAATATATTGTTGTGGAACTTATTTTGTTTTTTCTTGCCAAAACTTATGTTTCTGTGATTTATCTATATTGGCATATATAGCTTAGTTCTTTTTTGTGTGTGTGGTACTGGGGTTCCTGGAAACCCTACTACCTCTGGGCTACACTCCCAGACTATTTTTACACTTTTTTATTTGGAAACAGGTCTCTTAATCCAGCGAGGATGGCGTTGAATCTGTGCAATCCTCCTGACTCCGCCTCCCAAGCGGGAGGATTACAAACATACGCCACCACGCCCGGCCTAGCTTAGCTCTTTTTTATGGGTATAAAAAATTGTATACACAAAGGGCCAACTGACATTCAGAGGCAAACCAATTAGAATCACTCCAGACTTCCCAAACCAAGTCATGAGAGCCAGAAGGGCTTGGAGTAACATATTCCAAACTCTGAAAGAAAACAACTTCCAGCCAAAAATTTCCTACCCAGCAAAACTTTCTATCAAATTAGATGGAGAAATAAGAAGCTTCCATGACAAACAGAAACTGAAGGAATTTATGTCTTCAAAACCAGCACTAGAGAAAATACTCAAAGAGATTAACTACAAAGAAGAAATAGGTAACACTCACCAGAACCAGAGAAACAAGAGTTTCCATCCAACAGACAACTAAGATTGGTTATCTGTGGAGATTCATTATTTATGTTAGTCTTTTACCTATCTCTAAGTTGTATTGTTTGCCTTTATTGTTGTTAATTTTTAGGATTTCTAGTTGGAATATTAATATACCTTCAGATATAGCATTTGGAAATATTTTATCCCATTCTATTAGTAACTGTTAACTCTGTTTACATTGTCTTTGGATATACAATATTTTCTTTTATTTTTTAGGGAGTATATTCTGCTGTTGCCTGTGCCATTGAAATCATATCCAAGAAATCACTGCCAATTTCAATGTTGTGAGGTTTTATGACACAGATTTTCTCCTAAAAGTTTATAGTCTTAAGATTTATATTTAGGTCTTTTATCTATTTTGAGTTAATACTTGTATATGGGATTAGGTAAAGGTCCAATTTTATTCTTTTCCATGTAATTATTATTTTTCAACAATATTTAGTTAAAAGATTATTATTTCCACCACCAAATGTTCGTGGAAACCTTGTCAAAAATAACTTGACAATATAGGGAAGAATTTAGCTCTAGGCTTGTATTTAACTCCAATGGTCTATATATCTGCCTTTAGAACAGTATTACACTGTTTCAATTATTGTAGCTTTATATGGTTTGAAATCAGAAAATATATATCTGCTAGCTTTGTTCTTTTTCAAGATCGTTTTGGGTATCTAGAATTCATATTCCATATTAGGATAGATTTTTTTCTGAAAAATAAATATATAAATATATGATAGTTTCACCTAAAAAAACAGAAAAAAATATACTCTAGTAAGAAAGAAAGCAAAAAGAAATATTGAAATGCTATCTTTAAATCATCAAACGCTTGGTATCAGACAAATGAAACTGTTATGTGAGATTATCATTTTTAATTTTGGATAAATTGCTATAATACTAGATGTCAACCACTAAGCCAAGCATGGGAAGGAGGGATGGGGAGAGAATGGGGTGGGGATCGGGTGGGGGCTGACTGGGCGATGTGTGCATGTATGTCTACAAAAGTTTGTATCCCACTATGATGTATGAATACAGTGCACCAATAAAATAAAATTAAAAAATAAAATAAAATAAAATAAAAAAATTAAAAAAAAATTGTATACACACCATAAATTATTTATTTGTTCTAATGTTGAATGCTTTGTTAAGTATAAAAGAACTACTACTGATGTATATATCTAAACATATCTCCTGATATATTAAGGTAAAATGTCCTCTAAAACAGAAAAAAAGTAGTATAAGGCTGATCATAGAGCATATACATATTTATTTAACAAAGCAATATCAAATCATTTGTGTTATCAAAGTTTATTAGTAATTTTATTTATTTATCTTTGCTGAAGTACTAGAGATTGAGCCCAGGACCTTGCACATGCTAGACAAGCACTGTACCACTAAACTACATACCCAACCCATATAAGATTTAATTTATTTTTTAAATTTATTTAATTATTTACTTATTTATTCATTTTCAATGAGGATTTAACTCAGGCATTCTACCTCTGAGGCCCATCCTTAGATTTATGCTTTTGTTATTTTATTTCGAGGAAGTATCTCATTAAGCTTCTGAGGATATTGCTGAACTGCTAAGACTGGCCTTGAACTTGTCATCTTCCTTTCTCAAACTCCTAAGTACTGATATTACAGGCATGTACCACCACATCTGGCTTTAAATTTAATGAAAATCTTAGAGGCCTGCATTTTGACATTTTTCTGAGAGATTTCTAACTTCTGCTATGATCTAAATTTACAGCTGGCCACTTTAACCACCTATTCTAAAATCTGGGAGTTTGTTTCTCTTGCAGATTATTGTTTCAAGAGATAAAAATACCCATAATTGTGTCTCTTGAGAATATAGCTCCAAAGCCTAAAATCATTCACTTCACCTTTACTAATCTAGGGCAGTTTTTCATGAGACATTACCAGCTTTGGTGACTTTGGCTTTTCCCGTTCCTGTCTGGTTCATGGGTGTTCTTTTTGATGTCTTCCAACCCAGTACTTCCAGCATTGGTTGCCATGCTCCCAATGGTCACATGGCAATGAGATCAGCTCTCATGTGTTTCCTTGCTTGTTTGCTTACATTAGTGAATGTTTCTGCAAAACTCTTAAATGAATCCAGATATTTTTTTAACAGTTCTGTATTGGTTTAATTGTTATAAATCGAGATACAGCTTTGGAGCCTCTAGGCACAAATCTACCATAGTTGGATGCCGGCTGATGAGGACTTGTGTATTTATACCTAAAAGTAATCTTACATTATAATTGTATCATCTCTTCATACTGCTCTTCTCTAATTTTGGTATCAAGATTATATCATCTGATATAATGACCTAGGAGTACTTAAAATAATATATAAGATGAGAATTATCTGTTTCTCAAATATTTAGCAAAAGCTTTAACTACCAGAAATTATATGCTAGACAAACTGATTATGTGATTTTAATATTCTGATACTTTTTGAGTTTTATTTCCTTTTGTATCAGAGTTACATAATTTTTTCTAGAAATTTGTGTTTTTCACCTAAGATTTCAAAAGTATTAATATAAACATCCATTCATGAATATTCATGGAACATCATTTGGTGAGAGAGGTGCTTTTGACTACATCAGTGAAAACAACAACCATATTAAATTTCTTCACTATACATATTTTCTAGTAGTTTACTGTAAATCACACAATTCCACAATTTACCTCCAATAAATCTGTAGAAACATGTCATTATTGTTACTGGTGATAAAATATTTCATATTTTTATTAACAGCAAATTTTCACAATTCTTTCATTTCCTGTGGCTCTCATGACTACTGAATCTTTGCCCAACTATTTGAGTGCAATTTTTCTTTCATGTTTAACTTCTGAATGTTTACTGAATATCAAACCTTTCTGGAGCTTTGGTAGCTTTTTCTATGTGAGAACTTTCTGTAACCATAGTACTATTTTCACACTTTAATAATATCTGCCTGAACACAAGTACTTTTGCCTTATATCAGTTACCTCAATCAACTTACACTTATTATTATTACTGGCCATAGTAAATGTGTATGTGTGTGTGTGTGTGTGTGTGTGTGTGTGTGTGTGTGCACACGTGTGTGTGGTGTCACTGAGAATTTAACTGAACCAAGTGGCAATCTACCACTGAGCAATATCGTTAGCCCCTTTATTAATTTTTAAAATTTTATTTTGAAAGAAGGTCTCAAAGCTGGCCTTGAATTAATGATCCTCCTGGTTTAGTCTCCTGAGTCACTGGAATCAAACCCTCTGCCACCATCAATGGTAAATGTAGATTTCTTAAAGTAAAAACTTAATGCCTGTGAAGACATATTACATTTATGTATTGCTAGCTATTTATAGAATGTTTAAATCAGCATTGGATCTAAACAAACAAACAAAAAAGATTGAGACCATCAGAAAAACTAAGTGTAAATCTCAGCCCTTCCATTCAAAATGAGGCCCAAGCTTCATATATTTTATTGGTAAGATATAAGACATCTTCATTTAAAACTTTCTCTAAGTAGGATTGTCATGGCCTTTCAAAATGGATTGTTGTTTATGTAAAAGATACAGATAGAGTACCTCAATAAGTGTCGGCCACATTTTCGAGAAACTTCAGGCTTTTTCTTCTTCTGCTTCCCTGATTTTACATCCTTGTTGATTATTTGAGAAATTTATGTTCTTTAATGACCATTAGAGGAAATTTAGTTAGTGATACATTAATAAACAAGGTCCAAGGGACAGTGCAATAAAAGAACTCTCAGAGACTAAGGGCTCAGAAGTTTAATAAACTTGTTCAGTTTAGAAAGACAATTAGAACCTAGGCACTTGATAAACTAAAATTTCATGCCTTTGACTTGTAAAGCAAACTCCTATTATCAAATTTGATTCTTAAATATCTCTTAAAATGTTTATGAACAAAATTTATTTAGTATACCAATGTTGGTTAGTTTATAAAAATAAAATGCATTTTGAAAGGCATTTTTTATTTTATTATTTTTTATATTTATGTAAATCATTGAAAATGGCGTACATTCAGACTGTGCTTGGTGCCCTCTCCTCTCCACTTCCCCTCCCCACTCCCAACAATGAGTGTACTGGTTAACCATGCTGTATTCATACTTTTACGCATTTTCGGACGTAGCTCCTCCATTAATCAACCTCAGCCTTCTTCATCTCCTACCCTTCCATTTCAGCTTTGCTGAGGTTATCGGGAGAGGGACTCCAATATCTGGAGTCCCTCTGTTATTCCTAATATTCCCTAGTTTGGGCATGTCTCTTCAAACCAGGCATGGTGGCACACTGTTGTAATCCCAGTACTTGGGAGGCTGAGACAGAAGGATCACTACTTAGTGAGGCCTTTTGCAACTTAATGAAAATTGTTTCAAAATAAAGAAAAAAAAAATAAGGCTGGGAGTGTAGCTCTGAGGTAGAATGCCCCTGGATTTCACCCCAGTGCCAACAAAAAAAAAATGTGAATAGCAAATCCATTTGTTTCTATGAATATTAAGTAACCTCACATTCATGTGAAACTAACTCTTCAAATTGCAATAACTAAGCACAAAATGACCCAGAAAATGTTCTGATAATATCTCCGATAAGCCATGTGTTATAAATATGTTATATTCAGATGAATGATCAATGGATCATGTTCTTTCTATAATAAATTTCTGCAATTCCTCCATGTGTTTACAGAAGTACAAATTTTTTTCATCTGCAGCTCACTTAAAAGAATTTCTGTTTCTCTTCTGATTACTTAGATAATGGAGTAAATTAAACCAGAAACATTATCAATAATCATTCAAAATATTTTAGAAAATGGGTCAGATAAATTCTCATCAAAAAGTCATAGACATTATATATAATATTGGACTGAATATTTTATTTACAAATAATATCCTGTTGATCCAATGTTGTTTGAGGAAGCAAAATGTTTATACTTCTATGGAAGCCAACTACAAATCCACGGGTTCAGCTCCTTGTGACATTATGAATTTCAGACAATGATGATCAGGAAATATAACTGGCAGTCATAACATTAAACAATAGTTTAAACAATAGTTGTGAAACTTTAACATGCATTTAGAACCAACTACATGCAACAATTTTAATTGACATTTTTAAAACTTATTTAGTTCTCTTCCTAATCCATACAAGATATTGACACTATTTTTTTTTGTTTGTTTGTTTTGTTGTTTTTTTTGTTGTTGTTGTTTTGTTTTGTTTTACTGGGGTTCCTGGAAGCCCTTCTACCTCTGGGATACACTCCCATGGGCTACACTCCCAGACCTATTTTTTTTTTTTACTTTTTATGTGGAAACAGGGTCTCTTAAGCCCGCGCGCTGGCTCTGAACCAGCGCAATCCTCCTGTCTCCGCCTCCCAAGGGCGGGGATTACAAGCGTGCGCCACCACGCCCAGCTGACACTATTTTATACTTGAATAAAACTCACATTTATAGCCAGGCATGGTGGTGCATGCCTGTAATCCCCACACTTGGGAGGCAGACACAGGAGGATCACACAGGTTCAAAGCCAGTCACGCTGGCTTAAGAGACCCTGTTTCCAAAAAAAAGTATAAAATAGGTCTTGGAGTGTATCCCGGAGGTGGAAGGGTTTCCAGGAACCCCAGTACCATCAAAACAAAACAAAACAAAACAAAACCCTCACATTTATAGACGATATTAATTTATGAAATATTAGGCATACATTAACTGGTAGAACTAAGATTTACCTGTAGGCCTACATCAGTCCAAGGTCCATATTTGTTCCTTCATTGGAACTCTGCTTTTATCTCTACCATGTGTTTTCATATTAGTGATCAGATATTGTAAGAGAAATATTGTATATATGTGTTTGTGTTTTAATTAGAATCAATGGTGAAAATGAAAGAAATGGTAGATGGGTCTCAAAAAATAACTGAAGAAAGAAAATTGAGCTTGGGATAGGTTTCAGATATAAGTTGTATTTCTATATTTATCTGACTCTCCTTGTTCAGGTTCATCACAGAAAGAGTTTTATCCTTCCCTTCTTCAGTTTATTTCACAGAAGAAATAATTAACCTCTGTTCTACATTTTCACAGCATTTTTGATTGAATAGATTAGGTCAGAGTTCATGATTCAGACTCAACCAATGTGTGACTACTAGCAAGTCTGAGAAGTAAACCAGGGCACCAGCTGTTAGCTCCTGTTTCTAGCAGTTCTTCAGGCCAATTATGTTGATATAACCCTGCTTTTCTTTTAGTTAATAACTTGGTTTTCAGTGTCTGCCCTCATATAAGTTAGAATAAAGTCATCTCCAAGGCATTTCTTAAATAACCATATGTCAAAGTGGGGAATATGTGTGAAAATGAGTCCTATAAAGAAGAATGTTATTCTTCTTGAGATTAGATGCATTAAATTTCTTTCAGAAAGTGAACATTGAGCTAAGATATTCAGAAACGGTTATTGGGTGTAGGGAGATGGAGCTTTCTGTGAAAGATGTCATGTCATGTAGATACTCCATGGTAGGCAAGAAACATGGTGTTTCTAAGAAATTTTTGATTTTCTTCTAAAAGCTGATAGTATTAAGATTTATATTTAGGTCCTTTATCTATTTTGAGTTAATATTTGTATATGTGTTAGGTAAGGGTCCAAATTTATTATTTTTCATTTATTATTATTTTTCAACAATATTTAGTTAAAAGACTAGTATTTCCTCCACCAAAATTTCATGGAAACCTTGTCAAAAATAACTTGACAATGTATGGAAGAATTTATCTCTAGGCTTTTATTTAGCTCCAATGGTTTATATATCTGCCTTTAGAACAGTACTACACTGTTTCAATTATTGTAGCTTTATATGGTTTGAAATCAGAAAATATACATCTTCTAGCTTTGTTCTTCTTTGAGACTGTTTTGGGTATCTAGAGCCCATATTCCATATCAGGATAGATTTTTTTTCTGAAAAATAAATAAATAAATGTATGATAGTTTCACCTAAAAAAAAAAAAAGAAAAAAAAATATTCTCTGGTAAGAAAGAAAGCAAAAAGAAATATTGAAATGTTATCTTCAAGTCATCAAAAGTTTGGTACCAGACAAATGAAACTGTTATGTGAGATTATCAATGTTAATATTGTATAAATTGCTATAATACTAGATGTCAACCACTAAGCCAAGCGTGGGAAGGAGGGATGGGGAGGGAATGGGGTGGGGATCGGGTAGGGGCTAACTGGGCGATGTGTGCATGTATGTCTACAAAAGTATCTTATTTATACCACTATGATGTATGAATACATTGCACCAATAAAAAATAAATTAAAAAAAAAAAAAAAAAAAAAATAACAACAGATTTCAAGTCTGTGTGTGTGTGAAAAAGAGAGAAAGAGAGAAAGAGAGAGAGAGATTTAAGTCACATCATGCAGATTCTGTGTGCATATCATTAGGTCGGGTCATTATAAATATTAAATATTTAGAAGTTTCCATAACAATGTTTTATGAGTGGTTATGTGGCATTTCCATCTCAAAACATCTCTATAGCTCCAGTGTGGAGTACTAATTGATGTTCAAGAAGAGAATTTGATAGAGGCAAACTGTTAGAAAGATTGAACATCTTCCTAATCAGAAACTTTCCTTTACCCAATGCAATGTTACTAATGGCATTGCCACTGTCCCATCAAAAGGGTTTTCTGTGTGTTTTACTATCTTTTCTCTGTGAATTCAGTATCTGAAGAATGAACCTGTGTGGTTTTTCTTTGCTCATATGCTATTTTTTTTTTTTTTTTTTGTGGTACTGGGGTTCCTGGAAACACTTCTACCTCCGGGCTACACTCCCAGACCTATTTTATATTTTTTATTTGGAAACATGGTCTCTTAAGCCAGCGAGGCTGGCTTTGAACAAGCGCAATTCTCCTTTCTCTGCCTCCCAAGCGCTAGGATTACAAGCGTGCACCACCACGCCCGGCACTCATGTACTCCTAAATTCCTCTTCAGAAAAATACAGTCATCTCTGTCCATTACTTCCTTTGGAAGATTTCAAAGTTTCTGATTTAAAAAGTCTTTCTCATGTTTTTCACTTGCACCCTTGTGAAAAAAAGAAATGTATTAGTCCTTCTTGTACCCATGGGGGATATGATTTTAGACCTCAACAGGTTTTTGAAACTACAAGAAGAGTACCAAATCAGTTGTATACAGTGTTCCTATATTACAACCCATAAAACAGTTTGATTTATTAATTAGGCACAACAGGATAGCAACAATAATAACTAATAAAAATAGAATGTTTACAAATGATTTATAAAGTCATGCACAATTTATGAATTATTTAATGTAACTTAAACTGGTGTAACCTAACATATAATATTTTGAACTGCAATTCACCATGAGAAATTAAAACTGTAGAAAAACAAACTAGAAAAATGTGCAGCCACACAAGCTCTTAAGTTCATTTTTCCCCCAGGTAACTGACTCTATGTTCCTCAGAAAGGATGCTGCATAGAAGACACTAGGACTCACCCAGATCACAGGCGAGGCTGGTGAGCTCTCTTTCCTCAGCATCTACATGCAAGCATTGCCTAATAATGAAAGAAAAATATCTTTACCTTCATGTAAATGTATTGATGCTAAAAATATATTTAAGGTAATACATTTATTGTATTTATTGTATTTATTTATTTATTTATTTATTTATTTATTTTTGTGGTACTAGGGATCAAATGAAGGAGGGGATTGCCTACTTCTGAGCTACACTGCCAGCCATGTTTTATCTTTTATTTTGAAACAAGTCCTTACTGAGTTTTTCTGGGTCTTGCCATTTGCTAAGCCTGGCCTCAAACCTACAATCCTCCTGCCTGTCTTCCAAGTACTGAAATTGTATGCACTAAGTACTGAGTGGCATGAACCACCACACCCATGTAAATGTGTTCATCTTAAATTGGAAGTCATGCTTAAAGCATTCTAGATATTTACTTTGGTGGACACACAGCAAAAGTGACCATGGCAGAAGGGCAGAAATTCACACAGTATGTGGTCTTTGAGAGCAGAAATGCTTGACTAGGTACCACCTCTAAATTCTGTGTCTGGTTGTAGTCATCCATTTCCAGCTTCTCCTGCCTAATTGTGCCCTGGGATCCATACATATCTTGCTTTTTTCCATTGATATCAGGTTGCAATTTTATCTCTGGAGTTCAAAATTTTTGCATATGGTTGTCTGAAAACACTTATCTGCAAACATTATATTGTACCAGGGTTATACCTTTTAATAAGATACAAAAAATAGACATCTGTCTGCCAGGTTAGTTGTATAAGACCTAATGATTAATGGAGATGTGGATTTTTCAGCCCTCCTGATCATAAAATCATACATGAATGGTATAAATTTTTTTAAAAAACTTGCAATTTATAACAGGAACATTCCACCACTGAGCTGCATTTTTAGCCCTTTTTAAACTTTTTTATTTTGAGATGGGATCTCACTAACTTATGCAGACTGGTCCAATTTGTTGGAGGATTCCAAGTTGCATGGATTACTGTATGAGCTACCACAGCTAGCAATTATAAACATTTTTAAATATGAGGACTGTATTTCACATTTATGGTTTAGATTTAGCTTTCTACAATATCTACAGTAGTATTTTTGAAATGTATGCATATAAACTCTGAGTTGAATAGACTGGTGAACTGATAAATAAACTAAATATTATTTAAAATCTAAAGAGATGAATGGCTATATAAAATAAATTTAACTTTGCCACATGGAGGAGAACTGAGAACTCAAATATAATTACATATAAGTGATAGATTATTCATTATGGTTAAGAAAAAAAAATGAAGTGATCTTTTTCCCCCTATGTTTCTCTCATTTAGTACCCCTCATTTATTCTATATGCACCCACCCGGCATGCTAAAACCTGAGGACATCACTCAAGCAGGGACTTCACAAAGTGCCCAAACTATCATTTGTCTGTTGATTTGTTTCATAAAACTGACAAATACAAAATGTGCAACTCTTCTTAAAGAGCCAGATACTAACACTTTAGGTTTAAGGGCTATATATTTTGTTAAAACCACTCAACTCTCTGGATATAGTATTAAAAACAACCACAGGCAATATGTGAATCAGTGAGGTTGTCTGAGTTCCAATAAATATTTATAAAAACAGCCCTCCCCATCTGTGAAGCTATAGTAAGTTGAACTCTGGTCTAGTTTATAATAAAATATATAAATATAATGCTAAGTTTGTGCTTCTTTTGTTATCTGAAAAAACAGTTATACCATTTGCATCTTGTTAGTGCATTGTAATTTTACATTATACTCATGTAGAGTGATAATAATATACTTGAACACAATTCATTGAATATTTCCTTCTGGATTCCATACCCTTTCTTCCTTTTCCCCTTAAATATCTTTGGGATTGGCAGTGGTAGTTTTTTTTTAATTTTTATTATTTATATATATATATATATTTTGCTTTTATTGGTGCACTATTGTCTCATATCATAAAGCAAATCATGTTGACAATGGCATACATGCACACAGTACCTGGTGCCCCCAAGTCTTTTAACTTTTCTCCCTCTAAATACCAAGTGCTAAGATTGACAATGGTATATTTACATGTATACACATAGTCAATGGTAGTATATACACATAGTCAATGGTAGTATTTCTTTCTTTCTTTTTTTTTTTTTTTTTTTGCAGATCTGGGGATGGAACCCAGGGGCATTTGACCTCCGAGCTACACCCCCTGCCCTATTTTTCCTTATTTTGAAACCAGGTCTCACTGAGTTGCAGAGGGCCTCACTAAGTAGCTGAGGCTGTCCGCGAACCACGATCCTCAGGTCTCAGCCTCTTGAATGCTGGGATTACAAGTGTGCGCCACCACGCCTGGCTTGTCAATGGTAGTATTTCTATTGATGAACCTCAGTCTTTTTCCTTCCCTCCCCTTCCTTCCTTACTCCATTGAGGTTCTCCTTTGTTATCTGGAGTTCCTTTGGTATCCCAAATACTCCCTAGTTCAAGCTTATTAGAGAAAACATATGTCCTTTCATTTTCTGTGCTTGGCTAATTTCACTTAACATACTGTTCTACGGATCCTACTATCTTTTTGCAAATGACATAATTTTGCTCTTCTTTATTGCTGAATAGAATTTCATTGTGTATATTTTTCATATCAAGAAAATTGTACACCACAACCAAGTTGGTTTCATTCCAGGAAAGTAAGGCTGGTTCAAAATAGACAGATCAATACATGTTATTCACCACATAAGTAGAACTGAGAACAAAAATCACATGATCACATCAAAGATGCTTAATTTGACAAAATCTAACACCAATTCATGTTAAAAATACTGCACAAAATTGTAATAAAAGGAATGTATTTCAGCATCAATCATGCAATATACAAATAAACCCAAAGCCAGCATCTTATTGAATATAAAAAAAACAACAACAAAAAATCCCTCTAAAATCATCAACAAGACAAGGGTGCCCAATATCATCACTCCTCTTCAATAGAGCCCTTGAGACTTTTCTTTTTTGTGTGTGTGGTACTGGGGATAGAACCCAGTGGCATTCTATTTCTGAGCTACACCCCTACCCAGTGGCATTCTATTTCTGAGCTACACCCCTGGCCTATTTTTTATTCTTCATTTTGGAACAATGTCTCACTGAGTTTTAAATGGCCTCCCTAAGTAGTAGCTGAGGCTGTCTGCTGTGATCCTATCTCAGCTTCCCGAATAGGGGGTTATAAGCGAGAATCACCACAATTGGCAGCCCTTGAGACTTTTTCAACAGGACCTCCAAAGCTCAGAAAATTAAAACAAGAATTAACAAGTGGGATTGCATCAAACTAAAAAAAAGTTTTTGCTCATCAAAGGAAATCACCAAGAGTCTAAAAATAAAGCCTACAGTATGAGAGAAAATCTTTACCAGCTATCTGTCTGATAGAGGTCTAATATATCGAATATATACTTAAAAGACTTTTGTACATGGTGAATGGCTCAGAAATAGAAACACTGTAATAAAGATGTCATTTTACTTGAAGATCTGAAGTTTGCTAGTGGTAGTGGGTCGCAGAAAAGTTGGAGCCTCTGAGTATATTGTGAAATTGTGGAAGTTGAGGACAGGAGAGCGTAACACTTGATGTGGACAGGAGCGGTATGGCTCATGTGTAACACATGCCATACGCCCAGGTAACTAGACAGCGCTGTGTGTGCATGTTTCGTGTGTTCCTCTATGGGGCGGCTAAGCTCAGTGCGGTGTTCTGTATTCACCTAGAGTTTTTCATGAATGAAATTCTGAATAATCACACTAATCAAATAAAATGAAATTCACTTTAAAAAATAAAAAAGACTTTACACTAGAAAAACAAATGTACCAGTCAAGAAATGGGCAACTGAATTGAACAAACATTTCACAAAAATGAGATACAAATGGCCAATAGATACATGAAAAAATGATCAACATCATTAGCAATCAGGAAGATGCAAATCAAAACTATACTGAGATTCTAACCCCCATCAGAATTGCAAGGATATAGAAGTCAAATAATAAGCATTGGTGAGGATATAGGGAAATAGAAACTTTTCTACACTCCTTGTGAGAGAGCAAACTAGTTCAGCCTCTATGGAGATCAGTGTGGAGATTCCCTAGAAAACTGGGAATGAATCAGGCATATGATCCAGCTAAACCACTCCTGGGTATCTTTCTTTCTTTTCTTTTTTTTGGGGGGGTGGGTGGGTCTGGGGATGGAACTCACGGGCATTCGACTTCTGGGCTACACCCCCTGCCCTATTTTTATTCTTTATTTTTAAACCGGGTTTCACTGAGTTGCAGAGGGCCTCACTAAGTAGCTGAGGCTGTCGGCAAACCGCGATCTTCTGGTCTCAGCCTTCTGAATGCTGGGATTACAAGTGTTCGCCACCATGCCTGGCTCCTGGGTATCTTTCCAAAAGGGTTGAAACAAGAGAACTACAGTAATATATGCATACTTATGCTCATAGTAGCACAATTCACAACAGCAAAACTATGGAACAAACCTAGGTATCTATCAACAGATGAATGCCAGTGGTAGTTTAATATAGGTATATAGCATTATTTCAACTGTCACCTTCTTTGAACAAGATATACTTTTAAAATTTAATAGCAGATTAAAAAAATATCTAGGACAGAAGAAATGTAAGCCTGAGATGGTCTGTGTGTGTGTGTGTGTGTGTGTGTGTGTGTGTGTGTGTGTTTGTGTGTTTTGTTTGTTTTATCAATTCTGATGGGACAATAATAAAGGATTCTGCCTTAAGTAGGTGGATATTAGAGAAATAAGAATATTTAGTAGTGCTTTTACTCAACCTAAGAAAAAATACATTTCAAACACCAACAGCAATAGTTAAATTTAGAAGTATGATTCACTAAAATATCTTGAGATGGGAATATAGTAAAAGAGAAATAAAAAAGTCAGAGATGAGATGAGATTAGAATAAATTACATGGGTTTTAACTAACCTTATACCAAGCTCTCAGATGTCCATATTGTATCTTTATTTATTTTTAACTTAAAAAATTATGTGTGTTGTACTGGAGATTGAAGCAGAGTAATTTATCTCTGAATTATAACCCAGGAGTTTAATATTTTTTCTTTAAAAATGGTCTTGCTAGACTGCTGAGAGACTAGTTACTAAGGCTATCCTCAATCCAACAATCATCCTGTCTCATCTCTCCAAGTACTGGGATTCACTGTGCCCAGATCTTTCTTGGACCTTAATCTGTGACCACAAATATGGTACAAGTTTTGGAAAGACAGATGCAAGAAAATAAGTAAATATATGAATATATGTAGTGAGGAATGAATTGAACCTGGAACCTGGAGTATTGTACCTCTGAATTATACCTCTAATTCTATTTTATTTAGCTATGCTTTTACTTTATTTTTTGTACATTGTAGTCATAAATCTTAAAGGGTACAAGATAGAAGAGGAATACATGTATATATCACTCATTTAGCCCTTTTCCAATTTCCACCCCATTTCCTCCCTGTCCCTCCTTCTCATGTTTTGCTTACTAATTAATTTGGATATGTCTGTGAATGCACATCATGTGCATTAGAGAATTTTTATTTTCCCCCTTTCATCCACCACAGATCACCTTATTTGCTCATTTATGCTTTTTCTTAGGCTAGAGTTTCTCCTTTGATCCTTTTTCCTCCTAGCTTTTGCATATCAGGGGAAGCATCTTATTTTTTTAAGTATTGTGACTGACAAATATTATTTATGAGAATATTATGCTAAGTGAGATTAGTCAGATTTAGAAGTAAAAGGTTGTATATTGTACATTATATCTTATATGTTGACACTATAGATAAATTGTGACACAAAATGATCTTCAGATAAAGGGTGTGTTTTTTGAGGGAGACAATGCAGGGGATAGTTCAAATAATGACATTTACATATATAAAATATTTTTAAATTTTTTGTTTTATATTTTTTGGAGCATTGCATTTATACATCTTAAAGGGGTACAAGATGATAGAGGCATACATGCACACATCACTCATTTAGCCCTTCCCCAATTTCCACCCCATTATTTCATTTCCCTTCCCCTTTCCTTCTGCTCATGTTTGGCTTAGTGTTTGACTTTTATATATTTGTGTATGTACATCAAGTACATTAGGAAATTTTCCTCTTCCCTCTTCCATCCCCCTCAGTTAGGTTGCCTTATTTGCTCATTTATGTTTTCTCCTTCTTTGTTCAGTGTTCTCCTATGACTTTTTTTCTTTCTAGCTTTTGAATATTGGGGAGAGCATGATTTTTTTTTGTGACTGACTAATCTCACTTAACATAATGTCGTCCCCTTTCATCCATTTCCCTGCAAATGAACAGTCACAATAACATACGTGGGAAGAGGAGAAAGTAAGGTGGAATCCAGAGGGGAACACACCAAATGTTGAGTGCATGTATGTTCTTATCAATCTGAACCTCATTATGATGTATAATTACAGTACATCAATAAAAATATTTTTAAAAAAGAAAACTACCTGTCCTTGGGGCTTCAATTTTTGTGTATGTCCTTATTGACTCAGTATCTTAAGGATCCTGGCCCCTTAAAAATACTGTGTTTTTAACATCTAGGTAGGATATTTGTTCTCAGACAAATAACTTGCTGGACTGTGTGTTGTTAAAATGTCAGTTTTTAAAGTTATAGCTGGTCACACACAAGCACCACAGGAAACCATTGTCCACCAAATAAACTTTCAAACCCAAAGTAAAAATGTTTTTCTTTGACATAATAAACATTGCCTTGTGGAGTTAAAGATTAAAGGGAGACATTTATTTTACTGAGCTATTGAATCTACAGTAAGGTACCTGAAATCCCCAGGGTGGTGCACAAAGGAAGTGACAGCAATATGTTTGTGTGTCTTTAAATACATTCTATTGTGAGTGCCAAGCTACAGAGATGACTCTTTCTGAGGAATAATAGGCAACTTTCTACCCCGAATATGAATGGACTTCTCGCTGGCTGTTTCCTAGGCTTCAAATACATGGGCAGGTTTTGTCCACCCATTCCTTCCCTGTGAATGCAGATTTGCAGGCCCTGCTCCAAAAGGCTGTACAGCTGACTTTGCTTTGGAAGTACAGTTTTACCACCCAACCCTAGGTATTCCACACTTTATCTGCCTTCTACCTAAAATCATCTCTTTACAAACTATCTCCATTTTCACCTTCAGCATAATCTGAGGAATCAGTTAAAATTAAATGTTATTTAAAATTATGTTTCAAAGGAAAGTAAATAGGCTGTTCAAGGTTTCTCAACTGTATCACTTTATTTTAATTTACTGTCAAGTTCCTTTAGGTCTTTCTGGGCATGGTGGTGCATGTAATTGTAGTACTTGGGAGGATAACAGATTTAAGGCCTACTTCAACAATTTAAGAAGATCCTCAGCAATGAAGCAAGACAAAGTAAAAAATAAAATAATTATATATATAATATATATATACTATAATTATATAATTATATATAATATAATTATTATATAATTACATTATATTCAAATAATTATATTCAAAGTAAAAAATAAAATGAGTTAGGTGTGTAGCTAAAAGGTAGAATGCCCCTGTGTTCATTTCCAGATACTACAAGCACACACACACACACACACACACACACATTAAAAATGAACAAAAACAAAAAAATTACAAAATTAATTTAATTGAGATCATTTAAGTTTATATCCTTGGACCCTGGCATATATAATACCTTCTGCCTCTCTCTTCTCTGACCCTTATTCAGACTTAATATCAAATCTATACCTTAACTTAACCAATTTTTGTCTTTCTCAGGCCAATCAAAAATTTCATTTGTAGTGGAGATGTTTTTAAAATCTGAGGAATTTTATGTATGAAAAAGCATTCACACTAAATGCATTTGAATTAACTTCTTAGACATCTATTTAACAGCTAATTTGCAGTTATAAATTAAGCTATTAACAATGCAAGATCTTTCACATACTAAATAATCAAAATCCAGCTGAACAGAACCCATCAACAGTAATTAATTAAATACAATAAATTTTATTGAATTAAAAAGATGATTATAGATATTTAATCAGTATTTTCTGAGCAAATTAATTAAATTAAATGTTTTATTACTTTTTAGCAGACAAAAGAAACATGAGTATTGGAATAATTAAAAATAATTAATGTGCTTATATTTAACTAATTATGAAATTTGCTAGCTAAGGTTTATTTTTTTCTTTATAATTCTAGTCTTACATCTGAATCTACAGTGCTATTATCAAGTATTCATTGTTATAACTAGTTAGAATTACTGAGAAGGATAAAACCTTAGATGTTTGCAAGTTGAAGATTTGGGGGACATGAATAAAATCTTGTTCCACTGATTCCATGAGCATTATAACTTATATAAGACATTTGCAAACTTTTTTAAAAGATAATGTTTCTTCAGAGTGGACAGAATTTTCTGCCAAATCTCTTTGGGAGTGGAGTGGCATTTAATTTGCATGCAGTGTACAAACTGTACTCCTGTGCATGGCATCTCTGACAATTTTCTTTCAGTGATAAGTAGAATAAAACACTAATACTTTCTTTAAAATCTTTCACTTGCCTGTGAAAATTAAATCATAGTGTCAGAAAATTATCCACAGTGTTTAAAAATTTGGTTTTGCTTGAATACTATCTCTGCACCAGCTATGCGACCTTGATAATTTACTAAACTGCGGTCACACTTTTCTTTCGTATGTGTAATATGGATGTAATGAGAGTATCATATTCAAAATACTCTTGTGAAAACTTGCTGTCAACATACTTTAATGCCTTAAATCAGTGCTCTGGCACAGATTTCTTTTCTATCTTCATTGTGATTGCTTTCATATTCAAAATACTCTTGTGAAAACTTGCTGTCAACATACTTTAATGCCTTAAATCAGTGCTCTGGCACAGATTTCTTTTCTATCTTCATTGTGATTGCTTTCAGTATAGAAATAAGAAAGGAATGCCCTTCCTTTTTCAAATGCCCCTTGTTATTTTGCATGTTTGCTGTCATTATGCTGCTATTATGACATAAATGTTTCATTACAATGACTTTTTTCTAAGATGATCATTAAGACATGAAAGATCTTTCCCCAAAAAGTATTATGCTTCTGTATACCAAAGGAAATATAATCAGCTTCTGTGAGTCAAACTAGAAAATTACCCTTTAGTGGATGAAATCAAAGAATGAGAAGGCCATTTCAAAGAATGCATTACAGCTTAAAATGTGTATAATTTTGGTTAACTTAGGCTAACAATAAAAAAGTGTCATTTATTAATATTATGGGGAAAATACACATTTTATATCTAATTAAATGTACACAAATAGTAGTTGACTGATAAAGATGTTAGAATTTTATAACAATACAAATATAACTACCTTATCTTGTGTCAGAATGCCTATCTTCCTGAACACTAGGTGCTGTTTAGTTTGATCTGATCTGATCTGGAAGGACTGTCTAATTTCTATACCTCTTTATCTTCATCAGCTTCTGTTTAGGTTCTTGTGGCTTTACATAAGGAACCACATTTAATTCAGACACTAATTATGTGAGCTTGTTTTTTTTTTCATTTTCAAGATGAAGAAGATTGTAAATGATGGCAGCTAATAAAATTGGGAACTTTGCAGCTCGGGTAAGAAAAGGACTGAGCCAGTGAAATTCTCTCAGTTTAAATGAAAAGGATAGTCCCAACTCACCAGACATTTCAAGTCAGTGTTTCTCTTAGATTAACGTTGCAATTATTTTTTGATTAAAGGTTCAAGATTAGAGAGATATAAACAATGTTATTAATAAATTTCTAACTTTTAAATCTTTATAACAGTCTTGGTGATAGTTCTTGAATATGGCACCAAAACAAACAAGATACTAAGAAAGCAAATTAAACTAAAGCCCTCTGCACTGCAAAAGAAATAGTCAACAGAGTGCAAGGACAACCCACAGAACAAGAAACAATCATTGCAAATTCTATATCAAATAAAAATTTAACAGTCAAAACACATAAGAAACTCAGCTGCAAATAAATAAATAAAAAATCCAAACATATCAAAGTCAATCACTAAGCTAAACTTGAGAAAGAAAAAGGAAAAAGAGTATGAGGTGGGAAATGGGGAAGTGATGTGTACAGATATACCTCTATCATCTTGTACCCCATTAAAATGTATGACTACAATGCACCAATTTAAAAAAGCCTAAATCAAAATAAAACAATGCCCCAATAAAATAGGAAAAGAGGACATGACAGATACATATTAAAGTTATTTAAATGACAAATAAATTTATGACATGGTGAGCAACAATACTCATCCTCCAGGAAATGCAGATTGAAACAATGAGATATCAGCTTAAATCTGTTAGGATGGGTATATACACATACATATCCTGTTCAGTATTAATAAAAATACAGATTTGTAAGAATTTAATACAAAACAATAAAAATGTCCTCAAAAAATAGAACTTCCACAAGATACAGTAATCTTATTTCTTGCAATTTAGATCAAGACGGAAAAGAAATATCTGAATTCTCATGTTCATGGCAGCATTATTCACAATAGCCAAGAAATGGCAGAAAATGAAATGTGATTAGACAGATGACAGATGAATAAATTAAATGTGCTAAGACTACTGAATATTATTTAGCCTTCATGAAGAAGTAACTCTTTCATTTTTCAATAAAATGAATGAAACAGTACATTACTATGATAGGTAAAATAAGCCACTCACAGAAGGACAAATACTCCACAATACTACTTTTATAAGTAATCTAAAATAGTTAAATCTATAGAAGCAGAGACTGGAATGGTTGTTTCCAGGAAGGTAATATGATATCGGTCACAGTATACAAACTGTGGTCAGTTTTTCAGGATAAGTTCTAGAGCGATACTATACATCAGAAATTTTATGGTTAATTTTTACTATACTGTTAACCATAGAAATTTTATTGGTATAGAAAATCTTTTCTAGAAACAATGAATTTTCCACATTTCAGGATGATAGCACTGAGACTAAGAGACTAGTAGGTTAAATAATATGTCAGGTCTACAGTTGGTACCTGGAGTTGATGAGATTTGCATCCTTGACAGATATTAGTGTAAAATAAACCTTGACAATTTTGGCAGGCATGCAGAGGAGTTGGCCAGAGAAGCCATTCACCTGTTCAGGGCAGTGTTTCTTTATTGGGATGAATTGCCTAGTGTTGTCTTGTTTTACTTATGAGAAGTTATAGGATAAATCATGACCCTCAAATGATAAAAAATACCCAGAAAATATTCATTATGTACCAAAGCATCAAAAAACACTACCCTTAACCAGGCACGGTGGCACATACTTGTAAACCCAGTTCTTGGGAGACTGAGACAGGAGGATCTCAGGTTGAGTGCTAGCTTCATCTACTTAGTGAAACTTTCCACAAGTTAGAGAGACTCTGATTCAAAATAAAGAATAAAAAATGGGCTGGCAGTGTAACTCAGAAGTAAAATGCCCTAGGTTCAATCTCTAGTACTAAAAAAATTAAAACTACTCTAAAACCTTAAAATTTATTACTCTTGAAATAAACAAAAAAGCATAACTTAATGTTCGTAATGACTTTGTGAACATCAGGAACTTGAAATCTCTTCTCTTTGTTTGGACTTTTTTATCCTATATAAAAGAACACTTTCTTTTTTTTTTCCCTCCTCTGCTTTGCTGATATTTTATGTCTATATTTTTTTTCTTTAGAAATGTCAACATATGGAAGATATTTACAGAAAATTTATTATATCAGCAATCAGATTTTTTGGTTGCATACTAATAATAACTTCACCCTGACTTATTCAAGAAATGTGGTAACACAGACAACTATTTCACAAATGGTTAACCACTGTGGTTTGAAATCTGTACATAGCTATTGGGTTTATGCAAAGAAATTATATTCATGATCTAGGCCAGTTTTTTACCTGAATTATTATGTAGTCATGGTGATTCAGTCATTGCATCAACAAAGTGTTTTAAATTTAATATTAAAATTTAATTATACAATTCAAAACTACTAAAAATATGAAAGGTTTCTTCCTTGTCAAAGCACCAGATATGAGTATTTTAAAGGGTTTGTTTCCATTTTGTGTATAATCCTGCTTATTTTTTAAAGTTTCAAATTATAGGTGTAGTGGAAGGCTTTTTTATTACTCTGTGCTTTGTGAATTCTGAATATTGTAATATAACCTATTAGAATCGATGTACTGTATCATTACATATTATAGGTAAACTCATATACCACTAATGTGAGAGGGGTTGTAAAATTGAAATAGAATAACAATTCTTTTCTGGTTTCCCTGGTGCTTTATGTACTTCATTTAGTAAAAAACATAAAATGGTCAGTAAAATATTTACTAAGACTTTGAAAGTCTCTAAAGGCATAAATTGAATTGTGCAGTATCTCTAGTTTTCTATAAAGCACGTTGCTTCAAAATAAAGCAGTCCAGAATTTTTGTTTTGTTTTTATTTCAGAATGCATGCCTTTTTAGGCTAATCTATTTAAATCTAGCAGTAGAGAACATTTTCTTTGAAATTCCTAGGAATTTCTGTATGGCTTACTGATAAAATATTACAAGAAATATAGGAGGCTTAAATTTATTTTATGTAAAACTTTATAATACTTTTACATATTTAATTACCTCAAGGCAGTGTAACCTGAGTCTAAGAAGAAAGCTAACATTTTAAAATTGAGAAAAAAATTATAGTTTTGTTAGTAGCTTCTGCGTTGTGCCATTACTGTATCTCTGTCTTTCTGAATTTGAATGTCTCACCCCCAATTGCAAAAGTTCCTTGTATTTGCCTCTAGGTTTTGGGGACACATGGCAAATCATTTAATAGTAAGGAATTGAGGCTGAAAATATGTCACACAAACACAGAAGACATTACTGGGAGGAGAATCAGGAGAATGCAGTGCACTCATAAAAATAACAGGTGCTCCACACCTGCTTTCCTGGTATCATCTGGACGAGAGTAGATGGAGCATTATCTTCAGTATTTCTTGATGGCTAGACAGGCTTGGCTGTTTGTCACCTACAGGGAAAGCTCACTCACCTTGCTGACTGAGGCTTTCACATCCTATGTTCATTTTATTTCCAATTGGCATTAGTTTGATTATGTTTCTTAAACAATGTAATGCATATTAATTAAAAAATAAAAGTTTACATTTCCCAGATAAAATGTTGATTTTTACTCCATCTAAACTTGTCCCACAAAGTAACTGCTGGGCCCACCTACATTAGCATTTGAAAAAGTAAGTTGCATTTTCTTGTTTTTCTTTTCTTTTTTTTTTTTTTTTTCTTCTTGGGATCAAACACAGGGGTGGTCTACCACTGAGATATGTCTTTCTACAAATGGATAGTCAGTACTCCAAGCACCATTTGTTGAAAAGGCTGTCTTTTCTTTGGCTTATGAGTTTGGCTTCTTTGTCAAAGGTCAATTGACTATAGGTGTATGAGTTTGTTTCTGTATCTTCTATTCTATTCCACTGGTCAGTATGCCTGCTGATGTGCTAATACCATGTTCTTTTTACTACTAGTTCTTTATAGTGTAATTTGTAGTCCAGGATTGTGATGCCTCCTGCCTGTTTCTTATTGCTGAGTATTGCTTTGGCTATTGTGGGTCCTTTATTTCTTCATATAAAATTTATGACTGATGTTTCTAGGTTTATAAAGAATGTTATTGGTATTTTAATAGGAATTGCATTTAATCTATTGATCACTTTTGGCAGAATGGCTATTTTAATGATATTTTTCTGCCTAAGGTCTTCTAGATAAAGGAGAATCATGTCATCAGCACATAGAATCTTTTTTTTTTTTTTTTTTGTACTGGGAGTGGAACCCAGGGGCTTTCCACCTCCAGATTATACTCCCAGACATATTTTCTATTTTATTTAAAAACAGGGTCTCACTAATTTATTGAGAGCCTCACTAAGTAGCTGAGGCTGGCTTAGAATCAGTGTGATCCTCCTGTCTCAGCATCCCAAGCACAGAGATTACAAGTATGTGACACCATACCCGGCTGAAAATAAGAATAATTTTGGTTCCTCTGTTCCTATTTAATTTTTTTATTTCTTTCTTTTGTCTTATTGTTGTGGCAAGAGTATCAAGGACTATATTGAAAGGAATGGTAATTGTGGGCATCTTTGTCTTGTTCCTGATTTTAGGGAAAATTCTTGCAATTTTTTCCTCATTCAGAATAATGTTGGCTTTGGGTTTATTGTATATTACCCTAATGATGTTGAAATATGTTCCATCTATTCCAGTTTTCTGCAGTGTTTTTTTTAACATGAATGGGTGTAGGATTTTGTTAAATGCTTTTTCAGCATTTATTGATATGATAATGTGGTTTTTGTTATCAGTTCTATTTATGTGGTAAATAACATGATTTAATTTGCCTATGTTTAAGCAGCCTTGCTTTTTTGGGATGAAACCAATTTTGACCTGGTGTACAATTCTCTTGATATGATTTTGAATGCATATAAATGGTATTTTGTTTAGAATTTTTGAATCTTTGTTTATTAATGATATTAGTTTGTAATTTTCCTTTCTTGAGGTATCTTTATTTGGTTTGGGGATTAATGTGATACTGGCCTCATAGAAGTAATTTGGGAGAATCCCATCGATTTCAATTTTTGAAGAACAAGTTTTGAAGTATTGGTATTAGGTCTTCATTAAAGGTTTTTGTAGAATTCATCTGGAAACCCATCAGGGCTGAGGCTTTCTTTGATGGCAGAATTTTTATTTTTGTTTCTATCTTTTTGCTTACTATTTGTTGGTTTAGGCTTCCTATGTCCTCTTGGATCAGTTTAGGTAAGTTACATGTGCTAGAAATTTATCAATTTCTTCCATGTTTTCTAGTCAATTGGAATATAAATTTTCTAAATTGTTTTTGATAATTCTTTCAATAGCCCCACTCTCTGTGGTGATGTCTCCTTTTTATTTTTCTAATTTTAATAATTTGAATTGAATCTTTCCTTTTCTTTGGTTAGGTTGATCAGGGGTTTGTCAATCTTATTACTCTTTTCAAAGAATCAGCTTTTTGTTTTGTTGATTATTTGACTTTTTTGTTCTTTATTTCTGCTCTGATTTTAATAATTTTCTGCCTCCAGCTAGCTTTGAGATTAGACTCTTTTAGTCTTTTTAGGTTCTTGAAATGTGTCATTAAGTTGTTTACTTGGTGAATCTCTTTTCTTATCTGTGCACTCAATGCTATAAACTTTCCTCTTAAAACCACCTTCAAAGTGTCCCATAGATTATAATAAGTAGTATCTCTGTTTTCTTTAATTCCAGAAATTTCTTTATTTCTGATCTTACCCACTTGTTGTTCAATAGTGTATCATTTAATTTTTCATGTACTTAAATAGTTTCTTTTGGTCTTTCTGTTGTTGATTTCTACTTTCATTCCATTATAGTCTGAAATGATGGAGGGAATTATATTACATTGTTTGAAATTACTGGTGATTTCTTTGTGGCCCAGGATGTAATCTATTTTGGAGAAAGTTCCATGGGCTGCTAAGAAGAATCTGTACTCTGCTGTTCCTGATTGAAATATTCTTTATATATCTATTAGGCCAATTTGGTTCATAGATTTTTTTAGTTCTGAAGATTCTTTAGTCATCTTTTGCCTTGAAGATTGATATAGTGATGTGAGAGGTGTGTTGAAGTCTCTCAGTATTGTGGCTGCACCCACATTGGGGCATAAACATTTAGTATCATTATAACTTCTTTATGGAGTGTTATTTTTAATAAAAGAAAGTGACCTGCTTTGTCTCTTCTGATGTATTTTAGCTTAAAGTCTGTTTTGTTGGATATTAGCATTGCCCCTGCCTGTTTTTAGGCTCCATTAACATGGTATATCATTTTATATCCTTTCACTTTCAGTCTGTGAATGTCTTTGGCTGTAAGGTGAATTTCTTCCAGAAAGCATATATTTGGATTATGGATTTTTATTCTCATATATATATATATATATATATATATATATATATATAATTTTTTTAGATACATCACTTTGGAATACAAGGCTTGAGAGGATATACAAGCACATATCATCCATCCAAAAGCCCTCATTTAATCCCCATCCCATTCCCTCCCCCTCCCTCGATCAGATGCTTAATTGTTTACACTCCTCATGAGTTTTAAAGATATTCCATCTTCCCCCATTCCCTTCCCTCTGATTGGTCACTTTAATTGCTTTTCAATAGGGCCCTTTCTACTACTCGACCTCCTCCTGTACCCACTTTCCTCCTAGTTCTTGCTAATTAGGGGAAGCATCTGTGTTTTATTTTCTGTGCAATTTCTCTGTGCATGCCGCATTGCAAGTTCCGATCCCACTCTTGATGTCCCCAGTAGTAGCCTGGCCACCCGAAGGACTCTGATCCCGACCTTGCTGGCTCCAGCACCGGCCTTGCCTCATGGGAGGCCCCATCCTGGCCTTGCTGGCCCCCGCACCGAACTAACCCCTCGGCTGGCTCCTCTCCCAGTCTCAGAGGCCCCAGCCCCAGCCTAGCCTCACAACAGGTTTCGATCCTGGCCTCGCTGACCCTGGCACTAGCCTAACCCTTCGGCAGGCTCCTATTCTGCTATCACAAGTCCCAGCTTCATCCTTGCCTCACAGCTGTTTCTGATCCCAACCTCGCTGGCCCTGGCAATGGCCTTACCCCTTGTCAGAGTCTGATCCTGGCCTCATAGGTCCCAGCACCAGTCTTGCCTCACAGCAGGCTCTGATCTCGACCTTGCTGGCCCTGGCACAGGCCTAACCCCTCAACTGGCACTGATCCCTGCCTCAGAAGCCTCAGTAGCGGCCTTGCCTCACGATAGGCTCCAGTCCTGGCCTTGTTGGCCCCGGCATTGACCTCATCCCTCAGCAGCCTCCAATCCCAGCTCACTGGCCCCGGTACAGGCCTTGCCCCTCGGCAGGCTCCTATCCAGTCCTTGGAGGCCCCAACACCTGTCTTACCTCACAGCAGGCTCCTATCCTGGCCTCGATGGCCCCGGCACTGGCCTAACCCCTCAGCAGACTCCGACCCTGGTCTCAGAGGCCTCAGCACTGCCCTTGCCTCACGGCAGGCTCTGAACCCAGCCACACTGGCTCCGGCACTTGCCTAATGCATCATCTGGCTCCGATCCCAACCTCAGAGGTCCCAGCACCGGCCTTGCCTCATGGTAGGCTCCCATCCCGGCCTTGTTGGCCCTGGCCCTGGCCTAACCCTCGACAAGTTCCAATCCTAGCCTCGAAGGTGCCAGCACTGGCCTTGTGTCACAGCAGGGTCTGATCCCGGCCTTGTTGGCCCCGGGACCAGCCTAACCCCTTGGCAGGCTCCAATCCCGGCCTTGGAGGCCTCAGTAGCAGCCTTGACTCACAGCAGGCTCTGATCCCAGCCTCACTGGACCCAGCACCAGCCTAACCCCTCGGCAGGCTCCGATCCCAGCCTCAGAGGCCCTGTAACATGCCTTGCCTCACAGCAGGCTCCAATCCCGGCCTCACTGGCCCCAGCACCGGCCTCACCCCTCAGCAGGCTCTCATCCGAGCACCCTCTTCACCCAGCAGGTTGTCTCACTTTCCCAAGGGTGTGTGGTGGTAGTATTCTGCCTCTGAGTTAATTTCTTCCAAAGTTCCAGGTGTATTACATCAGATCTCTGCCTCCCCTGAGTACTGGCCGCTGCCAATGTGACTGTCTCCACCATTTCAAATCTTTTCCAAATTCTTTTCCCATACCGCATAATGTCCAGTCTTCCTAAGCATGCACAACAGTAGCATTTGACCTTTGGGTAATTTCTTCAGAGGATCAGGGTGGGTTGGATCAGATGACTGCCTCTCCCAAATCCAAGCCTCTACTGCCATCTTGGCCACTGCTGCCACCACCGCCTTCCTCCTAGGTCTCCGCTAGACTCTCTCCTTACAGGTGATGTCTCGGATTTTTAACGATATGAAGAAGTAGCAATCCTCCTTCGTGGGGAATTTTTCCAAAAGTTCCAGTTCAAATGGATATATTTTGTCTGCATCTCCAATATTCTAGCTGCTGCTGCGGCCATCTTAACCCCTGTCGAATATTTGTCTTTTTTTTTCCCCTTTTTTTAAATTTTAATAAGAGAAGAGAATATATGTGGTTTGGGGAGGATGTGGGATCAGGCACTAATTAGCGATGAAATTTTTTTTCTTTCTGGGTGGGAGGGGGGTCTCCTAAGGGTGCCCCACCCAGAGTTGGGGCCATGCAGCCCAGAACTCTGGGGCCTTCCAAGTAGTGGGGGGTCACCAAAGGGTGCCCCGCCCATGCCTGCCCACCCTCCGGGTTTGGGGCCATGTGGTCCGGACCTCCTGGGCCTTCTGGATGTGTTTGGGGGTGTCAACTCTGTATTATGTTTTTAATCCACATTGTCAGTCTATGTCTTTTGCTGGGTACGTTAAGTCATTTGACATTCAAAGTTATTATTGAAATACAATTTTTGTTTCCTGTAATTTTGTGTTCTAACTTCTCTTTGGTATAATATTATATCTTCTTTACTAAGATGCCCTGCTGATGAACTCTATCTCTTCTCTGGTTCTAAACTTTGCTCCTTTTTTCTTTTTTATAGTTTATTTCTTTAAGTATTTTCTCTAGTGTTGGCTTAGAATTGATGAAATTTTTGAGATTTTGCTTATCTTGAAATACTTTTGTTTCTCCATCAGTTTTGAATAATAATTTTGCTAGATATAGCAGTTTTGGTTGAAAGTTGTTTTCTTCCAGGATCTGGATCACATCATACCAATCTCTCCTGGCATTCATGAATTGGGTTGTATAGTCTGGGGTGATTTTTATTGTTTTGCATCTATATGTCACCTATTCTTTTGTTCTCACTGTTTTTAAGATTCTTTCTTTCGCCTCTATGTTGGTCATTTTGATTATTACATGATGTAAAGAGGATCTTCTTTAAAAAAAAAAAAAAGTTTTCTATATGTCTCCTGAACATGTAAGTCCAAGTCTCTTTCCATGATTGGATAATTCTCTGAAATTATTTATCTAAAGACATTACGAATACCCTTGGTCTGTACCTCTAGTCCTTCTTCAGTACCTTTTATTCCTAAGTTAGGATGTTTCATGTTGTCCCATTGTTTTTGGGTGCTTAGGTTTTGTTGCTTTAATAGTTTCTGTTTGCTATTGACTATGCTTTTGGTTTTGAATGGACTGTCTTCTAAAAGTTATATTCTTTCTTTCATTCCATCTAATCTTTCAGAATTTCTTTCTTTTGTTGTCTTCATTTAATTTATTGACTCTTTCATATCATTCCAGAGCTCTTTCTGATTCTTAGTTTCTCCATTTCCTCTTTCTTTTCTTGTACAGTTGCTCTGAGGTCTTTCATCATATTTTAGATCAGGATTCAGAATTTTTCTTCTTGTAGTTCTTGTATTTTAGTATTTATGATTTCAGTTATTTCTTCATTGTTCCTAATTCTCATACTTTCAAGAATCTCAGGCTTGTTTTTATGATGTCTTGGCATCTTTTGTGGGTATTATGGCTAATCCAATCTTACTAGTAGGAATTTATAGTTGTCAGCAGGTAAGCAGTGCTTTTTCCAATGGTGAAAGTTGTGTAATAGGGAGGAGCTAGGATAATGGGTACAGGAATCTGGTAAGGTAGAATATATGATTATGTTGACTAAGAATTTAAGTATAATAAGGTAGTATCTGGTTGAGAATGAGAGAAAGTTAGATAGTAGGACTTGTGTAGTTAGTACAGTGTTTAAGTATGGAAATATGAAATACCTTGAATATTACTCAAGGAGATACAGTAAGGGGAAAAATTTTTGAGAGAAGAGACTAGATAGGCTAGAATGAGGAAGTTTGTGAAATGAATGGAAGGAAGGAGCAAACAAACACAAATAAAGTAACAAAGCAAGATACAAATGCTAACAATTATACATCAAACACACACAAAAAATCCAACAGCCAAAAAAAATATCAGAATGAGAGAAAAAAGGATAAAAATAAAATAAAATAAAAATAATTAGCGACAGTGTGGACAACAAAGCAAAACAATCAACAAAACCAAATAAAAGGAAGGAAGGAAGGAAGGAAGGAAGGAAGAGAAAAAAAGCAATAGTCCTACTAATTTATAAGTTTATGACTAAGCCCGTATAATATCTGTATGTCTGATCACTGTGGTAAATTATAGGGTAAATTCCAATGTGTATTATTTGCTCTGTAAACTTTTTTCACCTATTGAATCCATGCTCTGGGTGTCTGTGCCCCTCTCTCACCTCTGACAGCATATTGTTTAGGTGTCAGGGACTCAGGTGGCACTGTTACTGAATTCTTTTTAAGTCTAGGATTCTGTAATTTTCCAGCATGTGATCTGTGGCCCAAGCCATGGGACTCTTCACTTTCCACTCCATTCTTTTTTTTTATTTTATTTACTTTATTTTATTTATTGTGGGTTTGGGGAATGGAACCTAGAGGCATTTGACCTCTGAGATACACCCCCTGCCCAATTTTTTTATTCTTTATTTTGAAGCAGAGTCTCACTCAGTTGCAGAGGGCCTGACTAAGTAGTAGCTGAGGCTGTCCATGAACTGCAATCCTCTGGTCTCAGCATTCCAAATGCTGGGATTACAAGCATGTGCCACCATGCCCGACTTTTCCCACTCCATTCTTTTCTACCCACATTATGCCTGTGTTTTTTTTATCCCCAGAGATGCAGAGGGCATCCAGTGTAGTCTTGGAACAACCCTTTGTGACACTGGGCAGGTACCGCGCCTTGAGCACCTTTTCTGTGTATCTGGAGATTCTAACTAAACTAGCCTGCTGGGTCCTATGGCTATTCTGGGTAGTCTTCCAACAGTATCAAGTAATGACAGTACCAAGCAATGCAGTGGTTACCTGGATGACTGTTCCAGCACACTGGAGGGATCATTGTGTCTCTGAGGGTACTGCCTCTTGTAAGTACATGAGCTTTTGGTGTTTTTCTGCATCCCTGAAGTGTGATGGCAGATGCCACTCACCGCTTAAGATGTTGGAGCTCTGTGGCCACTTTTAAGTTCTTTGATTATTAATCTAGATTTCATGAGGCTGCCACACCGATTTCAGCCAGAGCTGGGGAATCAAAGTTTGGGCCTGTGACCTGTGATGGTGCTGGTGGCCTGGCCGCATCTGCAGCAGGTCTGTTGTGCATTCGGGCTTTTTGCAGTGAATCGTGCCATTCAGAGCACTAGATTCCTTCTGCCTAGTTTCTGGTTCTATTTTGGTTCATAAGCTGTATTTGTTTTGTCAAAATGCGGCCTTCTTGGTAGTTGAACTTTATTTGTTTCAGCTACTAAGATGTGCTGCATTCTGCAGTCGCCATTTTTCCCAAGTCCATTTTTGTTTGTTTGAATTTTGAGGTTTACTTTTTAGAGAACACTGGTACAAGTTCTATATTAAGTACATGTACAAATACTACTAATTATTCAAAACACAAAATGACATGTTGTGCATGATAGCAAACCTCTGATGGCCAGGTGAAATTTTTTTCTCATTATCATTCCCATCCAGAAAAAGAAAGAAGACTTCCAAAAGAGATTTAAATCAAGAGAATTGTATTTCCTTAGAGAGCTCTGATTTTATCTTTGGTCTACCATTACATGTAGCAAACATGTCTCAATTATATGGCTTTTTTAGAACACTGGGTGGATTCAATGGTCCATAGAGTATGTGTAATATATGGGAAGAAAGATAAATAGTCAAATTCTGAATTGAACTACAAATGTACAGGGAAGGAGTAAATACTGAGTGAAAACCAACACATATCCACTTTAATTTGCTCAGTAAGGTGGCAACAACTGTATTTCTTCATTTTTCATAGATAGGAATCTTGGAATGCATTCTACATCCCTGGTGAGACTTAAGTGTATTGTTTATTTACTTAGTAGCACTGGGGTTCAAACCCAGGGCCCCACAGACACTAATGAATTACTCTAAAATGAAATTGCATTCCCAACATTGTCCATTTATTTTAACAACCTTTATAGTTTGTTAGTTATCAATAAAGATACCAAAACGAGAATGCTCAGAATCACTATTTGCATAAATTGTGAATACTTTAGTCAGTATTAGCCTATTTTTAGCTTTCAAATCTTTGAAATGATATATTTTTTCTTTTAACAATTTTTTATTGAACATAAATGGTTTACATTTAAACTATATTTGGTGCCCTCTTCCCCCCCTTTTTACCTTCCCCCCTCTCACCATTGGTTGTCCAGGTTAACCATGTATTGTTCATAATTTTACACATGTTCTGATGTAGACCCTCATTAATCAAGATCAGCCTTCCTCCTCTCCTATCTTTCCATTTAAACTTTGCTGATATTTACCCTCCATTATCTGGAGTCCCACTGGTATCCTTTGTGTTTCCTAGTTTGTGCATATTAGAGGAAACATGTACCTTCTCCTTCTGTGCTTGGCTGATCTCACTTAACATAATGTTCTCCAGGGATTTCCATCTTCTTGCAAATGATATAATTTTGTTCTTCTTTATGGCTGAATAGAATTCCATTGTGTGTATTTCCCACAGTTTTGCTATCCATTCATCTGTTGATGGATATCTGGATTGGTTCTATATAAATTGTGCTGCTATGAACATAGGTATGCATATGTTGCTGTATTTCTCTGAATTCAACCCCTTTGGAAAGATACCCAGGAGTGGTATAGCTGGATCGTATGGTGGATCTATTCCCACCTTTCTTAGGAATCTCCACACAGATCTCCATAGTGGTTGAACTAGTTTGCATTCCCACCAACAGTGTAAAAGAGTTCCTCTTTCCCCACATCCTCGCCAGCATTTGTTGTTGTTTGATTTCTTTATGCTTGCCACTCTGACTGGGGTTAGATGGAATCTCAGTGTAGTTTTGATTTGCATCTCCCTGATGGCCAGTGATGAAGAACATCTTTTCATGTATCTATTGGCCCTTTGTATCTCTTCTTTTGTGAAGTGTCTATTTAGTTCATTTGCCCATTTCTTGATTGGGTTGTTTGTTTTGCTAGTGTAGAGTCTTTTGAGCTCTTTGTATATTCTGGATATTAGCCCCCTGTCAGAATGGTGGCTGGTAAATAGCCTTTCCCAGGAAAGGAAGCTGTAGGCTTCCTCTTTAGGTTATTGATAGTTTCCTTTGATGAAAAGAAACATTTAGTTTGATGCTATCCCACTTGTTTGTTCTTGCTTTAATTTCCTGAGCTTTGGAGGTTTTGTTGAGAAAGTTACTGCCTGTGCCAATATGTTGTAGTGTTGAACCTATGCTCTCCTCTACTAACTTCACAGTCTCAGGTCTAATTTCTAAATCTTTGATCCATCTTGAGTTGATTCCTGTGTTTGGTGAGATATAGGGGTTTAGATTCATCTTTTTACAAATGGTTAGCCAGTTCTCCCAGCACCACTTGTTGAAAAGGCTGTCTTTTCTCCAGCGTATGTGTTTGGCCCCTTTGTCAAAGATTAATTGACTAAAGATGTGTGGGTTTGTTTCTGTATCTTCTATTCTAATCCACTGGTCAGTATATCTGTTATTGTGCCAGTACTATGCTGTTTTTACTACTATTGCTCTATAGTATCGTTTGAAGTCTGGGATTGTAATGCCTCCTGCATGTGTCTTATTGTTGAGAATTGCTTTGGCTATTCTAGGTCTTTTCTTTCTCCATATGAAGTTCATGATTGATTTTTCTAGGATTCTGAAGAATCTCACTGATATTTTAATGGGAATTGCATTGAACCTATAGATCAGTTTTGGCAGAATGGCCATTTTGATGATATTTATTCTGCCTATCCATGAGCATGGGAGATCTTTCCATCTTCCAAGGTCTTCAATTTATTTCTTTAATGTTTTATAGTTTTTGTTGTAGAGGTCTTTTACATCTTGGGTTAGGTTTATTCCTAGATATTTTATTGGTTTTGAGGTTATAGTGAATGGAATTGTTGTTTTTGTTTCTTTCATTGTGGATTCGTTGTTGGCATAAAGAAAAGCCACTGATTTCTTTAGGTGGATTTTGTAACCTGGGACTTTGCTGAATTTGTCAATCAGCTCCAGAAGTCTTTTGATTGAGTTCTTTGGGTCTTCCAGATAAAAGATCATGTCATCTGCGAATAAGAATAATTTTAATTCCTTTCTTTCTATGTGAATTCCTTTGATTTCCTTCTCTTGTCTGATTGCTGCAGCAAGAGTCTCAAGGACTATATTGAAAAGGAGTGGTGATAGTGGGCATCCTTGTCTTGTTCCTGACTTTAGCAGAAATTCTTGCAGTTTTTCCCCACTCAGTATAATGTTGGCTTTGGGTTTACAGTATATTGCCTTAATTATGTTGAAGTACATTCTTTCTATCCCAATTTTTTGCAGTGTTTTTAACATAAATGGGTGTTGGATTTTGTCAAATGCTTTTTCAGCATTTATTGCTATGATGATGTGGTTTTTGTTCTTGGTTCTATTTATGTGGTGAATAACATGTATTGATTTGCATATGTTGAACCAGCCTTGTTTTTCTGGGATGAAACCAACTTGGTCATGATGTATTATTCTCTTGATATAGTTTTGAATGCGTATAGCTAGTATTTTGTTTAGAACTTTTGCATCTATGTTCATTAAGGATATTGGTCTGTAGTTTTCCTTTCTTAAGGTATCTTTATTTGGTTTGGGTATTAATGTGATACTGGCCTCATAGAAGGAATTTGGGAGAGTTCCATCTCTTTCAATTTCACGGAACATGTTATGAATTATTGGTATTAATTGTTTACTGAAGGTTTTGTAGAATTCAGCTGGGAACCCATCTGGGCCTGGGCTTTTCTTTGGCTGGTTGTGCTGCTATTACTGGATCCAGGTGTGAGTGGGTGCAGCTGCCTAGTGCCTGCTGCTATGCTCTTCCAAGGTGTATTGAGCTGTGTTCTCGATTAGAACTGAGCATCAGGCTACCAGGTAGGTGGGAACTCCCAGCAGTGGGCCAGGGGTGCGGGATACGTGTACAAGGGTCCGGGTATATAGGCGGTGTGCAGTGTCCAGCAATGATCTCTGTCTCCCATGTGATGTAGAAGCCGGGGGGGGGGGGGCGCCGAGGAGATTTCAGGGGCACACAGAACTTTCACTGCCTGGAAGGCAGGCCTCCGGCAAGGTGGATGTCTGGGCTCCAGTGGGGACAGGGGCTAGACACACAAGGTAGGCTCCAATTTAGGGGTGGCGATGGCACAGGCACTGACAGCAGGGGTCCGGGGCCCAGACAGGGTATGTGAGGACAGTGCTGGGTTCTGAGCCATGGGACAGATGCCCCGGGCCAGTGCTGGGGTTGAGGCTGGGGCGCTTGCTAGGACCCGCATTTTCCCTGGACGCACTCAGGTGTCTGGCTTCCTTGGTTCAGGCATCCGTGGGAGTCTCTGTGCTGTTGTGATCCAGTCGCTGGTGAGCACATAGAATTCTGACGTGGGTGCTGCTTGCTGCTTAAGATGAGGCCCTATGTCCGTTTTCAGTCCTGGATTATCTTGCCGCGGTGATTTTAGTCAGGGCTCGGGAGTGCCGTTTGTGCTGGCAAGCAGCCCGCGCAGGCAGCCTGCCAGTGGGTGTCCCATTTGTATCTGCAGCAGGTCTGGTGTCTGATCTGTGTTCTTCTTCTTCGAGTTCAGGCTTTCGCCGAGGTACCTGAATCTGTTTTGGTTCCTGGGATGTATTTATTTTCTTGATTAAGACACAGCTTTCTAAGTAGTTGAACTTTATTTTTTTCAGCTCCTGAGAAGTGATGTGTCCCTCAGTCGCCATTTTGAAATCCCTCAGTATTAGCCTTTTTATTTATTTATTTTTTTGCGATACTGGGGATGAAACCCATGGCATTCTACATCTGGACTACACTTGGAGCCCTATTTTTATTCTTTATTTTAAAACAGGGTCTCACTGAGTTGCAAAGGGCCACACTAAGTAGTTGAGGCTGGCCAAGATCCACGAACCTTCTGTCTCAGCCTCCCGAATGCTGGTATTACAAGCCTGTGCCACCATACCCAACTTGTCCACTTACATTTTATGATTGTATATCAGAGTAATAATCATTAGCCTGAGGATATTCTAGAAGAACTTAATGAAAATGCAGATTCCTGGGATTAATGAGTTTTACTGAGTTGGAAACTCTGATGATAAGTGTTAAATGTATTTTTAATGATGGCTCCCAAGAGATTTTTGTAATACCAAAACTTTAGAGCCACTGACCTGTGATTTAAGAGGAAACTGGAATAATGTTCTCAAAAAATTAGAGAATATACCTAAACAGACTGAGAAGGCTCCATTGTCTCCTGATTTTATATATACATACATATATATTTAATGTATTTTAGTCCATTATAAGTTTTATCCTTTCCATACTTCTTTAAAAACATTGCTACAAAAATATTGTTTCTTAAACATAGCTTTTTTTCCCCTACACTATAATGCATTTTATGGTCATGGAGAACAATTATAGTAAAATCCTCCTTCCAGTGAAAATCATTTTGAAACCTGCTTAAGTATTGTCATGCTTAGATTTATGGATTGGAAGTCAATTTGCTGTGGTTTCTGTAAAACTCAGCATATATATGACCATATCCAATTGCTGCAGTATTTCAAAGAGAAAATTGTTTTATATATTTTGCTATTGCAAAGCTTCATGATTTGTCAAACAACCTAAGGTCTTTGTTTTTTTTTTTCCCTAACATCTGCACTTAATTATTATGTCACTCATAAATGTACTGAGTAAATCTGTTCATAACAAAACAAAAATATATTTTTGTATTTGCCATGCATTTGGGAATGTATAATTTCCCTTTGTCGGTGTTTTAATTATATATGAAAATGCACAAACTTAGTGATGCTACAAACACTACCTGAAGAAGTTCTGGAAGAAAAAAAGAGCAAAATATGCAAAAGCAATAGACATTAGTGTCAATTTTTAGTAGTATGGCTTTTAGGTTTTTCCAATTTTTAAGTACCAGAGGCAGCCACATTCGCTGTAATTTTTTTGTCTTTTTTATTGGTGTTTTGTAGTTATATGTCTTAATAGGGTACAAGATGGTAGAGGCATAAATGCACACATCACTCATTTAGCCATTTTCTAATTCCTATCTCATGTCTTTTTTCTTACCTCCTTCTGTTTAGCTGATTGACTTATATATTTTTCAAAATTTACATCATGTACATTAGGAAAATTTCCTCTTCCTCATTTTCATCCTTCTCAGATAGGTTTCCTTATTTGCTCATCTATAGTTTCTCTTCCATTTACAGCTCTGCCTATATATATATTTTTTCTAGCTTCCACATATTGGGGTGAACATTCTCAGTTCTTACTTTTTGTGACTAATTTCACTTAGCACAATGTTCTCCAATTCCATTAATTTCTCTGCAAATGATGTAATTTTTTTCTTTTTTCTGGCTAAGTAGTATTTCATTGTGTTCATATTCCATAGTTTTGTAATCCATTTATTTATTGATGGACATTTTGGCTGGTTCCATAGTTCAGCAATTGTAAATTATGTGGTTATGAACATAGATACACATGTATTCATTTGTATTTTGGTTTCCATTTTTTGGATAGATATCCATAAGTGGCATTGCTGGATCATATGGTAGGTTTGTTCCTATTCTTCTGAGGATCCTCCATACCATTTTCCAAAATACTTGCACTAGCCGGGCATGGTGGTGCATGATTGTAATCTTTATGCTTGGGAGGCTGAGACAGGAGGATCGCGCAGGTTCGAAGCCAGCCTCAGCTGGTTTAAGAGACCCTGTTTCCAAATAAAATATAAAATAGGTCTAGGAGTGTAGCCCGCAGATAGAAGGCCCCTGGGTTCCATCCCCTGTACCACCAAAAACAATAACAACAACAACAACAACAACAACAACAACAACACACACAAAAAAACAAACAAAATACTTGCACTAATCTTAAATCCCTCCAACAATTTCTTGTAGTTCCCACTTCTTCATATTCTCACCAGAAATATTGTTTGTGTTTTGCATGATTGGTATTCTAGTTGAAGTTAGGCAAAATCTAAGGGTAGTTTTGATTTGCATCTTTCTGATAGCTAATAATGTTGAACATTTTTTCATATATTTATTGACCATTTGAATTTCTTATTTTGTGAAGTTCCTATTTAGTTATTTTGCCATTTTTGATAGGGTTATTTGTCTTCTTAGTGGTGAGTTTCTTGAATTCTATATATATTCTAGATATTAGTCCTCAGAGTTGACAAAATTTTTCTCCCATTCTGTAAGTTCTCTGTTTAGTTTCTCAATAGTTTCCTTTGTTCTTCCCTTTAATGCAATCCATATATTAATCTTCCCATGTATTAATTTTTCTTTTAGTTTCTTGTGACTTTGGAGTCTTGTTGAAAAAGTGTTTATCTGTACTTATGTGTTAAAGTGTTGGGCTTATACTCTTTCCAAGGAGCCACAAGATCTCTGATAAGATTTCCAAAACTTTGATTTACCTTGAATTGACTCTTGTGCAGGGTGAGAAAGTGGGTTTATTTATATTTTTTCTGAATATAGTTAGCCAGTTTTGCCAACGCAATATTTTGAAGAGGCTATCTTTTTTCCAATGTAAGTTTTTGGCCTCTTTGTCAAAAACCAATTGACTGTAAGTGTGCAGATTTATTTCTTATTCTTCTATTCTGCTCCTTTGGTCTATGTGTCTTTTTTGTGCCAATACCATAATTTTTATGACTATGGCTTTGTAGTATAGTTAGGTTTATTTGGTTAGGTTTATTTCTAAGTATTTTATTTTTTATGACTATGGCTTTGAAGTCAGGTCTTGTGATGTCTATTGCATGGTTCTTGTTGCTGAGAACTACATTGGCAATTCTGATTTTGTAGTTCTTGTTGTTGTTGATTTTCCAAATGAATTTAAGGCCTAAATTTTCTGTCTGTGAGGAATGACTTTGGTAATTTAATAAATATTGTGTTGAAACTGTAGATTACTTTTAAAGAATGACTAGTTTGATTTTATTTATTCTGCCTATCCAAGAACATGGACAATCTTTCCTACAGTATTATTTGACTTATTTTTTAATGTTTTATAATCTTTTTCTTGAGGTATATTACCTCTTTGGTTAGGTATATTTCTAAATATTTTATTTTTTGTGAGATATTCTGGGTGAAAGTGCTTTCTGGAGTTATATTTCAGTTGATTTATGGCTGGCATACAGAAAAGCTTCTGATTTTGTAAAATTAATTTTGATCTATACATTTTGCTATATTTCTTGGTCAGTTGTATAAGCTTTTTGGTTGGGTTTGTTGGGTCTTCAATGTATAGTATCATGACATCTTTAAGTAGGATAGTTTTAGTTTTTCTTTTCCTATTTGTACCTCATTTATTTTCTTCTCTTGCTTTATTGCTATTGCTAGTGTCTCAAGTACTATATTAAAAAGTGGTAATAATGGACATTCTTGATTGTCCTAATTTTTAGGAGGACTCCTTGCAGTTTTTCTCATTTAATATGATGTTGGCTTTTGGCCTGATGTTGACATATTTTTCCTGTATTCCAATTTTTTGCAGTACTTTTAGCATAAATAGGTGTTGAATTTTGCCAAATGCTTCTTCAGAGTCTATTGAAATGATCCTGTAATTTTTGTCTTTGGTTCTGTTTTTATGATAAATTACATGGGTTGTTTTTTGTATGTTGAACCTGCCTTGCATTCCTGGGATGAATTCTACTTGCTAATAATTTTCTTGAGGTGGTTTTGAATGTGTGTTGCTAGTATTTTGTTCAGCAGTTTTGTGTCTAATATCATAAATGATATAGACCTATAGTTTTCTCTTCTTGAGCTGTCTTTTTTTGGTTTTGTAATTCATGTGTTTTTGGCCTTGTAGAATGCATTTGTAGGAGTACAGTTTCTTTTTTCATGTAATAGATTGAGGAGTATTGATGCTTTTATAAAGGTTTTATTTTATAGTTAATATATTTTTATTGGTGCATTGTAGTCAAACATCTCAACAAGAGATGTGAGGATATCAACAAGACTTGTGAGGATATACAAGGAACACATCTTTCAATTAGCCTTTATGCAATCCCCATCCTATTCCCTCTCCCTACCTCAATCCCATGCTTGATTTAGTAATTGACTTTGATATATTTGTTTAAGTACATCATGTGCTTTAAAGAGATTCCATCTTCCCCCATCCCATATACTCTGATAGATCACCTTAATTGCTCCTCCATAGAATCATTTCTTCAACTAGATTTCCTTCTATTACCCATTTCTTCCCAATTTTTGCGTATTAAGGAAAGCATCTGATTTTTTTTATTTTCTGTGATATTTATCTGTGGATACTGCATTGCAGGCTCTGATCTCACTCTCAAAGGTCCCAGCACCGGCCTTGCTGCTTGGCAGGCTCCAATCCCGGCCTCAGTGGCCCCAGAACCAGTCTTGCTTCATGGCAGGCTATGATCCTGGCCTCACTAGCCCCGGCACCAGCATCTCCACCCAGCAGACACTGATCTTGGCTCACTGGCTCCAGCACTGGTCTTGCCTCATAGCAGGCTCTGATCTCAGCCTCAGAGGCCCCAGAAGCACCCTTGCCTTAAGGCAGGCTCCTATTCTGGCCTTGCTGGCTCCAGCAATGGCCTCACCACATGGCAGGCTGATTCCTCCCTCGGGGACCCCAATATCAGCCTTGCCTTAAGACAGGCTCCTATCCTGGCCTCGCTGGCTCAAGCATCAGTCTTTACTCATGGCTGGTTCCAATCCCATCCTTGCTTCCTCTGGCACCAGCCTTGCCTTAAGGCACACTCCTACCCCAGCCTCGCTGACCCAAATACTGGCCTCACCACTTGGCAGGCTCTGATCCCAGCCTCTCAAAAGCTCCAACACCAGCCTCACCTAATAGCAGGCTCTGATCCTGGCCTCACTGAGCCCAGCACTGGCCTCACTGCTCAGCAAGTTCTGATCCCTGCTTCAGAAGCTCGGATACTGGCATCACCTCATGGCAGGCTTTGATCCTGGCCTCGCTGGCTCCAGTACCAGCCTCACGACATAGAAGGCTCTGATTCTGGCCTCACTGGCCCCAGCACTGGCCTTGCCTCTTGGCAGACTCTGACCGCAGCTTCTAAGGCCCCAGCACTGGCCTTACCGCGTGGGAGGCTCCAATCCTAGCTTTAGTGGCCCCAGCACCGAACTTGTCTCATGGCAGGCTCCAATCCCGGTCTCGCTGGCCCTGCCACTGGGCTTGTCTTAAGGCAGGCTCCTATCCCAGCCTCACTGGTCCCTGCACAGGCCTTACCACATGGCAGTTTCAGATCCCGGCCTCACTGGCCCTGGCACTGGTCTCACTGCCTGGCAGGCTACTATCCTGGCCTCAGAGGCACCGGCACCAGCCTTGCTGTGCAGTGGGCTCTGATCTCTGTCCCTGTGAGCATGTCATCTACAGATGTTCCCTTTTCTCTTCCTTTTTAAAATCTATTTATTTATTTATTTATTGGTGGTACTGGGGTACCTGGAAACCCTTATACTTCTGGGATACACTCCCAGAGATATATTTTTTATATTTTTTTTAATTTTAAAACAGGGTCTCTTTTGCCAGCAAGGCTAGCCTCAAACCTGCATGATCCTCCTGTCTCTACCTCCCAAGCATGGGGATTACAAGTGTGAGCCACCACACAACACATGGCATTCTTCCATTTATTATTTTTCTTAATATGAGAAAGCAGTACATTTCTTTTACAAAAGCTGGGACCCCAAATACCTAGTGGCAATGAATTTTGTCTCCCCTCCAAAGGCAGAGGTCCACAGCTTCACTTCAGAGAACAAGCTCTGCTGCTCCATGTGCAACCTGGCCTCCCATGCTACACAGAGGACTGAGGTGGCCATGAGGGCTGATGTCTCCCAGAGCACACAGCATGGTGGTCCAACTCAGCTATGCAGGGCTCCCTCTGATGCACCCCAAACCCTTTTACCACTTAGCATGTTGTCCAGAATTCCTGAGTATGTGTGGCAGGAGCAGTCTACGTTTGGGGAGATTTCCTCAAAAGTTCAAGGACTGGATCTGTCTGCCCCTCCAAATACTGGTCACCACCACTGCCACTGCCACCACTGCCATCTTGCTTCTCTCCTGAACACCTTTCCCACACAGCATGTTTTCCAGAATTCCAGAGCATGTGTTGCAATAGCAGTCTACCTTTGGGGAGATTCTTTTAAAATTTTAAGGTAGATTGGATTGGATCTCTGCCTCCCACAAATACTGGTCACCCCTTCCACTGCCCCTGCCATCTTGGTTCTCTTCTGAGAAATTTTTACATAGCATATTGTCCCAAATTTCTGAGCATGTTCAGTGGTAGCATTCTACTTTTGGGAAGATTTCTTCAAAAGATCCATATGGTTTGGATCAGATCTCTGCCTCTCCCAAATACTGGCTTCTGCCACCAACCCTGCCACCACCATCTCAGTTTTCTTCCAAACACTTTTCCCACATAGCATGTTGTCCAGTATTCCTGGGCATGTGAGGCGGTAGCATTCTACCTTTGGGGTGATTTCTTCAAAAGATCATCATGGATTAGATCATATCTCTGATTCTCCCTAATACTGGCCTCTGCTGCTGCCACTGCCACAGCTGCCACTGTCACCACTGCCACTGCTGCTGCTGCTACCACCATCTCAGTTCGTTTCCAAACACTTTTCCCACACAGCAAGTTTTCTCGAATTCCTGAGCATGCGCAGCTATAGCAGTCTACCTTTGGTGCGATTTCTTCAAAAGTTTAAGGTGGATTGGATCAGATCTATGCCTCTCCTAAATACTGGCCACCACTGCCCCTGCCACCACAGCCTTCCTCCTGGTTCTCCACTGAGCACCTTCCTTACATGGTATGATGTCCAGAATTCTTAAGCATGTGCAACAGGAACAGTACCCCCTTTTTTTTTCCAAAAGTCCATGGTGGATTGAAAAGGATATGTCTGCATCTCATGAATCTTGTCTGCCACTGCCGCCATTTTGGCTCCTCTTAAATATTTTTAAATAAGAGAAGACAGTATCTGTGTTTTGAAGAGATTTTGAGATCAAGCAATAAGCAACAATGAATTTTATCTCACCTCCAAGAGTGGAGGCTCACTGCCTCACCATGTAGAGCAGGATCTGCTGTTATGAGCACATCACAGCCCCCAGTGCAGCATAGAGAGGTACAGTGGCCAGGAGCACTGAGTTTCCTGGGACATGTGACTTGGCTTCCTGCCTGGCTCCCTCCACCATGCTTGGATCATTTTTCTTACAAGTATGTTGTTAAGAGTTCCCCAGCATGTGTGGCTGAAGTGGTCTTTTCTCTAATCTCTTCTGGGATGTTCTTCCAAAAATCACTTTTCTTGCATGGCGGGTGCCTCCTTGTCATCTTGCTTCTAATTTTGCCATTATCCACTCTCTCTCCTGTATTCTAAATATGAAGTCACAGATTGAAATGCCTCCTTAAATTGTCCCAATCAGATATTAGAGTAAAATCTGGTGTCCAGGGCTTCTCCAAGGAATGCATATCCTTTTTGGCAGCCATGGTCAGAGTGGCCACTGTGGCCACCACTATCTTGACTCCTCTCCATAAAAGTTTTATAAAATTTATGTGAGAAACCATCTGTTTTCAGGATTTTGTGTGATGGTAGGACTTTAATTGAATCTTCAATCTCTTTGATTGCTATTGGTTGGTTTAAATTTTCTATATTATTTGTCTAATTTAGGAAGGTTGTATGTATCTAGAAAATTGTGTCACTATAGTTTAAAATAAATTTCAGAACTATTTTTCACTTTCCTTGCAATCCCATAAAAATTATTAAATTAACTTCATCTTTCTGATTAAAATGCAACTTAGAAAATTTTGAGTATAAAAAGCCAATAATTTATGGTTGCAGATTTTTTTAAATTATTTTACTTAGGTTTTAGAAAATTTGCAAAAATACCAGATAATTTCTTAATAATATGCAGTTTTCTTCTTTGCCAACATTATGGTTAATTTGTTATGACCAATAAGTAAATAATATACATTTTCATCAATTATTACTCATATTTTATTTGTTGTTCTTTAATTTTTTCTTCATGTTCTTTTTGTGTTCTAGAATCTAGTCCCTGAACCATTGATCTATGACAAAAGTCTTTAAGTTCATCTACACATGTGTAGGCTTTTCAAATATCCATTGCTAGTGATGACCTTTAAGGGCTTATAAAGTATTGATCAAGTATTATGAAGAATGACTATGAATTGTATTTCTCTGATGTTATTCTTGCTTACCTGTGAAACATATTATCAGGATGAAGACCAAAAAAAGTGTCAATTTAATATCATATTTACATATATACATATATTTACATATAAATATTAAGCTAAACATAAGTTTAATATTATGACATTTATCTTGATGAATTATTCTTGCCCTCTCCTCTTGCTTCTGCTCAGTGTCTCAACTTTGTGAGGGAAACATGTTCTCAACACCTCCAGCCATTTTCTACAATTCCAGTATGTTTCTATACTGAATTCTGAATTGTACAATCTGGTACACCATGGGAAATAGGGTGAACAATTCCAGTGTTTACATTGTTCCTCATCTTTTGTAAAACCTCTCAGATTAGAAAATATATAAAGTCAAACTAAATAGACACTTTAAAACTAGAAAACATAACAGCTGAAAAATATCTATGGATATGTAACAGCAAAATTCAAATGACAGAAGAATGAATCAATGTTGTGAAATAAATATTAATCAATAATGTGAATGTGGATCAATGTGAAGATCAGAGACAAAATATTGTAAATATCTTAGTATTGGACAAAATAAATCTAATTTTGTCTCATTGAAGTAAAAAAATGAAAGAAAAATGAAAAGAAAAAGGCAAGTGTGGTTAAGTGTTACAATAAATAATGACTGATGATCTAAACTTATTAAGAATACACATTTTCTGAGATAAGAGAACTAGAAAATATAAGGTAATATAAAATAAATATATGCCAAAACACCATAATCATATTTTTAAAATCCACAGATAAAGGATCAAGAAATAAAACTTTGAAGCATTCAGAGGATAGCAACATGTTGTCTTTAATAGAAATGCTTAATGAGTATTTACATAAATCAGTAAAACAATGCCTGGCACTTCTGTCTTTTGAGGGAATTTGTCATCTCAATTTCTACAAGTAGAAGATGCATAATTTGAATTAGGTGTGTAAAAGATTAATGCAAGATGAGCTGTAGAGTTGCAGAAACAAGATGTGGGGTCTGACTCCTGCAACAGGAAAAAGAAAGGAGATTGAGCAGGAAGGAGTCAGACCACATTTCAGCAGTTGGTGTCTTGGCCAGGCTGATGGGGAGCATCCAAGCAAAGGCTACCCTGTACACTGTGCTGTCATGCAGTAATGACTCCCTACTGTGTTAACTACATGCACTGAAAGGCACAAGAAAAGTACTGCCCCACCAGTGACTAAATATGTGCCACCAAAGATTTAATATCTGTCTCACCAAAGACTAAATTCTACTCATTCATTAAGAAAAGTTATCAAAATTTTTTTCTGATAAAAAAAACCTTGACTTCACCAACATGCTGTCTCAGTAAAGAATAAGTATAGGTTAATGTGCTCATCACAGATTTCTTCTGTTTTCTACAAATCCATGGAGCTTCCTACATGTTATTCCTCTTTGAATGTGGCTCTGAAATTTCAGATTTAACTTTTCTAAAATTAATCCTTTATATTTTCCACATTGCCACAATTGTCCCTCATCTGACCATTCCCACTTTATTAAATGGAACATTCATCTGTGCAGTACCTCAAGCTGGTGCTCATCTTTCCTCAGCATCTGATCCAAGAAAACCCAAAATATACTAAGTCCTCTTATCTTCTTACCTTCAAACTGCCATGTAGCTCATATAAACAACCTATCTGGCCTAAGCTATTGCATTGGGCCCTCTATAATAACTTCTGAGTCCGTTTTTCACACAAAAAGAAAATTATTCATTAAAAACAAAAATCAGGACTTTTGGAAACATGGAGACTGAGAAAGGCAGCGTTTACAAGTTCTGCTGACACTCAATATCACTGCATCAAAAACAGAGCTTTAAATAGCCAGAACATACTATCAGCAGAGGAATAAAAACCATAAATACAAGGAGCAGAGAAAAAGAAGACTAGAAGGACAACTAGAGAGAAGAAAAGAAATCTACCCACCTTGTGTTGGCAGGCGCCGTACTGGCACCATTTTGCTTCACAGCACCAGACTCTAGAGATGAAAAGAAAAACAAGGAACTGAAGTGGTCAGTTGTAGATCAGTTGGTTGTAATTCATCAGTTCTTTCTGCGCAAAGACCAGCTAAAATTTCCAGTGGCCAAGTCCATTATGTCCTCCAGGGATTCAGAGCAGAGCTCAAAACCAGAGAAGAAATCTGCCAGCCTCATGGTCAAGGGCACTGTGGAGGCACCATCTTGCCTGTGACACCTGAGTTTAACATGCCTGCCAGAGAGCTAGACCAACAGGCACCAAAGTTGTAAGTGAATCTATGACCCCTTCAGGAAAAAATCCCAGTGCTATAACCCCAGGGACTCACACAGATTTAATAAACTCCCTAGGTATGAGATCTTGCAGTTCAATCCAGTGAAGGAGTAGTTGTGGCAGAGATTACCACACCCTAGTTGCAGATCCCCATGGGAAAATGCCCACCCTGGCAGCTCCATGACTAAGTCTCTGGGTCTGAGACTTTGTGATCCATCCCAATGAAGGAGTAGAGGGGGCTGAGATTGACACACCCTCCAGAGATCCAGAGCACCGTAAGTGATATTGTGGTGACCCAGAGAAGAACCCAGAGAAGGTGGGAGTGGGATCTGCTGTTGATCAGATCAGAAGCTTAGACAAACTCAGGCTTTGATCAGTGGAAAGTTTGGGGTAAGTCCTACACTTAACACTAAACCCAATGAGTAGTATCTCCAGGAATACCACAGATCTCCCAACTGTGGTGAACAGGGAGAAGTCAGACTAGCCCATCCCTAGCTGTGAATAACAGAGATTCCTACAGTGAGTTTTGTCTCAGAGGCATAAACTACCAACAGAAGAAGGGAGAGACCTAGATTCTAAATCTGTAGAAAGTCTGAAGGGTGACCTTTGCTCAATATTAAATCCACCCCCATTAATACCTACCATCTGCATAGACTGAGAAGACTCAGAAAACCAGACTCACAAAAATAAAGCTGCTGGTGGTACTTGGTATCTACACAGAGAGAGACTGCAGAGGATCTATCTGATGAAAAGTTATTTATTTGTAGAGTTGTATTAATTTGTTTTGGTTTTTTCATTCTATTTTGTTAGTGACAGTATATGCCTGACTGTTTTTCTGGTTTTGTTTTTGTTTGTTTGTTTGTTGTGTTTTTTTGTTTTTTGAACCATCTTCCAAAACTCTCTATGAAGCTCTTTCACTTGTACATACCTACTCTCTCTTCTCTATCCCCTTTCTATTTTTTCTTTTTATCTCTCCCTTGTCTTATATTAAATCAACTTCATATCACTATACCACAAACTCTACAATGGTTACTAGATTACTGTTACATTTTTACTATCTCAAATCTTTAGTATATATTACCTACCAAATTCATATTCTCATAGTATTCAACCTTATCTGAGATCTTACTCTATTCTTCCACTTACTCCCTCACTTCCCTCCTTAACCAAACTTAACTGTTGAATACAATACAAAATGTCCTTGTATATACCAGCTGACATCTAGATACTGAGATAAATATATCAAAAGCTACAGGTACAAACTTCTAAAATCATGGGAAGGAAAAACAAAAACAGAGCAATGAGCTGCCAAAACCCCACAATCACAGAACCTGACAACAGAAATGCAGAGATCCTCAGAAGATCAAATCAGAAATATAACTGTAGAAATAATACAGGATTCTTGAAAACAATTTAGAGAGAGTCTGAAAGAAATAAAGATTGCAATAATCAAAGTAAAGACATCAATTCAAATTATAAACAATTGATTAGACCACACGGAAAGTAGAATCTCACTCCTAGAAGATGATCACTCCAAAAATGATTGCATAGTTTATAACTTAGAAAAAAACAATTTGACAACAGTAATTAAACATTGAAGAAATACGGGCCAATCTTAAGAGAGCTAACCTAAGAATAATTGACATAGAGGAGGGAAAAAAAGGTGAAAGCAAAGGGATCAATATTCCCTTCAAAGAAGTTATAGCAGAAAATTTTCCAAACATATAGCAAGAGGTTGACAACACAGATTGAGGAAATTTATAGAACTTCCTTTAGACAAGACCAGAGAAAAACTTCCCCATGCCACATATTATTCAAAATAACCAACGTAGAAGCCAAGGAGAGAACCTTAAAGGCAAGAAAAACAAAAGGCCAAGTGACATTCAGAGGCAAACCAATTACAAGCACTCCAGACTTCCAAAACCAAGTCATGAAATCCAGAAGGGCCTAAAGTAGCATATTTCAAACTATGAAAGAAAAAAAAAACTTGCAGCCAAAATTTTCTGACCCAGCAAAACTATATTTCAAATTAGATGGGAAAATAAGAAGCTTCCATGACAAAAAGAAGCTGAAGGAATTTATGTCTTCAATACCAGCACTAGAGAAAACACTCAGAGATTAACTACAAAGAAGAAATACATAATACACACCAAAAACAGAGAAACACGATTTCAATCCAGCAGACAACTAATCAAAGAAGAATAAACAGTATTTCAAACAAATAAAATCTTAACATCTTAGGAATTAAAAATCATCTCTCAATAATCACACTGAATGTAAATGGCTTCAACTCCCCAATAAAAAGACACAAAGTGGCAAAAAGGATTAAAAAAACAGAACTCATCTATCTGCAGCTTGCAAGAAACACACCTTACAAGTAAAGATAGTAACAAACTTAAGGTAAATGACTGGAGAAAGGTAATCCATGTCGATGGAACTCGAAGGCAAGCAGGAGTAGCAACTATAATGTCAGACAAGTTAGACTTCAAGTCCAATCTTATTAAAAGAGACAAAAAAGGCCAGTGCCAGGGCCAGCAAGGCCGGGATCAGAGCTCACCATTAGGCAAGGCCGGTGCTGGGGCCTCTGAGGCCAGGATTGGAGCCTGCCGAGGGGTTAGGCTGGTGCTGGGGCCAGCAAGGCCGGCATCAGAGCCTGCCATGAGGCAAATCCAGTGGTGCAGCCTCTGAGGCCAGGATAAGAGCCTGCTGAGGGGTTAGGCTGGTGCCGGGGCCAGCGGCCAGCATCGGAGCCTTCCCTGAGGCAAGGCCGCTACTTAGGCCTCCGAGGCCGGGATCGGAGCCTGCTGAGGGTTTAGGCTGGTGCTGGAGCCAGTGAGGCCGGCATCAGAGCCAGCCGTGAGGCAAGGCCAGTGCTGGGGCCTCCGAGGCCAGGATAAGAGCCAGCCGAGGGCGTTAGGCTGGTGCTGGGGCCAATGGCTGGCATTGGAGCCTGCTGTGAGGCCTGAGGCCTCCAAGGCCTCTGAGGCTGGGATCAGAGCCTGCCAATGGGTTAGGCCAATGCCGAAGCCAGCAGCCAGCATCGGAGCCTGCCATGAGGCAAGGCCAGTGCTGGGGCCTCCAAGGCAGGGATTGGAGCCTGCCGAGGGGTTAGGCCGGTGCCTGGACCAGCAGCTGGCATTGGAGCTTTCCATGAGGCAAAGCTGCTACTGAGGCTTCCGAGGCCGGATCAGAGCCTGCCGAGGGGTTAGACTGGGGCTGGAGCCAGCGAGGCTGTCATTGGAGCCTGCCGTGAGGCAAGGCCGGTGCTGGGGCCTCAGAGGCCAGGATCGGAGACTGCCGAGGGGTTAGGCCGGTGCCTGGGCCAGCAAGGCCAGGATCGAAGCTTACCATAGGGCAAGGCTGGTGCTGGGGCCTCCAAGGCCGGTATCGGAGCCTGCTGAAGGGTTAGGCCGGTGCCGGGGCCAGTGGCCGGCATTGGAGTCTGCCGTGAGGCAAGGCCACTACTGGAGCCTCCGAGGCCGGGATCAGAGCCAGCTGAGTGGTTAGGCTGGTGTCGGGGCCAGCGAGACCAGAATCGGGGTCTCCTATGAGGCAAGGTCACTGCTTGTGCCAGTGAGGTCTGGATCAGTCCACCGGGTAGCCAGGCCACTACTGGGGCTGTCAAGAGTGGGATCAGTACTTGCAATGCGCCATGCACAGAGAAATATCGCAGAAAATAAAAATCAGATGCTTCCCCTAATCAGCAATAACTAGGAGGAAAGGGGCAACAGGAAGAGGTCGAGCTATAGAAAGGGCCCTATAGTGAAGCAACTAAGGTGACCAATTAGAGGCTATGGAAAGGGGGAGGATGGAGCCTCTTTAAAACGCAGGAGGTACATAAACAAATGTATCAACTTTAATCACCAAACAAGCATGGGATCGTGGGAGGGGGAGGGAATGGGATGAGAGCTGGATGAGGGCTAATTGGATGATGTGTGCTTGTATGTCCTCTCAAGTCTTGTACTCCAATGTGATTCATATATGACTACAATGCACCAATAAAATAAAATAAAATGGAAAAATATTTAAAAAAAATAAAATGCCCTAAAAAAAGAGACAAAAAAGGTAATTTTTTACTGGTAAAAGGAACAATCCCACAAGAGAAAATAATAATCAACATTTATTCCCCAAAGATAGTTGCAGCTACTTTCATAAAACAAACTCTTTGTTACATTAAGTCACACATAAATCCCAATAAAATAATACTGGGAGACTTCAGCACACCTATTACATGATTAGATCAATCTTCTAGACAAAAGGTCTGTAAGATGCCTCAGACCTAATCAACACCATTAATCAAATGTACCTGTTGAACACATATAAAGTATTTCCCCCAACTACAGCAGAGTTCACATTTTTCTCAGCTGCTCACAGAAGCTTCTCCAAAATAGATCACATCCTGGGCCACGAAGAGAGCACTAGCAAATTAAAAAAAATGTGACATACTTCTCTGTATCTTTTCAGATCATAATGTAAGGAACTTAGAAATCAACTATAAAAAGACCCAGAGAAACCACATAGACATGTGGAGACTGAATAGCACACTTCTGAATGCAGAATGGATCAATAGAAGAAGAGAAAATCAAGGAATTTCTAGCAACAAATGAAAACAGAGATAAATCATATCAAAACCTCTTGGATACTTTGAGGGCAATAATAAGAGGAAAGTTTATAGTACTGCATGCTCACATAAGAAAAACAGAAAAATTATCAAATAAATAACCTAATGACACATATCAAAGCCCTGGGATAAAAGGAACAATCTAACCCCAAAGCCAGTAGAAGACAAAAAATTATAAAATTTAGAGCCGAAAATAATGAAATAGAGAATAAAAAATACAGAAAATAAATAAAACCAAAAATTGGTTTCTCAAAAAATTAATAAGATTGATAAACCACTAGCCACCTTAATTTAAAAAAGAGAATAAGCCCAAATTATGAAGATAAAGATGAAAAAGGATGTGTTACTATTGACAATGTAGAAATCCAGAGAATTATCATAAACTACTTTGGAAAGCTTTTCTCCAACATAATGGAAAATCTGAAGGAAACTGACAACTTTCTAGTTAAATACAACCTTCCTAAACTGATTAAAAAAGATATAGAAAATTTAAACAAACCAATAGCAATCAACATACAAAAATCAATTCATGTAATTTAAAGACAAAAGTCACATGATCTTTTCAATAGACACAAAAAAAACATTTGATGAAAGCCAACATCTATTCATGATAAAAGCACTGCAGAGAATCGGAATAAAAGAACTTTATCTCAGCATCATAGGTCACTTTACAATAACCCAAATAACTCAACGGAAAGGCTTATATAATTGATCAAAAAATTCAGCAAAGTGTCTGGATACAACATCAATCTTAAAAAATCAGAAGCTTTTCTGTACACCAACCATAAATCCATTGAAAAAGAAATTCAGAAGATATTTCCACTCAGGATTTATCACAGAAAAATAAAATACTTAGGAATAAACTTAACCACGTAGGTAAAAGACCTCTACAAAATATTGAAAAAAGAAATTGAAGATCTTAGAAGATGGAAAGATATTCCATGTTCATGGTTAGGCAGAATAAATATCATTAAAATGGCCATACTTCCAAAAGTAATCTACAGATTCAACACAATGCTTATTAAATTACCAAGATCATTCCTCACAGACATAGAAACATTAGTCCCTAAATTCATTTGAAACAACAAAAAAACCAAAATAGCCAAAGTAGTTCTCAGCAACAAAGTCCATGCAGGAGGAATCACAATACCTGACTTTAAACTATACTACAGTGTCATTGTAATAAAATTAGCATGGTACTTGCACAAAAACACATACATAGACCAATGGAGCAGAATAGAAGACTCAGAAACAAATCTGCCTCTGTTCACCTTATACTTTAAAACACAAGCACCATAAATGTAAAAATATTGCTCTTTTGGTCACTGTTGTATGGATGTATAAATATAACCTTAGCCATAGGGAACACTCAATTATTACTGTTTTGCCTGAAGAAATTATTGAAGGAATGAAAATAAATTACCACTAACCCCTAGGAGATATACATGTAAGATAATGGATTTTTTAGGTGTCTTTTGCACCTTAAGAAATAGAGGTGTTGTAGTACATTAAAGCAACAATCTGGTAACTATAAGTTTTATTTTTGGGAGGTCAGGCTTATAGAATACTGAAAGTCATATGACTGGCCAGTGTTTAGAGTCATTCTCCAAATTAACAAATTGCTAGACCATATTCAGAATTCAAATTGAAGACAACCTGATTTTCAAGTGTTGTGAAAGCTATGAGAGAGGATCGAGCCTCCATAATGCTGTTCTTATTTTTTATGTTTTTTTTTTTTTTTTTCCCCCAGAGTTGTTGAGGATTGAATCCAGGGCCTTGCACATGCTGGAAAAGCCCTCGACCACTAACCTAGATTCCCCAGCCCAGGATCCAGTATCTGCTGCTGGTGTTGGCCCAGATTTTAGCCACTCATGAGCAGTTACTTTGCTTGTGAAACTCCATTGCTGTACCATTCTGAAAACACTCCTTGTCTTAAATCAGAGATATGTTGATTGCTCTGTTGCTAGGATGCCTTATGCAGAGTTAGTGGAATTTTAGGGTTCTGGAGTTCAATGAATATATTACCTACCTCTTTAGGATCATGGAATGACTGCACAGATGCTAAACTTGAGGAGAATGCATTGATGAAGTTAGTGGTAGTTATATAAGACTAATATTAATGAGTAGCCAAACCTCAGTAAGATCAATAAGGCTTGTCTGTTCTGACAGGTTTAGCACTTCAGCCCTTTATTCCTGAAGCTGAAGCTGAAGCTGAAGCTGACTCTAGTTTCTTTTTTATCAAGGCTAATCACAGGAGTGAGTTTTGCTCATCCAGATTATTAGAGGAGAAACAAGCTAGTGTCTTAAGACAAACACAGTGGTAGATCCCAGTGCATTTTGCTGTATCTATGAGAAACAAAAGCCTTGACTTACCCAGGATAGTCTTCAGCTATTTATTAATATTGTGGACAAAAGCATCTCAAAACACATTCCCTTCAGAATCATGGTTACACCGAAGTCCTAAGGATAACATGCATTTGCATTCAGAGAATGAACTATACAACCAACTATATCTCACTTTTTTGATATATTCCAGGGGGACTCCACCTCTAGGGTATATTCTAGTTCTCTCATTCATTCTTTATTTTTTCCTTCCTTCTTTCTTTCCTTTCTTCCTTCCTCCCTTCCTTCCTTCCTTTGTGAGATAATCTTGCTAGGCTGCCTTCAAACTTGCAATTTTCTGATCTCATCCTCCTGATTCACTATTATAAGAGTGTACAACCCTGCCCTGCACAATGGACCTAAATGAGATGAGCTAAGCACAGAAAGAGAAGGAACACATGTTTTTTTCTAATATGCCCAAACTAGAAAATATTAGGAATATCAGAGGGATTCCAGATAATGGAAGAAAAACCTCATCAAAGCTAGAATGGAAGAATAGAAGAGGAAGAAAGCTGAGGTTAATTAATGGAAGAGATACATCTGAATCTTTGTAAAAGTATAGCAGAATTCACCTGGACACATTGTTGGAAGGGGAATAGGAGATGTGGAGGTGGCAGGGCATTAAGCACAGTCTGAATGTATGCTATTTTCAATATGTTCCACATAAAAATAAAAAAAAGAAAAAGAAAAATACAGAAATGAAGCTAGGCATGAAGGTACACACCTGTAATCCCAGTACATAAGAGTTTCAAAGCCAGCCTCAGACACTTAATAAGGACCTTAGCAAGAACTTGTTTCAAAAATAAAAATAAAATAAGTTTGGGAGTGTAACTCTAAGGTGTCATGTCTCTGAGTTTAACCTCCAACACAGGCAAAATAAAAGGAAAGAATAGAAAGGAAGAAAGAAAGAAAAAAAGAAAAGAAAAAAAAAAGAGCTGGGAGTGGTGGCACACGCTTTTAATTTAAGCATTCAGGAGGTTGAGACTAGAAGATCGTGGTTTGCAGACAGCCTCAGATACTTAGTGAGGCCCTCTGCAACTTAGTGAGGCCCTGTTTCAAAAAAATAAAGAGTAGACCCCAGAACAGTCGGGGCCGGGTCGCAGGACGCTGGGCCCCGGGCCAGACTGTGTGGAACATGCCAGACCCCTGGAGAAACTGGGCCCGGTTGTAAGACCCTGGGTCCTGGGCAGGGTTCGGTCAGGGCACGCCGGACCCCGAAAAGCCGGGGCCTGGGTCTCAGGACTCTGGGCCCTGGGCGGGATCGTGCAGAGCATGCCAGACCCCTGGAGAAACCAGGGCCTGGACGCAAGGCCCTTGGCCCCAGGAAGGGGTCAGGCAGGGCACGCCAGACCTCTGGAAGAGCTGGGGCCCAGGTCACAGGACTCGGGGCCCCAGGCAGAGTAGTGTGGAGCACACTGGACCCATTGGGAAACTGGGCCGGGTCACAGTGCTACTGAGTGCCTGATCCTCAAACCACACATACTGTCCTCTCTTATTAAAAAAAAAAAAAAAAGAAAAAGAAAAAGAAAAAAAGAAAAAGAAAAAGAAAAAAGAAAAATATCGAAGAGGGGTCAAGAAGGCTGAAGCAGATGCTACAATACTGGAGATGCAGACAAAACTTATCCAAATGAACTGGAACTTTTAGAAAAATTCCCCGTGAAGGAGGACTGCTTCTTCTCTACATTGTTAATAATCTTGGACATGACCTGTAAGGAGAGAGTTTAGCGGAAACCAAGGAGAAAGGCAGTGTTGAAAATGATCTCTGCGATGGCGTTGGAGACTTGTATTCAGGAGAAGCAGAAATCGGATCCTACCAACCTTATTTTTTTGGAGAAATTATAGCAAATGTCGAATGCTACTGTCGCACATGCTTAGGAACACTGGACACCATTCAGGGTGGAAAAAGAGCTTGGGAAAGATTTGAAATGGTAGAGGCAGTGGCAATGGCAGTGGCCAGTACTCAGGGTAGGCAGAGATCTGATGCATTACACCTGGAACCTCTTAAGTAACAACCCCAGAGGCAGAATGGTACCACCACGCACCCTCAAGAACGGGGGACAAATGGCTGGGCGAAAAGGGTGCTCGTATTAGAGCCTGCCGAGGGATGATGCTGGTGCCGGGGCCAGCATGGCTGTGATCAGAGCCTGCCGTGAGGCAAGGCCGGTGCTGGGGCCTCCGAGGCTGGGATCAGAGCCTGCTGAGGAGTTAGGCCGGTGCCAGGGCCAGCGTGGCCGGGATTGGAATCTTCTGTGAGGCTAGGCCAGTGCTGGGCCTCCGAGGCCAGGATCAGAGCCTGCCGAGGGGTTAGACTGGTACCAGGGTCAGCGTGGCCTTGATCGGAGCCTGCAGTGAGGCAAGGCCTGTGCTGGGGCCTCCGAGGCCAGGATTGGAGCCTGCTGAGGGGTTAGGCTGATGCCAGGTCCAGCGGCCGGCATAGGAGCCTGCCGTGAGGCAAGGCCACTACTGAGGCCTTCAAGGCCAGGATTGGAGCCTGCCAAGGGGTTAGGCCGGTGCCAGGGCCAGCAAGACCAGAATTGGGGTCTCCCATGAGGCAAGGCTGCTGCTTGAGCCAGCAAGGTCTGGATCAGTCCACAGGGTAGCCAAGCCACTATTGGGGCTATCAAGAGTGGGATCGGTACTTGCAATGTGGCATGCACAGAGAAATATCGCAGAAAAAAAAAAAAAAAAAACAGATGCTTCCCCTAATCAGCAATAACTAGGAGGAAAGGGGCAACAGGAAGAGGTCAAGCTATAGAAAGGGCCCTATATTAAAGCAATTAAGGTGACCAATCAGAGGGTATGGTAAGGGGGAGGATGGAGCCTCTTTATAACACAGGAGGTACATAAACAAATGTATCAAAGTTAATCACCAAAAAAACATGGGATCGAGGGAGGGGGAGGGAATAGGATGGGGGCTGGATGAGGGCTAATTGGATGATATGTGCTTGTATATCCTCTCAAGTCTTGTATTACAATGTGATATATGATTACAATGCTCCAATAAAAAATAATTTAAAAAAATAAAGAGTAAAAAATAGGGGAAGGGGTGTAGCTCAAAGGTAGAATGCCCCTGGGTTCTATCCTCAGTACCACAAATAAATAAATAAATGAATAAAATAGGACTGAGGAGGTAGCTCAAAAGTATACAATTTCCCTCTGCTCAATTCTTATAAAAAATAAAAATGAAAGAAAGAAAAAATTACTATATTTAGTATTATAGGCATGTGATTTGATATGTTTATATGCATCCTCAGAATGAATTATTTAAATATTTATTAAATTACAAATGCAGTTCAGATTGAACACATTATAAAAATTCTACTCATAATCTGGAGAATGTAGTAAAATATCTTTCTGGTCAAATATCAATTTCACAATTGGTAACTGTATTAGAGGTAATTATAAGGTGAAGAATTCATATTTGTTTAGTAGAAGATGTTTCAAAATTTCTTTTTATGCACTGCATCATTTAATCATTAAAATGGGTATTAGCCTAGTAGCCCTCTTATTTTCTGAAAACAAAATCATAGTGCTATAGAAATTTTATACCTTGTTTATTTTATATGAAGAGATGATGCTGCAAAAGCACTTAGTACTGCTTTAAATGTTTGCCAAGTGGCTTTTAGTGTGGCTGGAAAGCTATAAAATCTTGTCTCTTCTGCCTGTAGATACTGGCTTACTGATTCATGTTCAGTGATAGTTGGATGCATCTCTATATTTATCAAGTGTGTAGACATGCTGTGTGCAATGAGAACAAACCCCCTTGGAGCAAACCCCTTGATCATGGCCTCATTAGACATGAAATGTGCTCAGCTGAGATAAAAGCTTCAGACATATTAATAATATTATTTGGTACCTACAGGGCTTTTCCTCAGAGCTTAATGTTTTCATTAGTGTAGCATGGCAATGCAGTTTTAAAATTTCAAATTACATGTATACAAATTGCATATACATGTACATATATTCATATATATGAAATATTTAAAGGCACACATACAACTTTAGTTGCACATCTTTGTATAGATATTTAGCAAGTGACTTCAGTTAAATTAAGTAGCACAAAAATTAGAATTTCAGAAAACTTTATCTAACCTCTACCAGTAAGTAAAATGACAACAACAACAAGAAAAACAATAAAAAACTAATATTTTTAACATTTTGAAACATTACCAAAAGTACTCCCAAACCTGCCAGGTGCAGCACTTAGTGACCCCCTAAGTGAGGTAGAAGAAAACAGTAAACAAGTCCTTCAATTTGTAGGATGCTTTTATCTTTTTGAAACAATTTTGAACACATTATTTCATTTCATCCTTTAAATTCCCTCACGATAATTTGAGGGGTTGTATCCATTCCCATTTTGCAGAGAAATGAAAAAAAAAAAACTTGCTTTCTTAAATTGTGTATAGTGTTCTAAAATTAATAAAGCTCTATTATATGTTATTTTCATGTTTTTTTAAGTTGATCAGATATGAAACTTTCTCCTATATAACTTATTTTGAATCTCACTATTGGCAAAAAGAAAGCAGAAGTGCCTGGGCACAGGGTAAGAGTGGTAGAGTTTTTCAAACTCATCTTTTTCATTTCATCACATATTTTCTAAAACATTTCTTAATTACCAAAATAAAAGTTGTAATACATTTGTAAAAATATTTCTTTATATTTTAGTAATTTTGTTAGAAAATAATATTACTAGAAGGAAGATGGCGACTGAGAGTAGCAGAACATAAGAACTCTGCTGACTTGATCCTCATTATCCCCAAAACTGAATTCTACAAAGCAAGATAAAAGAAACAGCAGAGGGATGAGAATATTAAGCACAGGTGACAAGGAAGAAAAGACCGGAAGACCATCCAGAGAGGGGAAAAAAAAGCCCTGCCCTTAGTGGCGGCGCCAACTCAATGCAGGCTTACTGCATAGTACTGTGGACCAGTTACAAAAGGAGAATATAGGATATGAAGGGAGAAGTAGTAGATGCACGGTGTGTAAGTCAACCGCCCCGAAAACCTGCTACAGCAAATGAGAGCTAACCATGCCACACCAGAATAGAAACTCACCAGCCTATGGACACCTCTGTGACATCATCAGTGTAGCAACACCCAGTACATCACGACCCCCAGAGTCCCAGCCGGTGATGAAAGTGTGAGTTAACCTGCAGCCTAAAAGGGATTACCCAATGTGCCCCTAGGGACATGCGCAGCAACAATAAACTCCCTGGGTCTGACATGTAGTGTTCAAACTCAGTAAGGCAGAGTGCTGACAAAGACTACTACAATCTCTAAAGGCTCACAGCTGGCCTCAATAACACTACCTTTCATTAGTGAAGAAAGCAGGAAAATCAGACCTGGTCATCCCTAACTGTGGAGAATTGAGGCTCCAACATTAACGGTGGCAGAGAGAGACTGAGACTGCATGCTTAATACCTAACATAGCCAGACTGGTAGTGGCCACTTACATAGACTGAGAAAATCTCAGAGAACAAAACTCACAGCAGGAAGGGTGTCAGTGGGATTTGGTATATGCACAGAAAGAGACTGCTGCAGACCTACATGCTGGATCATCATTTAGTTGCAGAATTGCATTAACTTGTGGTTGGGGTTGTTTTTTGTTTTATTTGTTCCCTTTTATGTGTGTGAGTGTGTATACCTGGTTGGTTATCTTGTTGTTGACAATTTTTTTTAAACTGCCCCCTAAGCCTCTCCCAAGGCTCTTCCTCTCTTACTATTTCTTCACTATCTTTCTTCTGATTTTTAGTTCTCTCCTCTGGCTTGTATCAAGCCTACTTCATATAATTACACCACAAATTCTACATTGCTTACGAGAACACTACTTTATCCTTACTATCTCTGATCTCTAGTATATCCTAATATATACCAAACTCATATTTTCTCTCTATTCGACTCTACCTGAGATTTTACCATATTCTTTCATTTACTCCTGTGCTTCTCTCCTTCCTCAACCTCCACTATTGAATACAATACAATGTGCCCTTGTATTTATCAGCTGTCACATAGAAACTGAGAGAAATACATCAAAAGCAACAGAAGCAAATGTGTGAAGCCATGGAAAGGAGAAATAACAAAGGAGCAATGAGCACCCACAGTTCCACAGCTACAGAATGTGATGAGACAGAACTGCAGAGGTCTCCAGAAGGTCAAAGCAAAAATGTAACTGTAGAATTAATACAATAATTCTGTAAAGAATTTAGAGAGAGTTTGAAAGAAATAAATGATGCTATCACTGAAGTAAAGGCATCTATTCAAACTATAAACAATCGCTTAGACCGTATGGAGATTAGAATCTCATTTCTAGAAAATGATCACTCAAAAAATGAACGCATAGTTTATAACAGAAAAAAAAAACAATTCAACAGCAAGAACTAGACATTGAATAAATATGGGCCCATCTCAAATGAGCTAATTTAAGAATAATAGGTATAGAGGAGGGAAAAAAGGCAAAACCAAGCACCTTAACAATCTCTTCAAAGAAGTAATAGCAGAAAATTAACCAAGCATAGAGCAAAAGTTTGATATACAGCTACAGGAAAGTTATAGAACCCCCATTAGACAACACCAGAGAAATGGTTCTCCACACCACATAATAGTCAAAATGACCAATGTGGAAGCCAAAGAGAAAATCTTAAAGGCAAGAAAAACAAAATACAAAGTGACATTCAGAGGAAAACCAATTAGAATCACTCTAGACTTCCCAAACCAGGTCATGAAAGCCAGAAGGGCTTGGAGTAACATATTTCAAATTCTGAAAGAAAACAAATTGCAAACAAAAATTTCCTACCCAGCAAAACTATCTCTCAAATTAGATAGGGAAATAAAATTCTTCCATGACAAGCAGAAGCTGAAGGAATTTACATCTTCAAAACCATCACTAGAGAAAATACTCAAAGAGATCAAGTACAAAGAAGAAACAAAAAAAAATTCACACCAGAACCAGAGAAAAAAGGATTTCCATTCAGCAGACAACTAAGAAGAGAACAAACAATATTTTATACAGAAGTAAAATGTCAGCTTGTGGGGAACTAAAAATCATCTTTCAATAATCACATTTAATGTAAATGGCCTCAACTCCCCAATTAAAAGACAAAGTGGCAAAATGGATTAAAAATCAGAATCCATCTATATGCTGCTTTCAAGAAACACATCTTACAAGTAAAGATAGCAACAAACTCAAGGTAAAGGGTTGGAGCAAGGTAATCCATGCCAACGGAACACAAGGACAGGCAGGAATAGTAAATATGATTTTAAATAAGTTAGAATTCAAATCCTAGCTTATTAGAAGGGACAAAGAATCCACTACTAGGAAATAATGATAATTAATATTTATGCTCCAAATTAAGGTGCAGCCACTTTTATAAAACAAATTCTTTGTGATATTAGTCACATATAAATTCCAGTAGAATAATACTGGGAGACTTCAACACACCTGTTACACCATTAGATCCATCTTCTAGACAAAAGGTCAGTAAAGGCACCTCATACCTAAAGACCTATTAATCAAATGGAACTGTTAGACAACTAGAATTTTCCACCCATCTACAGGAGAGTTCATATTTTTCTAAGCAGCTCACTGAACCTTCTCCAAGATAGATCACATCCTGGGCCACAAAATTAGCACTATCAAATTTTAAAAAATGTAAAAAAATTTCCTGTCTCTTTCAGACCATAATGATATAAAACTAGAAATCAACTATAAGAAGACTCAGAGAAACCACATAAACATGTGAAGACTGAATATCACACTTCTAAATGAAGAATGGGTCATAGAAGAAATGAGGGGTGAATAAAGAAATTCACAAAAAGAAATGAAAATAGAAATATGGCATATCAAAACATCTGGCACAGTTTGAAGGGAGTATTATGAAGAAAATTTATAGCACTGAGTGCCCACATAAGAAAAAACTGAAGATCATCAAATAAACAACTTAATGACACACCTCAAAGCCCTTGAAAAACAGGAAGAATCTGAACCCAAAGCTAATAGAAGAAAAGAAATTGTCAAAATCAGAGCAGAAAAAGTAGAGAACAAAAAGGGGGGTAGGATTTAACAAGGTGATATGTGCATATATATCTACACAAACTTTTTATCCCATTAAGATGAATGAAGTCAATGCATCAATAATAATAAAAATAGATATTAAAAAAGGAGGAACATATTTCAACATCATTAATCAATATGCAATAAATCCAAAGCCAACATCATATTAAATGTGAAAAAAACTGCAAGAATTCCATTTGAAGTCAGAAACAAGACAAGAATGCCCACTATCACCACTCCTTTTCAATATAGTCCTTGAGACTCTTGCCACAGCAATAAGACAAGAAAAGTACATCAAAGGAATTCAAATAGGAAGAGAGGAAATAAAATTATCCTTATTTACAGATGATATGATTCTTTATTTAGAAGATCCAATTAACTCAACCAAAAGACTTCTGGAGCTGATTAACCAATTCAGCAAAGTTGCAGGATACAAAATCAACCTAAAGAAATCAGTTGCTTTTCTTTATGCCAACAATGAATCCACAAAGAAAATAAAGAAAACTATTCCATTTACTATAACCCATAAATCAATGAAATACCTAGGAATAAACCTAACCAAAGATGTAAAAGACCTCTACAGAGAAAACTACAAACATTAAAGAAAGAAATCGAAGAAGACATTGGAAGATGGAAATATCTTCCTTGCTCATGGATAGGAAGAATAAATGTCATCAAAATGGCCATTCTGCCAAAAATGATCTATAGATACAATGCAATTCCCATTAAAATACCAACAACGTTTCTCATAGACTTGAAAAAAAATCACTTACGGATTTTTTTTATGGAGGAAGAAAATACCCAGAATAGCCAAAGCAATTCTCAGCAACAAGAACCAGGCAGGAGGCATCACAATCCTGGACTTCAAATTATACTTTATACTTCAGAGCAATAGTAGCAAAACAGCATGATATTGGCACAATAACAGGCAGACTGACCAGTGGAACAGAATAGAAGATACAGAAAGAAGCCCACACATCTATCTTCAATTGATCTTTGACAAAGGGGCCAAACTCATACACTGGAGAAAAGACAGCCCTTTCAACAAATGGTGCTGGGAAAACTGGCTATCCATTTGTAGAAAGCTGGATCTGAATCCTTACTTTTCACTATGCACAGGAATAAACTAGAGATGGATCAAAGACTTAGAAATTAGACTAGATACTGAAGTTATTAGAGAAAGGCATAGGATCAACACTCCAACATATAGGCACAGGCAGTAACTTTCTCAACAAGATTTACAAAGCACAGAAAATTAAAGCAAGAATCAACAAGTTGGATGGCATCAAACTAAAAAGTTTCTTCTCATCAAAGGAAACCATCAAGAACCTAAAGAGGAAGCCTACAGAATGGGAGAAGATCTTTACCAGCCACTGCTCTAATAGGGGGTTAATATCTAGAATATACAAAGAGCTCAAAAGACTCTACACTAGCAAAACTAAAAACCCAATCAAGAAATGGGCAACTGAATTGAATAGACATTTCACAAAAGAAGAAATTCAACTGGCCACTAGATACATGAAAACATGTTCAATATCACTAGCTATCAGGGAGATGCAAATCAAAACTACACTGAGATTCTATCTAACCACAATCAGAGTGACAAGCATAAAGAAATCAAACAACAACAAATGCTGGCAAGGATGTGTGGAAAGAGGAGATCAGTGCGGAGATTCCTTAGAAAACTGGAAATAGATCCACCATTTGATCCGGGTATACCACTCCTGGGTATCATTTCAAAGGGCTTCAAATCAGAGAACTACATTAACATATGCATACCCATGTTCATAGCAGCACAATTTGTAATAGCCAAAATATGGAACTAACCTAGGTCTACATCAACAGATGAATGGATTGAAAAATTATGGGAAATATGCACAATGAAATTCTTTTCAGCTATAAAGAAGATTAAAACAATAGCATTTGCAAGAAGATGGATGGAACTAGAGAACATTATGTTAAGTGAGATTAGTCAAGCACAGAAAGAGAAGGGAGATACATTTTCTCTAATATGCCCAAGCTAGGGAGTAGTGGTAATATCAGAGGGACACCAAATAATGGAAGGGAAATCTCAGCAAAGCTAGAATCGATGGATAGGAGAGAAAGAAAGCTGAGGTTGCTCAGTGGAGGAGCTACATATGAATATGGGCAATAGTATAAATATAGCATGCTTAAACTGGACACTCATTATTGGGAGTGGGAAAAGGGAATGGGGATGATAAGGTATGAAGCACACTCTAAATGTACACCACTTTCAATATTTTCCATATATAAATAAAATAAAATATGAAAAAAGAAAATAATATTACTTACAAAGAAACAACTTAAGAAGTAGAGGTATGGAGACAGGAATCCTTTGGTTTGAATGGAGATAGGAATCATTTGGTTTAAAAAAGTTTGTTAAAACATACTAGTAGATAAATATGAGCCTTATGTTTATGCTCTTTCTTCATTACTTTCTCACAGTTCTTGAAGTAAGAAAATTTCATTCATTCTAAAATGTTCAGGCAACATAGGAAACTTAAGAAAAGTAGAACTCTGGGTTAGGCAAGTCACTGGTGTAAAAACATGGTAAACTTGTTTGATCTGCCATTGTCTTGTCTTTGCTCAAGCTCTTCAGGAGGTGGCTTGGTTCCACTTTGGTTAGATGGAGCAGAGGGCTTTCTTTTCTTTGACTATTGTGCATCCAGAAGGTTAAATCTATTTTTATAAAGACTTCAAGTTATGTTCAGCTATTAGGTAGGAGGCCAGTTCATTGGGAGAAATGCTGGACAACAGAGGAGGCTCATTACTTTATTTAAAAAACCCAGATGCACTGGCTGCTATTTCTCAGTGTCTTCTAAAAGTAAGATCCTGAAGGAAAAACTGTGTGCTGAGTAGTTTGTGCACAACTCAAGGTGCTTCTGGTAGACAAAACATGTTCATCTGTCACTTGCAGTACCTCTTCATGTTGTCTCTTTGATTCTTCCTCCTTTTTGTCCTTCTTTCTTATAGTGAGTAAGAAGAGGATAAAAATAACTTCTTTAATGTACTTCACAATTTTGATCACTACTTAGACTAGGCTTTTAAAGAGTATGTTGAAATATACTTCTATTTCTTTTCTACTTTTTGTATAAATCCTTCTTCCCAAATGAATGACTGATACATATTCAGCTTTCTGAAATGATAAAAAGAGAACCTCGAGGAGTGAGATTACATTATTGAATTGTTACTCTTTTAAATATTCATATATTTATTATCTATGCATCTATATCTATCTTATTCAACCCTCTAACATCATTCTATAAATCCATTATATACACCTATTTTTGAAGTCAGATTAATTATATACATATGATTTTTAAGATAATACATATGAAATGGATACTGTAAGTTTTAAATTTATTGAAACCTACACAGCATATTTAAAACTTGGCATAAGCTATCATATTTTAACTCAATGAAATATCTGTGAATTTGGAAAACAGAACAGGCTCTAAGATTCAAAATAATGCCAGATGGCAGAGTGGGAGAGGAGGTATTTTGAGGCAACCTGTCAACTTAGTGTTCTCTTCTATCACCCTATTTATCATTTTAAACATCTTGCTCCAATTATAGATCATATAGTGACTATAACAGCAAAAGCAGTTTCATTATTATCACAGGATCTTGAAAAAAAAATTTGCAGTACTGGGGATGGAACCCAGATGCATTCTCCCTTCAAGCTACACCCTCAACCCTATTCCCCATTCTTTATTTTGAAACAGGGTCTCACTGAATTACAAAGAATGTCTCTAAGTAGCTGAGGCTATTCTCGAACCAGGATCCTCCTGTCTCAGCCTCCCAAATTCTAGGATTACAAGTATGTGTCACCATGCCTGGCTGGATCTTGAAAATTTGATTCCATAATAAAAACAGAAAATCAGAGATTGTAACATGTACCAGCAGTGAAAGGGGTAAATACAAAGTTTGAATTCTAGTCATTTATTTTGCAATTCCTGGAAGTTTTTGTTTCTTGGAACATGGACTTTTGTTATTGTTCTTTCCACTAATCATGTGAACCTACTGCTATCTGTTTTCAAGATACTTGTTTATCTTTTTCTTTATTGTGTAAAATTATATGGTAAATATCTAATTAAGTGTTCACTCTGGGTGATTCTATTGCCAGACTCAAGATTCTTGACTTAGTTAGCATTATCACTATCATTATCCAAAATACATAACCATGCACCATTTAGAAAAGAAAAGTTATCTTCTCACAGTTTATTGGATATTTCAGTCCAGATTCAGTCCATATTAGGCCCGGATCTATGGATCAACAGGCATAGCAGTGGGAAGCAGAGAAAGAAGGAAAGCACACAGGCTCTGCTCTTCACATCATAGAAGCTCAAAGCAGAGAGAAAGCAAAGAGAGGAGAGAACTTTATATAATCCCCAGGGGCTCTGCCTTAGCAACAAAGACCTGATTCCATCATTGTTACCTTGTTTCTGTGAAGGCTAGAGAGAGTCATTATAAAATACAAAACATGATACTGCACCACTGCCCTCGTATATATCACTGTCATTTCACACTGTGAAATGTATTTAGTTCATCCCCAAGAGTTCCCATAGTCTTAACATTTCCAGTATAATTCAATATTCCCCAAATCTCTTCTTTGATACCTATAAAAAATTGAAAAGTAAAAATAAAAAGCAAGTTACACACACCAAATGTAGAATGGCAAAATATAAACATATTTCTTCAAAAGGGAGAGATAGGGCAAAATAAAGAAGAAATGTGATCAAAACAGTGCCAACATTTACCAGGGCAAGCATTTGAACCTCAAACTCTACTTCGGGCGTCTTGTGCACATGGTGGTGAGATGTGATTTTTATGGGGCCTTGGAAGCCCCACCCCTGTCACCTAGTTGATTACAACAGGAAGCATTCTCACTCTTCCAGTAGCCCTTCATGGTTTGCAACTCACATAAATTTCACAATATTTTTCATGTTTCTGGCATTTCTAAATTATAAGAGTTTTTCTTGTAGCCTCAGATTTATTCCGCACCTTCAAAAATTACCACATTTTGTCTTGGTTTCAGGTGTTTTGACCCTGTGACACATTACCTGGCTTTACAGACCTTTTTTTAAATTTGGCAGGGAGATGCCCCCATGACCCTTTTTTCCCCAGAAAAGTCAGCATTACATGGGTGAGCAAATCAACTGCTAGTAGGTGTTGTTATACCTTCTTCAAAATGGCCATTCTTGTGTTCTGGTTCCCTGACTTCACTTATTTTTTTATTATAAAAATCTTCAACTGACCTGATTTTATGTCTTTCTTTGTTTCTAATCAATGCTTTGAAACTTACTTCAGCCATCTTAATTTTTTTTTTCACAATATCTTCTCTCTGGGTCCCAGCTTTAAATATGAATTTCTGGCAAAACTGAAAATCTATAAAGTCTCTCTGCTTTGCTTATACTCCTGAATTTCAGTGATCAATCACTGAACATTAATATCCATAATGCAGCTTGGATACATAGCTGTTTTTAGATTTTTTTTTACTCATTTTATCAGCCTATTGTCTTTAAATTCAACCTCATCCAAAGTTTCAGGACACTGAAAATTCTGATAAGTTACTTGCTAGAATATAACACTTGTGGCCTCAACTCCATTTTCCTGTGATATTGTCTTTGTTCTACAAAATCTACTGACCAGACCCCTGGAGAAACCGGGCGCAGTAAGACCCTAGGTCCCCGGCAGGGGTCATGCGGGGGCATGCCAGCCAGGGCCGGATCGCAGGACTCTGGGCCCCAGGCCGGACCACGTATAGCACTCCAGACCCCTAGAGAAACCGGGTGCAGTAAGACCCTGGGTCCCAGGTAGGGGTCTCGCAGGGCATGCCAGCCAGGCTTCGGGTCGCAGGACTCTGGGCCCTAGGCCGGACCGCGCATAGCACGCCAGACCCCTGGAGAAACCGGGCACAGTAAGACCCTGGGTCCTGGGCAGGGGGCATGGGGCACGCTTGCCGGGGCGTGGGTCACGGGACTCTGGGCCCCAGGCTGGACCGTGCGTAGCACACCAGACCCCTGGAGAAACCAGGCGCATTAAGACCCTGGGTCCCGGGCAGGGGTCATGTGGGGCACACCAGCTGGGGCCTGGGTCAAGGGATTCTGGGCCCCAGGCAGAGTAATGGGGAGCACGCTGGACCCATGGGGAAACCAGGCCATGTCACAGTGCTACTGAGTGCCTGATCCCACTACCTCCTCAAACCACACATACTGTCTTCTATTATTTAAAAGAAAAAGAAAAAGAAAGAGAAAAAAAAGAAAAAAGAAAAATATCGAAGAGGAGTTAAGAAGGCCATGGCAGATGCCAGGATACTGGAGATGCAGTCAAAACTTATCCAAATGCCCTGGAACTTATGGAAAAATTCCCCGTGAAGGAGGACTGCTGTTTCTCTATATTATTAAGAATCTTGGACATCACCTATAAGGAGAGAGTTTAGTGGAGACCAAGGAGAAAGGTGGTGTTGAAAGCAGTCTCCGCGATGGCGGTGGAGACTTGTATTCAGAAGAAACAGAAATCAGATTCTACCAACCTTATTTTTTTGTAGAAATTACACCAAATATAGAATGCTATCATCATGCATGCTTAGGAACACTGGACAACATTCAGAGTGGTAAAAAGAGCTTGGGAAAGATTTGAAATGGTGGAGGCAGTGGCAATGGCAGTGTCCAGTACTGAGGGGAGGCAGAGAACCTGAAACCTTTGAAATAATATCCCCAGAGGCAGAATGCTACTAACACGCACCCTCGAGAACGTGGGGCAATTGGTTGGGTGAAGAGGGTGTTCCAATTGGAGCCTGCCGAGGGGTGAGGCTGGCGACGGACACAGCAAAGCTGGGATTGGAGCCTGCCTTGAGGCAAGGCCAGTGTTGGAGCCTCCGAGGCCAGGATCAGAGCCTGCCGAGGGATTAGGTTGATGCCGGGGCCAGCAAGGCCAGGATCGAAGTCTGCTGTGAGGCAAGGCCGGTGCTGGGGACTTTGAGGCAGCAACTGGAGCCTGCTGAGGGGTTAGGCTGGTGCCGGGGCCAATGGCCAACATCAAAGCCTGCCTTGAGGCAAGGCCACTACTGTGGCCTCCGAGGCCGAGATCAGAGCCTTCTGAGGGGTTAGGCAGATGCTGAGGACAGTGAGGTCATGATTGGAGGCTGCTATGAGGCAAGGCCGGTGCTGGGGCCTTCAAGGCTGAGATCAGAACCTGGCGAGGGGTTAGGCCAGTGCTAGAGCCAGCAAGTCCTGGATCGGAGCTCACTATGAGGCAAGGCCACTACTGAGGCCTCCGAGGCCAGGATTGGAGCCTGCCAAGGGGTTAGGCTGGTGCTGTGGCCATCAGCCGGCATCAGAGTCTTCAGTGAGGCAAAGCTGCTACTGAGGCCTCCGAGGCTGAGATTGGGGCCTGCCGAGGGGTTAGGCTGGTGCCGGGGCCAATGGCCAGCATCGGAGTCTGTCAGGAGGCAAGGCCAGTGCTGGGGTCTCCGAGGCTGGGATTGGAGCCTGCTAAGGGGTTAGGCCGATGCTGGAGCCAGCTGCCTGCATCAGAGACTTCCATGAAACAAGCCGGCTACTGAGGCCTCCAAGGCCGGGACCAGAGCCTGCCAAGGGGTTAGGCTGGTGCTGAGGCCAGAAAGGCCAGCATCAGAGCCTGCCGTGAAGCAAGGCCAGTGCTGGAGTCTCCGAGGCAGGAATTGGAGCCTGCCGAGGGATTAGGCATGTGCCAGGGCCAGCATGGCCGGGATCAAAGCTCACCATGAGGCAAGGCCAGTACTAGGGCCTCCAAGGCCTGGATAAGAGCCTACCGAGGGGTTAGGCCAGTGCTGGGGCCAATGGCCAGCATCAGAACCTGCTGTGAGGCAAGGCCAGTGCTGGGGCCTCTGTGGCCGGGATCGGAGCCTGCTGAGGGGTTAGGCCAGTGCCGGGGCCAATGGTCGGCATCGGAGCCTGCTGTGAGGCAAGGCCGGTGCTGGGGCCTCCAAGGCCGGGATCGGAGCCTGCCGAGGGCTTAGGCTGGTGCCAGGGCCAATGGCCAGCATCAGAGCCTTCTGTGAGGCAAGGCTGCTACTGAGGCCTCCGAGGCCGGATTGGGGTCTGCCATGAGGTTAGGCCGGTGTTGGGGCCTCTGAGGCTGGGATCAGAGCCTGCCAAGAGGTTAGGCCGGTGCTGGGGCCAATGGCCGGCATTGGAACCTGCCGTGAGGAAGGCTGATGCTGGGGCCTCCAAGGCCGGGATGGGAACCAGCTTAGGGGTTAGGCTGGTGTCAGGGCCAGCGAGACCAGAATCGAAATATCCCATGAGGCAAGGCTGCTGCTTGAGCCAGCGAGGTGTGGATCAGTCCACTGGGTAGCCAGGCCACTACTGGGGTTGTCAAGAGTGGGATCGGTACTTGCAATGTGGCGTGCACAGAGAAATATCGCAGAAAAAAAAATAAATTGCTTTTCCTAATCAGCAAAAACTAGGAGGAAGGGGGCAACAGGAAAAGGTCGAGCTATAGAAAGGGCCCTATAGTGAAGCAACTAAGGTGATCAATCAGAGGATATGGAATAGGGGAGGATGGAGCCTCTTTAAAACACAGGAGGTACATAAACAAATGTATCAAAGTTAATCACCAATAAAACATGGGATCAAGGGAGGGGGAGGGAATAGGGTGGGAGCTTGATGAGGGCTAATTGGATGATGTGTGCTTGTATTTCCTCTCAAGTCTTGTATTCCAATGTGATATGATTACAATGCACCAATTAAAAAAAAAAATCTACTGACCACAATCTGTACCATTTTACCATCTGCCTTTCTTGCCACATCAGGCCTTTTCAACTTCCTCTCACAAACCAGTTTCAAATACTCACAAAACATATCATCAAACTTATATATGAGAGCACCTCCACATCTGGTACTAATTTCTGTCCCAGTAAGCATTCTTACTGCTATAATCCAAAAGGCCTAATCATACAATTGAGAAGAAGGAAGGTTTACTTACAGTTTCTTGAACATTCTGGGTTGAGTCTTTAGCTGGGTCTATGGATCTCAGCATGGCATGGGAAGACAGATGGAGAAAGAGAGCACATGGGCTCTGCTCCTCATATCATATAGACTGGGCTGGAAGAGAAAAAGTGGGAGAGAAAGAAAGAAAGAGAGATGAGAGAGAGAGAGAGAGAGAGAGAGAGAGAGAGAGAGAGAGAGAGAGAGATTCTGATATAATACCAAATGTCACACATGTCCAGCAACCCCTCCTTAGCAACCAAGCCCTACTTTCAACATTACTACCTTTTTCTTTATGAAGACTTGGGGGCATTCTAAATACAAACCATTACAATTTTTAACCACTCCATAGGACTTGCCATGTGCTGCAGAATCACAGACAATATACATGAATGTACAAAACTCTATGTGTATCCTGTTATCCAACCAGTGAGCACTGTTTAAAGCATCATAAAAATTATCCCTTCTGACCTATCACTGATTATACCACATATTAATGTACTTAATATCATATATGTGAGCTTCAAATAATTGGAATTATTAGAAGTTTGTACATGTGATGTTAAGTAAATCCAATTAATTTAATCCTCAAAATCCAGAAAATGCAAGAGAAATGTGTAAACCTTGGCTGGAAAGCGTTCTGCACAATTGAAGTTTAATCATTTCAAAAATTTTTATTTCACCTTATTTAATTGACATGCATATTATCAACATGCCTAATGTCATTCTTTCTTGTAATCAGTTGAGATACTTGATAAAATCCTATGTCATTTATCACAACCAAAAGAAATAGTGGAAGATCTTCAGATCATTGATTTGAGCATCAATTTTAATTTTATATCAGAATACATAATGATATAGAAGAAATAGATCTTACTCAAGATTTAACATAGATCTGTAAGGGTTTTTTTTTTTTACCGTTCTTTTCCTAATAATAGGCATCAAAAAATCAAGTGTTTTAACATTGCTAAATAGATTTATAAAAATGTATGTTTTTTTTACCAAATTCTATAGATTCAAAATGGGACATTTTAAGTATGTTTGCTTTAAAAATAAAAGTTTGTTATACAAAATTTATGTTTCTCCATAATATTTTACATTCACAATTGGTAAAAACTGTGTGCTTTCAGAACATATTTTGGGAAAGGCAATATCAGTTCAATTCACCAGTTTTGATATATAGGCTTTATGAAGGCTCAGAGATAAAAAAAAAAAAAAAACACTTATCTGAGAGTTTTGCAGAACAATACATAAAATTTTAAAATGTCCAGATCTTGGCAAAACATTGCATCCCTTAGTCTGATCACTTGAGCTTATATACATTAAAGGATGCTGCACTCAGCAAAATTTTATGGCATTTATAATATTTACATGATGATTTACATCCAAGAAAGACCTCCCTTAAAATGATCTGATTTGCAGAATTTTAAAATTCCCAAAATAGTGTCAATTGGAATATAAAGAGATAATTTGTTGATACATTCAACATTTATTGACTATGTATTATGTTCAACTTTATGAATGAAAGGTGAACACATAGATCCTAAAGATAAAAGATGAATGATTCTTTTTTGTAGTCAAAGAAAATGGTGAGATAAAAAAAAACAACACTATACATTAAAGCAGGAAGTTGAATCAGCAGTTCTTTAAACCAATGATGCTTAGACTCTTGTACCAAGGGCTGCCCATGTTCAAGTGAGAGGAATTGAGCTCTTTCACAAAGCATCAAAGCACAGCTCAAGTGGTCCAAAGATCTGCATACAAGAGCTAACTAAATTGCTTAGGAGGAAACAGACAGAAAAGCTTAGAAAAACATTTTTTTACCTATAGTACCAAAAGCACAAGCCAGAAGAAACAAAATAAGTTAAATGTATCATTTGTGCTTCTAGAGACTCAAAAAAGTACAAGCATAGGTAAAGGAGAAATTACTTTCAAATAATATATGTGAGAAGAATCTCATATAAAATATAAGTAAAACTTTTACAATTCAGTAATGGTAAGACAAGTAACCCCCCCAAAATTGTTATATAGATGACTAATATAGAGAAATGATAAAAACACAAAAAACTTAGAACTAAAAATATTAGGCCAGGTGCGGTGGTCCACACTTATAATCCCAGCATCCAAGAGGCTGAGATAGGAGGATTACGCAGTTTGAAGCCAGCCTCAGCTACTTAGTGAGGCCTTTTGCAACTCAGTGAGACTCTGCTCAAAATAAAGAATAAAACATTGGGCTTGGCATGCCACTCAGGGATAGAATGCCTCTGGGTTCCAGCTCCAGTACTCCAAAGAAGGAAGGAAGGAAGGAAGGAAGGAAGGAAGGAAGGAAGGAAGGAAGGACGGAAGGAAGACATAAACTAATAGGTATTTCTCAAAAGAAGAAAAACAAATGATTAATGAATATATAAAAAAGTCAACAAAAAACTGCACTGAGATCTCACCTAACTCCAGTTATAGCAGAAATAATAATACAAACCATAATAAATACTGACACATGAAATTTTGTTGAGCACTATTAGTAATCATTTTTTGAGCTTAGATACAATGAGATAATATTTAATACCTTTTAAAATGTATCTTATATAATTTAACGTGAGATATGTTGATAAGGATATGGAGAAATTGGAAACCTCAAAATCTGCCAGTGGGCATATAAGTGATGCAGTTATTTTCTATATTGGCCGTTCCTCAAAAGGTTAAGCATAGAATTAATACGTCACCCAATAATGCTTTTTCTTACTGTATAAAAAAGAATAAAACAATTAGGCACAAAACCTAATACATAAATGTTCAAAGTAATATTATTCAAAATAACTCCCAAATGAGAACAGTCCAGGTGTTCACAGATGATTATGCATATATATTACTATTTCAGTGCAATATGTTCACATTATAGACAATTAATTTTATTTATAGACTAATAATTGTGAGAGCACAAGGTAAAAATATGTTTTTTACATTGACTTCATATCCTCCAATATCACTAAGGTTTATTATTAGGTTTTTCAAGAGAGTCCTCAAAAATATCAGTGTGTTGCCAGGTGTGGTGGCGCACGCTTGTAATCCCTGCGCTTGGGAGGAGAAGACAGGAGGATCGCTCTGGTTCGAAGCCAGCCCCGCTGACTTAAGAGACCCTGTTTCCAAAAATAAAAAAGAGGTATAAAATAGATCTGGGAGTGTAGCCCAGAGGTAGAAGGGCGTCCAGGAACCCCAGTACCACCAAAAAAAAAAATGTCAGTGTATAATATTAATTATCTAAAATAGAGATAATTTTGCCTAGTATTTTACAAAATGGATGTTTTATTTCATCCTTAGCTTAATTCCAGCTAGAACCTTTCTTGAAACATTGGCAAGTTGTAGGTGAATTTATCTTTTCTTATGAAACTTTTATTGGAGCACTATAATTGTACACCTTAATGAGATTGAGCATGCTCATTTTTGGAACAAAGAAAACAAATATTCACTTTTTGTATGGTACTGGGAGTAGAACCCAGGGGCTTTGTACCTCCAGGATATACTCCCAGGCATATATATATATATATATACAAGCAGCCTCCCAAGCACGGGGATCACGGAGATCACAAGTTTGTGCCACCACGCCGGGGTAAATATTCTTTTTTTGCCATTAACTATTAAGTAATATTAAGTGTGTGTGTGTGTGTGTGTGTGTGTGTGTGTGTGTGTGTGTAAATGAGTACTTGTGCATGCTTTTTCAAGTCCCTTTGATCAGATTTTGAAACATCACTTTCATTGCTAGTTCTTGGGAGTTGTATCTGAGTATTTATCATTAAAATTGTAAGACATGTTAAGTAATAGTTCTTTCAGAGATCAGTGAATTTTATTTTCATGTATTTTGTTTTGCAGCAACAGGTGTAAGAGATAATAGCCTGTAGTTAATTTTATTCCAGTGTTATCTCTTTCTACTTTTGATGTCAGATTAATACTGAGATCCATACCTCAATACTAATTTTTAAAGTTTTTCTCTGTCTTTTTCTTTCTCTCTTCTTTCTTTCTTCCTTTCTCTCTTCTTTCTTTCTTTCTTTCTTTCTCCTCCTCCTCCTCTCTCCTCCTCCCCTCCTCCTCCTCCTCCTCCTCCTCTCCTCTTCTTTCTTCTTCTTCCTGCCTTCTTCTCTCTCTCTCTTTCTCTTTTTTCTCTCTCTTTTACTTCCCCACTTTAAAACTGGGGATTTAACATAGGCCTTCTCACATACTGCTAGGCAAACACTCATCCTCTACCATTGGACACTTTAAGTCTCCTATGACATTTTTTCATTTTTTTGGAGGAGCTTGTCAGTGATTGGTATTAATTGGTATTAATTCTTCAAATATATAGGAAAATTTACTAATGAATCATTAAAAAATAGCCACTACTATATTTTTGCCTTGTATTTGGTAATTTATTTTTATTATATTCTATTCAAATTTTTATTATTTATTAAGTCAGCTTTGATAGTTTCTGTCTTTTTAGGGCTCTACTCATTTCACCTAAAATTTTTTAAAATTTTCTTCTTTATAGTAATCCATTAAGTCCTGTTTGTTTATCTAAGCCAAAAAATCTCCTCTTTAATTGTTTAATTTACTTACTTTTAATATTTTATTGGTGCATTTTATTCCTACATCTTAATCGTGTACATAATGGTAGATGCACACATGCACATATCACTTATTTAACCCTTCCCTAATTCCCACTCTATTCCCTCCAACCTTCCTCCTTCTCATGCTTAGCATAATGATTGACTTTGATATATCTATGAATGTATGTCATGTATACTAAAAAAATTTTCCTTTTCCCTTCTTTCATCCCCCTCAGGTTGCCTTATTTGTTCATCAGTGGTTTCTCCTTCTTTGTCTAGAGTTTATCTGATGAGCCTTTTTCTCCCTAGCTTCTGTATATTAGGGCAAGCATCCAATATTTACTTTTTTTGACTGACTAATCTCATTTAGCATAATGTTCTCCAGTTCCATCAATTTTTCCACAAATGAAATAACTTCTTTATTCTTCTTTATGAATGAGTAAAATTTTATTGTGTACATATCTCACAGTTTTGTAATCCATTCATCTCTTACTCAGAAACAAATATGCACACTTACAGCCAATTGATTTTTGACAAAGGGATCAAACACATACATTAAAAAAATAGCCTCTTAAACAAATGGTGTTGACAAAACTGGCTAACCATATGTAAAAAAATGAAAATTAACCCAACTTTCTCAATTTTTGTGTTTTATAATTTGAAACTTCTCTCATTTTTACTGGTCAGTCCATTTAAACATTGGTATATTTTGTCTATGTTTTCAAAAATCAACTGGTAACAAAAGTAATGTGATTGAATGTGGAGTTGAGAAAATATCAGTAATGGTATAGCCTTACATAGTTGATTCACAATGCAGTTGAGGCGAACACTCTGGGAATATGGAGAATATCAAGGTGCAGCAAAGTAACTATGAAGTTATGAGTTGTTTAAAATACTTTTATTGTTTTTTTTTTTTTTCAAAATGGTGACTGAGGGACACAGCACTTCTCAATAGCTGAAGCAAATAAAGTTCAAATACTTAGAAAGCAGTGTCTTAATCAACAAAATAAATACATACCAGGAACCAAAACAGATCCAGGTACCTCGGCAGAACCCTGAACTTGAAGAAGAAGAACAAAGATCGGACACCGGACCTGCTGCAGATACAATCGGAACGCCGATCGGAACGCCTATCGGCGGGCTGCTTTCGTGGCTGCCCGCGGAGCTGCCTGCCTGATATTACTGTGGCAAGATAATCCGGGACTGAAAATGGACTTAGGACCTCATCTTAAGCAGCGAGCAGCACCCACGTCAGAACTCTGTGTGTCACCAGTGACTGGATCACAACAGCTCAGGGAACTCCATGGAAGCCTGAACCAAGGACGCCAGGTACCTGAGTCCGCCCAGGGAAAGTACAGGTCCCAGCATGTGCCGCAACCCCACCCCCCTAGCACTGGCCCAAGCCTCAGAACACAGCACTCTTCTCACGCACCTTGTCTGCGCCACGGTCCCCTGCTAGTAGTCAGTGCCTGTGCCACTGCCACCCCTAAATCGGAGCTTGCATGTGTGTCTAGCCCCCGCCACCTTGCCAGAGCCTGCCTTTCAGGCTGCGAAAGCCCTGTATTCCCTGGAAATCTCCTTGGGGCACCCCCAGCTTCTACGTCCCGCGGGAGGCAGAGATCATTGCTGGACACCGCGCACTGCCTGTGCACCTGGACCCGTGAGCACGTATTCTGCACCCCTGGCCCACCGCTGGGTGTTCCCACCTGCCTGGTAGCCAGACGCTTAGTTCTAAGCAAGAACACAGCTCAATACACCTTGGAAGAGCATACCAGTAGCAATAGGCAGCTGCATCCTCTCACACTTGGGTCCAGTAATAGCAGCGCACCCAGCCTGCACTCTCGGAATAGGCAGAGCTCTGGCAGTAAGTGTGGGCATCCAGGAATCAGCATCCATTTGCCCAGGGTACATCTTGGGACCACACCGGCTAGCCCAGCTGGAATTTCCAGAGACACAGGAAAATCCATCGGGCCACAATATCTGCACAGGACCTCAGGGGGAGGTTCCAATTATACTTTGGTCATCCTCCACCCCTGCTGTAGGGAAGCACAGGCAGGAGTCTAGGGTGGTGAGTGCAGAGGTCCTGACTACAGGTTGGAATTTTGCAGAACCTGTGAATTGTACAGAATCAAATAACAGTGAAACCAGACATCCGGACACATAAACCTAAAGCAGTTAAAGGAGAGAAGGTGTCCAAACACCCAGAGTGACCTAAGAAGATAAAAATAGAGTACAAAGAAAATTAAAAAACATTGGATTATATTCTGAAAGCTACCAAAGCAATCAGATACGCACATATTATATGGACCTGACCCCATATGCGTAAATAAGTAGGACTGTTTGTTTTACTTTTAATGTGGATGTTTTGTTTTATTTTGCTTCTATAGTGCTTTTGTTTTGATATGGTTATTGCTGTTTTATTTTTTTTCTCTTAACCCACAAATCTTTTACTTTAACTTGATATATATATATATATATATATATATATATATATATATATATATATATATATATATGATAGTTTACCTTATTTTCTGATTTCACACAGCAGCTAGTTTCTTCTATTTTATTCTAGTTCTTTTATCCTCTTTCTTCCACTTTCCCTCCTTTTTTCGTTCACCTCCTTTGATTGGTTTTTCCTTTCTTTTACTTGGATTACACAATAGTCTTGGTATCTTGTGTGAATTTTTTTTTTTATGTTTGTCTGCTCCTTCCATCACCCCTATTTACAAACCTTCCCACACTAACCACATACTTTTTCCCCAAAACTTTTCCCCATAATATACCTCCTGGTTTAATACTCAAAGTATTTCTTATATCCATAATTACTCTACTAACGACAAGAGTCCTACTAGTTAACTCTCTCTCATTCCTAGTAAGATACTACCTTATCACACTTAAAGTCTTTCTCAATCTAAACATATCCTCTACCTAATCCGACTCTTTTACCAAGCACCCCAGCTCCTCCCACATCACTCACCCTCAACACTGGAAAGGCTCTGCTGACTAGCCAATACCCTTAATCTCCTAATATTAAGATTAGACTAAGCATAATACTCACGAACAATGGGTAGAAATCAGAAGAACATGACAGAGAATGCTATAAATATGAGAACCAGGAATTATGAAGAGACAGCAGAAATCAAGAATACTGACCTACTAGAAATGCAAGAAGAGGAGTTCAGAATCTTGATGTACAATATGATGAAAGGATTTAAAACAAGTATAGAGGAGGTTAAATGTGAATTAGAAACACTAAAAAAGAATCAGAAAGAGGTCTGGAATGAAATAAAAGAGGCAACAAGTGAAATGAAGAGAGCAATAGAAAGAAATTCTGGAATATTAGATGAAATGGAAAACATAACAGTACATCCCAAAACGAAAACACAGTCAGCGATATACAGAAATCTTTACAGCAACAAAACCTAAACATCCAGCAATTATGGGATAATATGAAGCATCCTAATTTACCGATAATAGGCATTGAGGAAGGGATAGAGGTACAGACCAAGGGCATCTGTAACATCTTCAAGGAAATAATCTCAGAGAATTTTCCAAATACGGAAAGAGACTTGAACCTTCAAGTCCAGGAGGCATACAGAACTCCACTGAGACAGGACCAAAGGAAAACCACTCCACGCCACATAATAACCAAATTGACCAGCATAGAGGCCAAGGAAGGAATCTTAAAAGCAGTGAGAACAAAAGGACGGGTGACATATAGAGGCAAAACAATAAGAATCAACCCAGACTATACAACCCAGGTCAGGAATGCTAGGAGAGACTGGTATGACATGATTCAGACCCTGAAAGAAAATAACTTCCAACCAAGGCTCATCTATCTAGCAAAACTACTATTCAAGATCAATGGTGAAACCAAAGTCTTTCAGCATAAACAGAATCTCAAAAAATTCATGAATTCAAAGCCAACACTAGAGAAAATTCTTAAAGAAATACACCATAAGGAAGAAAAAAGAAGCAGACTTCAGAATCAGAGAAGAGAGGAAGTTAATAAGTGGGCCATTTAAGTAAAGAAGAAAGACCAAACCACCCAAGAGTAGACAGAACACAAAATGGCAGAAAACAAAAATCATATTTCAATAATATCTCTTAATGTCAAAGGACTTAACTCACCAATCAAAAGACATAGACTGGCAATGTGGATTAGGAAATATAATCCAAATATATGCTGTCTGCAAGAAACTCACCTCACAGCCAAAGACATTCACAGGCTGAAGGTGAAAGGATGGAAAAAGATATACCATGCCACCAGTGACCAAAAAAGAGCAGGGGTAGCAACCCTGATATCCAACAAAACAGACTTTAAACTAAAACACATCAAAAGAGACAAATCAGGGCACTTCCTTTTATTAAAAGGAACAATACACCAAGAAGATATAATGATAGTAAATATTTATGCCCCAAATGTGGGGGCAACTACATTTGTAAAACAAACCCTTCTGGACATAAGATCCCAAGTAGACCCAAATACAATAATTCTGGGAGACTTTAATACGCCTATCACACAACTGGATCGATCTTCAAGGCAAAAGATGAGTAAAGATGCTCTAGAACTAAAGGAAACCATAAACCAAATGGACATAATAGACATTTTCAGAGTATTTCAACCAGGAACTACAGAATACACTTTCTTCTCAGCAGTCCATGGAACCTTCTCCAAAATAGATCACGTCCTTTGGACACAAAGAAAATACCAGCAAATTCAAAAAATGTAATATAATTCCTTGCATCTTTTCAGACCACAACAGAATAAAAGTAGAAATCAACAACAGGAAACTTGAAAGAAAGTATTCAAATTCATGGAGAATGAATGATACACTATTGAATGATGAATGGGTAAGAGCAGAAATTAGGGAAGAAATAAATAAATTTATGGAATCAAACGAAAACAAAGACACAACCTACCAAAATCTATGGGACACCATGAAGGCAGTACTAAGAGGAAAGTTTATTGCATTGAGTGCCCATATAAAAAGGATGGAGAACCACCAAGTAAAGAACATAATGACACAACTTAAGGATTTAGAAATTCTGCAACAGTCTATTCCCAAACCCAGCAGAAGGCAAGAAATCATCAAAATTAGAGCAGAAATAAATGAAATAGAGAACAAAAAAACAATTCAAAGAATCAATAAAACAAAAAGTTGGTTCTTTGAAAAGATTAATAGAATTGATAAACCCCTGGCCAACTTAACCAAAAGAAAAAGAGAATCAACTCTTGAGAAATCAGTGGCTTTTCTTTATGCCAACAACGAATCCACAATGAAAGAAACAAAAACAACAATTCCATTCACTATAACCTCAAAACCAATAAAATACCTAGGAATAAACCTAACCCAAGATGTAAAAGACCTCTACAACAAAAATTTTAAACATTAAAGAAAGAAATTGAAGAAGACCTTGGAAGATGGAAAGATCTCCCGTGCTCATGGATAGGCAGAATAAATATCATCAAAATGGCCATTCTGCCAAAACTGATTTGTAGGTTCAATGCAATTCCCATTAAAATACCAGTGACATTCTTCAGAGACCTAGAAAAATCAATCATGAACTTCATATGGAGAAAGAAAAGACCTAGAATAGCCAAAGCAATTCTCAACAATAAGAAACTCGCAGGAGGCATTACAATCCCAGACTTCAAACTATACTATAGAGCAATAGTAGTAAAAACAGCATGGTACTGGCACAAAAACAGATATACTGACCAGTGGATTAGAATAGAAGATACAGAAACAAACCCACACATCTTTAGTCAATTAATCTTTGACAAAGGGGCCAAACACATATGCTGGAGAAAAGACAGCCTTTTCAACAAGTGGTGCTGGGAGAACTGGCTAACCATTTGTAAAAAGATGAATCTAAACCCCTATATCTCACCTAACACAGGAATCAACTCAAGATGGATCAAAGACTTAGAAATTAGACCTGAGACTGTGAAGTTAGTAGAGGAGAGCATAGGTTCAACACTACAACATATTGGCACAGGCAGTAACTTTCTCAACAAAACACCCAAAGCTCAGGAAATTAAAGCAAGAATAAACAAGTGGGATAACATCAAACTAAAAAGTTTCTTCTCATCAAAGGAAAATATCAATAACCTAAAGAGGAAGCCTACAGCTTCCTTTCCTGGGAAAGGCTATTTACCAGCCACCATTCTGATAGGGGGCTAATATCCAGAATATACAAAGAGCTCAAAAGACTCTACACTAGCAAAACAAACAACCCAATCAAGAAATGAGCAAATAAACTAAATAGACACTTCACAAAAGAAGAGATACAAAGGGCCAATAGATACATGAAAAGATGTTCTTCGTCACTGGCCATCAGGGAGATGCAAATCAAAACTACACTGAGATTCCATCTAACCCCAGTCAGAGCGGCAAGCATAAAGAAATCAAATAACAACAAATGCTAGCGAGGATGTGGGGAAAGAGGAACTCTTTTACACTTGGTGGGAATGCAAATTAGTTCAACCACTATGGAGATCTGTGTGGAGATTCCTAAGAAAGGTGGGAATAGATCCACCATACGATCCAGCTATACCACTCCTGGGTATCTTTCCAAAGGGGTTGAATTCAGAGAAATACAGCAACATATGCATACCTATGTTCATAGCAGCACAATTTGTAATAGTCAAAATATGGAACCAACCCAGATCATCATCAACAGATGAATGGATAGAAAAACTATGGGAAATACACACAATGGAATTCTATTCAGCCATAAAGAAGAACAAAATTATATCATTTGCAAGAAGATGGAAAGCCCTGGAGAACATTATATTAAGTGAGATCAGCCAAGCACAGAAGAAGATACATATGTTTCCTCTAATATGCACAAACTAGGAAACACAAAGGATACCAGTGGGACTCCAGATATTGGAGGGGAAATACTAGCTAAGTTTGAATGGTAAGATAGGAGAGGAGGAAGGCCGATCTTGATTAATGAGGGTCTACACCTGAACATGTATAAAATTATGAATAAGACATGTTTAACCTGGACAACCATTAGTGGGAGGGGGGAAGGGAAAACGGGGGCTGGGGGAAGAGGGCACCAAATATAGTTTAAATGTATACTATTTATGTTCAATAAAAAATTGTAAAAAAAAAGAATGAAGAAGAATGAAAAAAATACTTTTATTGGTACATTATAATCTCATATCATAATGTAGTTTCTAGTGATGGAGACACACATACATACAGCACTTTGTGGACTCTCCCCCTGATCCCAGCTCTCTCTTCAATTCCATATCCCTATACTTAATATTGAGGTTGACACTGGTATTCTCACATATGCATGTAATGTCAATGGAAGTGATTCTTTTATTTATATTTCATCTCCCCTTTCCTCTTCCTCTATACCACCTCCCTGAATACACTCCAGATAATAATCTTCCATTATCTGACGTCTCTCTGGTATCCAAATTACTCCCCAAATTCTGAGTATGAAATAAAAATATGATCATCAACTATCTGTGCCTGGCTAATTTCACTTAATATAATGTCCTACAGGTCCATTATTTTTTTCTGTGATTGACATTATTTTGGGTTTTTTTTGATGAGTAGAATTTCAATGTGTGTATATCACATAATTTTGTAATCCATTCATCTGTAGATGGACACTTAAATTGGTTCCATAGTTTATCTATTGTGAATTGTGCTGATATAAACATGAATATGCTTACATTACTATGATCTTATGATTTCAATCCCTTTGGAAAAAAACCCAGAAATGGTTTAGCTGAATTGTATGGTATATACATTTGCAAACTTTCTGAGTAATAACCTCACTGATCTTCATAAATGTTGCATCATTTTGAAATCCCACCAATAGTTTAGAGGAGGTACTCTTTTCCCACATTCTCCCCACAACTTATTGCTTTTTGATGTCTTGATAATTGCCATTCTTATTTACATCTCCCTTATATTAGCTATGGTTAATGTTATTGATCATATTTTTTCATGTATTTATTGATCATTTATATCTTATCTTTTTTGAAGTGCCTATTTAGTTAAGTTACCCATCTTCTGATTGGCCTATTCTTTTAATTTTTTTTGTTTTAAGTCCTTTAAGCACTGTATATATTCTAGATATTAGTCCTTTATCAAAATGATTGATATAAAAATTCTCCCATTCTATCACTCTCTCTTTAGACTCTTGGTGATTTTCTTTGATGACCTAATATTTCTTAGTTTAATGTCATCCCATTTATTAATTTTTCATTTTAATTTCCTGAGATTTAAAGATTCTTATTGAAGTAATTTCTACCTGTGCTCACCTATGTCTTCTTCTAGTAACTTTGAAGTATCTGGTCTGGTCTAATTTTCATTTGTCAAAAAAGCTGTATTTTCTTCAACATATGTGTTCAGCACTGACTTTGAAGTATTCTCAATGTTTGAAATATTATATATACTGCTAATATATATATATATATATATATATATATATATATATATATATATATATGTTTATTTTTGTGGTACTGGGATTCCTGGAACCCCTTATACCTCTGGGCTACACTCCCAGACCTATTTTATACATTTTATTTGGAAACAGGGTCTCTTAAGCCAGAGCAGCTGGCTTTGAAACTGCTTGATCCTCCTGTGCGTGATCCTCCTGTCTCCACCTCCCAAGCATGGGGATTACAAGCGTGCGCCACCATGCCTAGCTGTTTTAATGACTGTTTATAATGTCCAGTTTTAAAATCTCTGAGCATTTAACATGCCAACTCCAAAATAGTATGGGTTCAAAAGAAAGAAAAACACTTTTCCAGTAAACTCAACACTTTTGCTCACAATCTATTAATTTCTCAGACTAGTCAAGAACCAAATACCTGTACCACTTTAATGATGTTGAGTGCTTACAATCTTTCAATTACATTTTAATAAATTTTTGGCATAGGAATCATATTCAAGCAGATTTATATTTTGTACTTAATCTAGTTAAAATATATGTATAGTGCTTGATCTGAATATTTGTTTATTTTTTCCATTATACTGAGTTTTCAGAGAAGCTATTTGGAACCACAGATCTTGCTACACAAGATAAATGTAGTAGAATATAAAAACTAAAAAGTTATTTAGAAGCTGGGCATGGTGGAACACACCTATAATTGCTGTACTTGAGAGACTTAGACAGGAGGATCACAGGTTTGTATTCAGCCTACAACCTACTGTACCACAGGTTTGTGGTACACAATCTTCAACTTAATGGGACCATGTTTCAGAATAAAAAAAGTTTGGAGATGTAGCTTAGAGGTAAAGTGCCCGTGGGTTCAATCCCTAGTTACACACACACACACACACACACACACACACACACACACACATTAATAGTGGTCTGCTTATCAGATCATCACTGTCTACTATCATTGACTTTCATCAGATCTTACATATTTCAAGTTAATATGAAAGATATATTAAATAACACACAGACATTATAATTTTTAGAGATATGAAGTTCATTCTTTCCACAGTCCTGGTGAGTATTGGTCAGGCTGTGATTGCTAACATAAGCCTATTCTGGTGAGACACAGGGCCAGTATAGAGGAAATTGGGGCAAGGATTCTCATTGCAACTGTAAAATTTTGGAAATCTTTTGCAAGTCAAGATTCTTTCAATCAATCTTTCTTTCTTATCTGCACAGTGTTTGCACTGCATCTCAGTGTAAAGGCTCTCCCTGATTTCTACTTCCTTTACATTCATACGTAAGTATGAAGGCTCTCCTGCCCTTCTGCTTCTGTTTCAGGGTCCTACTGCACCTTGCTTTGAAGACACTCCCTCCCTTCAGCTCCTCAACAGTCTCTCAATTGCACTAAGTGTTAAGGCTCTTCTTATTCTCTGCTCCCCCAATGGGTTTCTACTGCACCTTAGTGTGAAGGCACTTCCTGCCTCTTGCTCTTCTCTCCTTCCCTCATGAAATATCGTGGTCCTTCCTTGTCATCTGCTTCTTGGTAGATAAGTAAACTTCATGACTGGGTGCTTTACATATGTTATCTCATTTGATAAATTCAAATGTCTGAAATATTGGTATATTGGAATAGTCAGTAATTTGGCAATTAAAACATTTTAAACTAAAGATAGGCGAACTGGCATATACTTGTAATCCCAGCATTCAAGAGTCTGAGACCAGAGGATTGCAGTTCACAGACAGCCTGAGCTACTTAGCGAGGCTCTTTGCAACTCAGTAAGATCCAGTTTAAAAAAAAAAAAAAACAAAAAAAAAACTATCCTGGTAGCATGGTGGCGCAAGCTTGTAATCCCGCATCTGGAGGATCACAGTTTGTGGATTCATGGACAGCTTCAGCTATTTAGTGAGGCCCTCTGAAATTCAGTGAGACCTGGTTTCAAAAAAAAGAAGAAGAAGAAAAATAGGGCAGGGGGTATAGCTCAGAGGCTGAATGCCCCGGGTTCCATCCCCAGACCAGAAACAATAAATAAATAAATAAATAAATAAATAAATAAATAAATAGGGCTGGGGTTGTAGATTGGAGGGAAAATGCCCCTGGGTTTCATTTCCAGTAACACACACACACACACACACACACACACACACACACACACACACACAAATAAATACATAAAAATAAATCATCTATGTTCACACCACCATGAATCATTAGAGCTGAAAATTAAATTCAGTTGAGATGGAATTTAACTCCCACAATGTTTCTGTTATAAATTACACTTTCTCACCCTGCAAAAGTGTCAAGTCAAGATGGATCCAAGACTTGGAAATTAGAGCAGAGACTTTAACTACTTGAAGAGGGCATAGGTCCAACACTGCAACACATAGGCACAGATAAACACTTTTTCAACAAGACCACAAAGGCACAAGAAACAAGAAAGCAAATCAGTACCTGGGATTGCATTCTACTGTAGAGCATTTGTACAGCAAAAGAAACGATCATGAACCTCGACCAAGAGCCAACAAAATAGGAGAAGATTTTTGCCAACTACTCCTCCTATAGAGGACTAGTATCTAGAATATACAGAGAACTCAAGAAACTCAGCACTAAGAAAACAAATAACTCAATCAAAAAATGGGAAAGTGAATTAAATAGATACTTTATAAAGGAATAAATTCAATTGGCCAATAAATGCATTAAAATGCTTAGCATCATTAGCAATCAGAGAGATGCAAATCAAAACTACCTTGAGATTTCACCTAACTTCAACTAGAATAGCAATCATTCAAAACACAAACAACAACAAAAGCTGGTGAGGCTGTGGAGAAGTGGAAACTCTAATGCATTGTTGGTAGAACTGAAAATTAGTGTAACCACTTTGCAAAACAATGTGGAGTAGCCTCAGAAGAATGGGAATTAACTTATCATATGATCCAGCAATACCACTTCGGGGTATGGACTCAAATGGAAAGAAACCAAGCTACCAAGCTAATGCATGCATATCCATGTTCATAGCTGCACAATTCACCATTGCCAAACTATGGAACCAGCCAAGATATCTATCAAAAGATGAATGAATTACAAAAACTTGGAATATGTACACAATTGAATTTTACTCAGCCATAAAGAAAAACACAAATACATCATTTACAGGGAAATAGATGGAACTGGATGACATTATGCTAAGTAAGATTAGTCAGTTACAAAAAATAAGAAACCGGATGCTCTCCCTAATATGTGAAAGCTAGGGAGAAAATGAATCATAGGAGGAACTCTATGATATATTCTATAGATGAGCAAATAAGGCAACCTAACTAAGTCAATTCGAGGGGTGAAAAAGGAAAATTCTCTAATGCACATGATTTACTTCAACAAATATATCAATGTCAATCACTAAGACAAACATGAGAAAGAGGGATGGGAAGGAAAATAAGTGGGAATTGGGTAAGGGCTAACTGGGTAATGTGTGTATATATGTCTCCACCATCTTGCATCCAATTAAGATGTATAAATACAATTTGCAAACAAAAAAATAAAAAAGTGAAAAAATAAAAATAAAATGAATTATAAGAATATAAAGCTATTGAAGAATGTCTTCTCTAAAGCACTTAGAAAATGTTAAAATACTTGCTTGAGCTTTAGTCACTTCAGCAGTTTTCATACATTAATTTACACTGCAGTGCAGTTTCATTTCTCATGGTTATGAAGGTATTAAGATTGAGATCAGATTGCTGCCATGGTTGGATTCTGGTGAGGTTCCTCTCTAGGTTCAGATTGTCCAGTTCTTCTTCTATCCTGACATGATGGAAATCGGTAGAAGAACTCATTGTGGTTTCTTTTATATGGGCACTAATTACATTATGAAGATTCATTCTCATTTAGCCTAATTTATTTCCAAAGAAAGGCTCTACCTTCTAATACCATTACTTTGGACACTGAGGTTTCAACTCAGTGTTGAAATGGCTAGATAAAACATTTCCTATTGCAACTTGCTGTGTCAAATTGAAAATATAATATAAATTTATATGGGTCCTTAGAGCCCAAGTTTTGCTCTCCTCTTGACTTTTGACTTTCTTTTGCTTTTTCTATTATAAAATTATTAGAGTTAAGAACAATATAGGAAAAAAGATGGATGTTTATTTAAAGAAAATAAAAACAACATAGGGTATTGGTTTGACTATGCATTGCTATTGTAGAAAACTTTCTCATTTCCTACAATCAACATTTTCTTGTTTTTTTTTTTTTGTTTGTTTGTTTGTTTTTTCAGGAGCCAGTGTTCACATCCACCAATAGTAACTGAGCTTCTAGGGCAGAGGTTGAAGTATCATCACAACTGGTATGTAACAGTAGCTTTTTTCCTAGAATGCTACAGTATGGATACAGTAAGTACCTCACCACCAAGTAGCTACAGTGCTGACAGGTGCAGGGAGAGATCACTTAAACAGATAAAGTGTCTATGCGATTTGATTTTACTTCAACTAAAATAGTCATTCTATCTCTCTGTATTCCTATCTAGATATCTATTGATCTATCATCTATCATTTACCTATCTATCATCTACCTACATCTATTTATCATCTACATTGTAGTATTAGGGAGTGTACCTAGGAATGTTCTACCTCCAAGATATATTTTAGCCATTTTATATTTTATTTCAAAAATGGGTCTAGTTATGTTGCCATATACTGACCTCAAACCTGAGACCTTTCAATTTCAGTCTCCCAAATACTGGAATTACAGGTGTGTGCCACCTTGTCCTGATGGTGTTTGTTTCTAATTTTAAAAAAGCCTGAATCCAATTTGATGGTACATGTCACATGGACAAGGAATGGAGGTCAGAGGTATAAATCCCCTGTTTAAATCTCAGGGACCAACATGCAAAAAGTTTAAATATATTAACAATATATTCTTTTAGATAATATTCCAACTTTCAATTCAAATCATAAAATACTAACAACTAGATGTGTATTTTAAAAGGAGGGGCTTTATTTTAAGAAACATGTTCATGCAATTATAGAAAATAGAAAGTTTAAAACATGTCCTGTGGTTTGGCAGGCTAGAGACCCACAGCAAAATTGATTCTTCAGTCTAAGCTGAAGGCCATCAGACACAACACAGGAAGGGGCTGGTGTTGTAGTTCAAATATTTTCTTCTGAAAGAATTTCTTCTTTATCAGAGGAAGTCAGGGCCCTCAACTGACTGGATGAGGCTCACTTGTGCTAACAATGAAAATCTGCTTTACACAGAGTCCAATGATTTACTAATGCCATTCTAGGACACCTTCACAGAAACAAACTGAATAATTTTGACCACATAAATGAGCATTATGGCCCAGCCAAGTTGACACATGAAATTTACAATCATAAATCCATCTCTATGTGTCTCCTCTAAACACTTTTAAAAATATAGTCCTCACATAGACAATAAGTCTCAATCCCTTTACCCCCAAGAGAATTTGAATTATTTTAATATTTAGTATTTTTGCTATCCCATAACTTAAATATTATATTATATTAAAAATAAATAGACTAATTTTACTTAGCATAATGTTCTCCAGTTCTATCAATTTTCCTACAAATGATGTAATTTTGTTCTTCTTTATGGCTGAATAAAATTTTATTGCGTATATGTTCCATGGTTTTGTAATCCATTTATCTGTTGATGGACAGATGATTCATCTGTTGATAAACAAGATCTGTTGATGGATCTTGGCTGGGTCATAGAAGGAACTCTAAATGAGGAAGGAGAAACCATATGAGCGAATAAGGCAACATAACTGAGGGGGATGAGAAGAGGAAAGAGAAAATTTCCTTCATGCTCATGATATACATTCACAAACATATTGAAGTCAATCACTAAGCCAAATATGAAAAGGAGGCAGGGGGGAGGGAATGGTTTGGGAACTGGGGAAGGGCTAAATAAGTGATTTGTTCATGGATGCCTTTACCATCTTGTACCCCATTAGGGTGAATCATTACAATCCACCAATTAAAATTTAAAAAGTAAAACTGTACAACTTAAAAAATAAATACAGAAATAAATGCTATAAAATATAATAATAATAAGCTGGGCGTGGTGACGCATGCTTGTAATCCCCGCACTTGGGAGGCTGAGACAGGAGGATTGCCCAGGTTTGAAGCCAGCCTCAACTACTTAGTGAGGATCTCAGCAACTTAGTGAGACCCTGTTTCCAAATAATATAGGTCTGGGAGTATAGTCCGGAGGTAGAAAGCCTCTGGGTTCCACACCCAGTACTACCAAAAAAAAAAATTATATATATATATATATATATATATATATATATATATATATATAATAAAACAAAAGGAAAATGCTATTAAAAAGAAATGAATGCACAGTCCATAATTTTTATATTACATAAGGCAGAAAAGAAAGATATTTTACATACACATACACACACACACACACACACACACACATACACACACTCATTCATACAAATATGTTGTAGCTGTCATCTGTATAGTTCATTGTGTGGTTGAGTTGGTGCCTAGCTTCACTCCCCATTCTGTCCATGTTATTTTTAATCTTAATACCTCATCAGGTAGGCATGGTTCTTTCCTAGAAGGATAGCCAAGGCCTTCATTTCAAGGCAGGGGTCATGCATGGTACTTTCTGGCTTGGGTTGCTGTTACTATTGCTATTTTTAGCTAACTTTAATCAGTCTGAAAGACCTGAAGGGAACTCTTGTACTTCAGATACATTCTTCCTTTTATCATTTTGGAGGAGAAAGTCTATATATTCCTGGTCATCAAGTTCAGTTGTCCTGTGAGGATACCAGCTCCTTTGTAGACTGAATGGTGGCCATTACTTTTAGTTCAAAGGAGTTATAGCTGCATCTCCTTGAGGAAGCATTTCTCTCTCTCTCTTTTTATCTTTTTGCGGGTCTGGGGATGGAACCCAGAGGCATTTGACCTCTGAGCGACACCCCCTGCACAATTTTTTATTCTTAATTTTTTTGAAACAGGGTCTCACTGAGTTGTGGAGGGCCTCACTAAGTAGCTGAGGCTGTCATCAAACCAGGATCCTGTGGTCCCAGCCTCCCAAGTGCCAGGATTACAAGCTTGGGCCACCACACCTTTGCTTAGCATTTCTCTTTTTGAAATGAAGACTTTTAGGCCAGAAGAGCATAAGGCAATGAATATAGAAAGCCTGCAAGTCTTTGAGATCTTCTTTTTAAGTGTGTGTGTGTGTGTGTGTGTGTGTGTGTGTGTGTGTGTGTGTGTGTGTGGTAGATGGGGATATTAAACTGAAGGGCATTCCATCACTGAGCTACATTCCCACCACTTTTTTTACTTTTTATTTTGACACCGGATCACATTAAGTTGCTGAGGCTGGCTTCAAAAATGTACTCCTCTGATTTGAACTACTCAAGTATTGGGATTACAGGCAAGTAATCCCATACCAGCCTGGCTGCTTTCAGCACTTTTTAGACACTGGTGGTAATAATGAGAAGTGTCACTTCATTTTCATCCCTGGCTGTCTTGACTCATACATTGTGGCTTTAGGAGATACAGCCTTTAGCGATGGCTCTTTCTCTACTAGAAGACAAAATACAGGGTTATAGTAGCCAATGAAGCTTAGCTTTAGAACATCTCACAGTGGGCCCAGTGGGACTTGAAGAGCACCTTCTGGCTATATGTTCAGTGTTGAAAGCAACTAGGAACTACCATGCTCATTGACTAGCAGAATTCTCACATAGGCAGAATTGACTATGATGAAGGGTGACTGGAGGGCGACTGTGATAGGAAAGGCCAAGCAGAAGTCACTAGAACTACCTTTTTGTGATAAAATTATGAAGCACATTCCCAGAGGGACTCAGTGTTTAATGTCACCATTGAAGATATGAAGATGAAGATGGTGACTCCCACCACCATCTGACAGTGAATTTTTGCAAGCTTCACTAGACAGTGGCTTTAGTAGAAACTGCTATACCAGATGTGATTTTATTTCTTGAGAAAAATTATATATCCTCTAGTATATAGCTATTGATTTGGAAAATGTTTTCTTTTTCTTTTTCCTCCACCTCTAATGAAGACCACAAAAAGCAGTGTACTTTTCAGTGGTAAGCCTGATAGTACATCTTTGGTCTCTTTTCTCACAAGTATATGACTGTGTGAGTTCTCAGGGATCTCAAGTGTTTTTTCTTTTTTTTTTTTTTTTCCTTTCACAAAACATGCCACTAATGACAGTGTTTAATGGCATCAGGCTGGCTATGAGCAAGAGGAAGCAGCTACTCTACATGTACAAGCAACAGATTTGTGTCTTAGAACATAGAACATAAATATGGCTAACATGCAGGATCCTTCTACCTCAGCAAAATTTTTAGGAATGGAGTCATTTTGAGTAGAGTAAAATATATAATTTTCTTCTTCTTATGGTTGAGTGAATTTCCATCCTGAGTATATACCACAGTTTGCTTATCCCTTTACCTGTGGATGAACACCTGAATTCTATGATTTTATTATTGTGAATTGTGCTGTTATAAACACAAATATGCATATATTAATATAATATTCTGATTCTAAATATTTTGGAAAGATACTAAGAAATTATGTAGCTGAACCATACAGTTTTTCCATTTCTAGTCTTTTAAGGGAGCACTGTACTTATCTCCATTTTCATCATACTAAATTAAAATCTCATCAACAATGAGTAAGAGCTTATATTTTCCCATATCCTTGCAAAGATTTTCCTTCAAAAAGTGAAAGACACATTACTGCATCTAGCCTCTCCAACAATTAATTGTAACAATAAAAAAATTAAATACCAAATGAACCCAGAGAGGGAAGCAAACCAAGTTCTATATACTCCTATCACTCTAAAACTTATTAAGATGTATAATCATGATGCACAATAAAGCTATATTTAAAAATAAGGCTTGTATATACTGAATCCATATAGAATATAATTATTTAATTCCCAGAATAATTATGTGGTTATGTTTATCTATTTTCAGAGATTATCTTCTCCTATTTTTATTTAAAAAAAATTTTATTGGTGCATTGTAGTCATACATCATAATGGGATAAATGATAATAGAGGCAAACATGCACACATCACCCAATTAGCCCTGACCCAATTCCCACCCCATTCCCCTTTCCCTCCCTCTTCCTCCTTCCCATGCTTGGCTTAGTGGTTGATATGTTTAAATACATCATGTGCTTTAGAGAGTATCCCTCTTTTCCCTTTCTTTACTCTGAGTTAATATCACCTTATTTCCTCTCTATAGAATCTTCTTTATCTAGAGTTCCTCCTGTGACCCATTTCTTCCTAACTTTCACATATTAGGGAAAGCATCCATTTTCTTCTGTTTTGTGACTATCTCAATTAGCACAATGTCTTCATTTCCATCCATTTCCTTGTCAATGATGCAATTGTGTTTTTATTTTTGGCTGAGTAAAATTATATGTGTACATATTCCACAGTTGTGTAATCCATTCATCTGTTGATGGGCATCTTGGCTGGTTCCATAGTTTCGCAGTGGTGAATTGTGCAGCTATAAAAATAGATATTCATGCATTAGTTTGGTAGTTTGGTTTCCTTTCTTTCGGATAGATTCTCAGAAGTGGTATTGCTGGTTTCCCAAGTGGTCACACTAATTTTCAATCCCACCAACAATGTTTTAGACTTCTCACTTCTCAACATTCTCACCAGCATTTGTTGTTGCTGGTGTTTTAAATGATTACCATGTTAGCTGGAGTTCGGTGAAATCTCAGGGTATTTTTGATTCGCATCTCTCTGATTGCTAATGATGTTGAGCATTTTTTATGGATTTATTGGGCATTTAAATTTCTTTCTTTATAAAGTTTCTATTTAATTCACTTGCCCATTTTTTTGATTGGGTTATTTGTTTTTTTTTTTTTTAGTGCTGAGTTTCTTGAGTTATCTGTATATTCTAGATATTAGTCCTCTAACAAAGGAGTAGTTGGCAAAAATCTCCCATTCTTTTGGCTCTCAATTGAGGTTCTTGGCAGTTTCCTTTGCTGTACAATAGCTCTTTGTTTTCATAAAATCCCATGTATTGACTCACCTTTTAGTTTGTTGTGCTCTTGGGGTCTTTTTGAGAAAGTTTTTATCTGTGCCTTTGTGGTGCAGTGTTGGACCTATGCCCTCTTCAAGAAGCCTTCAAGTCTCTGGTCTAATTTCCACATCTTTGATTCATCATGAATTGGCTCTTGTGCAGGGTGAGAAAGTGGGAATTATTTTCATTTTTCTGCATATAGTTAACCAGGTTTTCCAACACAATTTTTTATACAGGCTATATTTTTTCCAGTGTATGTTTTTGGCCCCTTGTCAAAAATCAATTGGTGGTAAGTGTGTATTTGTTTCTGTGTATTATGCTTTTTATTTATTTTTATTAGTTCATTGTAGTCATACATCTTATTGGGATAAAAGACTTGTGGAGACATACATGCACACATCACCTAATTAGCCATTACCCAATCCCCACCAAATTCCCTTCTCATCCCTCTTTCCCTTTCTTGGTTTTGTGAATGACTTTTATATGTTTAAGTACAGTATGTGCTTAGAGAGTTTCTGTATTCCCCCCTCCCATTCCCTCAGTTAGGGGGCCTTAAATACTCCTCTATAGGATCTCCTTCTTCATATAGAGTTTTTCCTGTTACCCATTTCTCCCTAGTTTTCACATATTAGGGAAAGCACTGGATTTCTTCATTTTTGTAACTGACTAATCTCACATAGCATAATGTTCTATTTGTCCAATTAAAATTTTACTCAGCTGTAAAGAAAAACATGATTGAAACGTTTACAGGGAAATGGAAGGAACTATTTATGTGTATTTTATTCTGCTCCACAGGTTTATTTATTTGTTTTTGTGCCAGTACCATGAATTTTTTATTACAATGGTTTTGTAGTATATATATTGTGTAGTATATATATATATATATATATATATATATATATATATATATGTGTAATATATATATTTGTGTAATATATATATATGTGTGTGTGTGTGTAGTATATACATCTAATTGTGTAATATATATATATATATATATATATTTGTGTATTATATATATATATTTGTGTTATACAAATATATTTGTGTATTATACATATATATTTGTGGGGGGATGTCTGGGGATGGAACCCAGGGACATTTGACCTCCAAGCTACACCCCTTACTCTGTTTTTTTTTTTTTTTTAACCTGGGTCTCACTGAATTGCAGAGGACTCACTAAGTAGCTAAGGCTGTTCACAAACTGTGATCCTCTGGTCTCAGCCTCCATAATGCTGGGATGACAAGTGTGTGCCACTATGCCTGGCTGTAGTAAGTCAGGTATTGTGATTCGTCCTGCATGGTTTTTGTTGCTGAGAACTAGTTTGGCTATTTGGGGTTTTTTGTTGTTCCAAATAAATTTAAAGACGGATTTTTCTGTTTGTGAGAAATTATCTTAGTAATTTAATGGGTATTGCATTGAATTTATAGATCACTTTTGGAAATATGGCCATTTTGATGATATTTATTCTTTCTATCCATGAACATAGAAGACTTTCTATCTTCTAAGATCTTCAATTTTTTTCATTTTTTTAAATTTTTCTTTATAGAGGTCTTTTACCTCCTTGGTCAAGTTTATTCCTAAGTATTTGATATTTTTGTGGAACATCCTGAGTGGATGTGTTTTCTGAATTTCTTTCTCATGGATTTATGGTTGGTGTACAGAAAAGCTTCTTATCTTTTAAAAATTGATTTTGTATCCAGACACTGCTGAATTTGCTGGACAGTTATATAAGGCTTTTGATGAGTTTGTTAGATCTTCTAAGTACAGTATCAAGTCATCTGCAAATAGTAAAAATTTGACTTTTTTTATCTTTGTACTCCTTTGATTTTCTTTTCTTGCCTTATTGCTCTGGCTAGAGTCTAAAGTACTATATTGAAGAGAAGTGGAGATAATCAGCATCCTTGTCTTGTTCCTATTTTTAGGGAGAATTTACAAAGTATTTCCCATTTAATATAATGTTTGGCTGTGGGTTTATTGTAGATTGCCTTTATGATATTGAGGTATGTTCCTTCTATTCCAATTCTCTGCAGTGCTTTTATCATAAATGGATGATAGATTTTATCAAATAATTTTCAGTGTCTATTAAAATGATCATATTATTTTTGTCAGTGGTTCTGTATATATGATGAATTCTATGAATTGATTTTCATATGTTGAACCAGCCTTGAATTCCTGGGATGAACCCTACCGGTCATGGTATATGAATTTCTTGATGTGGTTTTCAATGCATGTTGCTAGTATTTTGTTTAGCACTTTTGAATTCAAATTGATCAAAGATATAGACTTGCAGTTTTCCTTCCTTGTGCTATATTTATTTGGTTTTGTTATTAATGTGATGTTGTCTTCACAGAATAACAGGATTATCTCTTCTATAAAATTTTTATAAAACTCATTTGGGAAACCAGCAGGTCCTGAGCTTTTCTTTGATAGTAAGCTTTTTATTGCTATTTTAATATCTTTTACTGATATTGGTTGGATTAAAATATTTATATGTTCTTGACTCAGTTTAAGCAAGTTGTATTTATCTAGAAAGTTGTTAATTTCCTCCACATTTTTCACTTTTTTGGAATATAGTTTTTCAAAGTAATTTCTGATAATCCTCTGAATTTCTACATTATCAATAGTGATATCTACTTTGTCATCCCTTATCTTCATAATTTACATTGACTATCTCTCTTTATTTGGTTAGATTGGCGAGTGATTTATCTATCTTGTTTTTTTTTTTTTAGGGAAACCAGCTTTTGGTTTTGTTGATTTTCTGTAATGAGGTGTGTCATTAAGTTATTTATTTAATGATTTTTCTGCTTTTCTGATGTGAGCCCTCAGTGCTATAAATTTTCCTCTTAGTACTGTCTTCAAATTGTCCCAGAGGATTTGATATAATTTTTCTCTATTTTTCTTTATTTCTAGAAATTTCTTGATATCACCCCTTACTTCTTTTATGACCCATTCTTCATTTAGAAGTTTGGTGTTCAGTCTCCACATTTTTGTGTGGTTTTTCTGTGTCTTCTAATAATTGATTTCTATTTTTATTCCATTATAATTTGAAAAGACACTGGGTTGTATCTCACATTATTTTAATTTGCTAGTGCTCACTTTGTGGCCCAGTATGTGATCTCTTTTGGAAATGGTTCTGTAAGCAGCTGAAAAAAATGTGACTTTTACTGTAGTTGGATGGAATATTTTATGTGGGTCTAACAGGTCCATTTGCTTACTGGTATTCTTTAGGTTTCTCTGTGTCTTATAATAATTGATTTCTATTTTTATTCCATTATGATTTGAAAAGACACTGGGTTGTATCTCACATTATTTTAATTTGCTACTGCTCACTTTGTGGCCCAGTATGTGATCTCTTTTGGAAACGGTTCTGTAAGCAGCTGAAAAAAATGTGATTTTACTGTAGTTGCATGGAATATTCTATGTGTGTCTAACAGGTCCATTTGTTTACTGGTATTCTTTATGTCTGAGGCAGCTTTACTGGACTTTTGTCTAGAATATCAGTCAAATGGTTTGAGCGGAGTGTTGAAGTCTCCAAGTATTACTGTATTGGGATTTATGTGATAGTTAAAGTCACAAAGTGTTTGTTTTCTCTTGCTGGATTTTTTTCTTTTACAAGGAAAATTGACCTTCTTTGTATCTTCTAATAAGCTTGGGCTTGAAGTCAATCTTGTCTGATATCATAGTTGTTACTCTTGCTTCTCTTCAAGTTCCATTGGCATGAATTACCTTGCTCTAGTACTTTAACTTAAGTTTGTTACTATCTTTACTTGTAAGGTGTGTTTCTTACAGGCAACAGATAGATGGATTCTGGTTTATAATCCATTTTACAACTCTAGGTTGTTGTATTGGGGAGTTGAGGTCATTTATATTCAGTGTAATTATTGAGAGATGATTTTTAATTCCCAACATGTTGAGATTTTACTCTCTTTTGAAATACTGTATGTTCTTTTTCACTTAGAGAAGAGAATTGCTTTGTAAATAACTCCAAAGCATCATGGAATGGTTCTGAATGAAAATTATTGTTTCTTTCTCTCAGTTTGGCATATATTATTTATTTCTTCTTTGCAGTTAATCTCTTTGAGTATTTTTTCTAGTGATGGTTTTCAAGACATAAATTTATTTAGCTTCTGTTTGTCATGAAAGGTTTTTATTTCCCCATATAATTTGATAGATAGTTTTGCTGGGTAGGGAATTTGGCTGCAAGTTGTTTTCTTTCAGTTTGAAATATGTTACTCCAGGACCTACTGGCCTTCATGAATTGGTTTGAGAAGTCCAGAGTGATTCTAGTTGGTTTGCTTCTGAATGTAACTTGGCCTTTTGTTTTTGTTGCTTTTAAGAGTCTCTCTTTGGTTTCTACATTTGTCAGTTTGACTATTATGTGACATGGGGAACCTTTTCTCTGATCTTGTCTAGAGGGGGTTCTATAAGCTTTCTGTATCTGCATGTCAACCTCTACCTCTATTTTTGCAAAATTTTCTATTAATTCATTGAAAAGATTGTTGATCCCTTTGGTTTCACCCTCTTTCCCCTCCTTTATGCCAATTATTAGGTTAGCTTTTTTTAAGATGGAACCATATTTCTTTATCATAAAATTTTTGCTGTAATTTGTTGTTTTCAAAGCTATAAATTATTTAGCTGGGCGTGGTGGCACATGCTTGTAATCCCTGTGCTTGAGAGGCTGAGACAGGAGGATCGCACGGGATCAAAACCAGTCTCAGCTACTTAGTGAGGCTTTCAGCAACTTAGTGAGACCCTGTTTCCAAATAAAATATTAAAAAAAGTCTGGAAGTATAGCCTGGAGGTAGAATGCTTCTGGGTTCCACCCCTAGTACCACAAAAAAAATTATAAATTATTCATTTGTTTTTGTAGTGATCATCTACAGAAGTGAGATTCTATTTTCAATGTGGTCTAATCAAATATTTATAGTTTGAAATGATGCCTTTACTTCAAGTAATGATACTTTGCATCATTTATTTATTTTTTTACAGTCTGATTTCTTTTAGGAAGTCCTGTATTATTTCTAAAGTTATATTCCTAATTTGACTCTCTGAAGATCTCTGCAATTCTGTGTTATCAGGTTCTGTTTATATGGGATTGTGGGAGTTCTTTGCTTTATTATTATTTCTTTCTTTCAATTTCAGAAGTTTATATCTGTTGCTTTCAATAAGGTTTTTTAGTCTCTAAGTGTCAGCTGATATATCCAAATGCAAGATATGTTGTATTCAACAGTAAAGAGGGAAGTGAAGTAAATGGAAAAATAAGATAAAGACTTAGGTAGGGTTGAATAGAATGAGAGTATGAGTTTGGTAAGGTGGTATATGCTAGATATTATAGATAGAAAAAATGTAGTAGGGCCAGGCATGGTGATGCATGCTTGTAATTCCCGCACTTGGGATGCAGAGACAGGAGGATCCTGCAAGTTCAAAGCCAGCTGCACTGGATTAAGAGACCCTGTTTCTAAAAATAAAAAAGTATAAAAGAGGTGTGGGAGTATAGCCCAGAGGTAGAAGGGCTTCCAGGAACCTCAGTAACACACACACACACACACACACACACACACACACACACACCATTTAAATATAAGTGAAAGTTTGGAAGTTTGAGAATGCAAAATTTATAATTTTTTTTGTAAAAGATTCATGGGGAGATGCTGAAAGAGTATAAATATTTTTATCCTCAGACATTATAAAACAAAATTATCTTATATAGGGAGAAAAACTTGTAGAAGATTGATAGACATAAGGATGGAGTGGCTTCTTTAAGGAAAAAGATTTTGGGGGAGAATTATTTAACTTAATAATATATTTAACAGTCAGATAATTTAGTGACTTCTTAAGATCAACTTTGAAACTAGACCAACCTATTCTTTTAAATTTACTGTCTATAACTTTTATCTTCTTAGAAGAATTACAGATTTTACAAATGACCCTTAATGACCTTCAAAAGCTTTTGAAAGCTGCAATATTTGGTCACTATAGAAGATAATTGAAGTGTGATATCTTCTGCTTATTTTTTTACATATCTGTCAAATATTTATTTCTTGTCTTCTCTGTTCTTTATCTCTGCTAATTGCTGAGGAAAACATAGAAAAAGAAAACATGGTTCCTGAGTTAATTAATTTTAGATTCTGCTAAGAGAAGAAATTGATTTGTAAATAAGTAACTCCAAAGCATAATGGAATGGTTCTACATTTTCTCCAGATATAGAAGTGGCCAGGGATCCATCATTGTTTTCTAACCACTGAAGTCAGATGGAAAACTTACAAAACAGATTTTTAAATCTAAGCATGGGAAGAGATACTAAAGATTAAAGTATAGAAAATAAGACTTTTAATGAAAGAAGGAATTTCCCACCATTGACATTAAGATAAAACCATATGACAATGGAGGCATTTCAACACAATTAAAGGGAAATTGCTATTTTTATGTAAAACCCCACAGGAAGGTGTGTATGATAGGTTTATAACTTGAGGAGCATATACACACTCACCATCTTCCTTCACTTACGATCCACAGACCACTCAAAGTTTAAGCATAAAGAGGGGGAATCAAAAGCAAAAGTAAAGTGGCTACTAAAGAAAATTATCCTTAGAATCATGATTTTCAATCGGCAAAGTCTGAGAAAGAGGAGGAGTTAAGAGGGAGAGAAACTTCTCCAGGAAATTTGAGATTTTCCATAGGAATTTAGTGAGGGATCAGGACTCTAGGCCAAAGATCAGAGCTGAAAAAATCCTCCCAGTGTTCAGAAGCCTGTGAGTGGAGCTAGAAGGAAAAAATGAGGTGTGGAGTGATTCAAAAGCAAGGAGACGAGTTTCAAATAATGGGAAAGTTGTGGTTTTATGTAAAAAAAAATAGTAGATATAAGATTTGTAGATATAGGACAAGCTCAGAAATATGGGGAGGGTTGAGTCATCTGTATGTTGAAGAAAACACCCTGACCTTACCTCATAAACACCTGAAGTCAGTGTGAAAAGACACATTGAACTTCAAGGGCTTCCACACCTAGGCGAACTTATCGTAAATTGGGACAGATTGTGTCTGTCCCAATTTAGAATTTCAGCAAGCAAAAGAAGATTCTCTTGAAATAAATCATGCATTTCATTTTCTGCTCCTGTTCTATAGAAGATCTCTAATTTATAATAAATATCAAAAGACATATAGGAAAAATGGCAGCTTTTGGAAGATATATATAGAGAGACACACAAACACACACTTGTAAATAAACGTCAAATATAAATATGAAAAAAAGAATAAAAGACATGAATAATGAGTGGACACAGAAGAAATAAAACAGTAAGATATATCCAAAAAGGCATAAAGAAAAAGACATGAATAAATAGAAGAATACCAATCTGAGGTCTTTAGCAATATATAAAATATTATTTGCCCAGTGAGATTCACAAAAGAACAAGTGAAAGAAAAAATACCAGAAAAAACAATTCAAAACAAAATGATTGACTGGATGTCTAAAACTATTAAACTATATCAATATATAGATACAAAAATAGCAACAAATATTATTCAAGTTAAATATAAGAAACACTGATATCTGAAATATTTAAAAGCAAAATGAAATAATGATTGCTTTAAAGAGGCTATATAAAAAAGGAAAAAGGTATTTAAGTGCAAAAGAAAAGCAACACAAAGTCTAGCTGAAATATAACCAAATAAGTAGATAACAGATTTTTTAAAAATATTTTGAGAAAACATAGTCTATAATTACAGAAATAATTAAACATATTTAAAAATGATGATTGAAGAATGAAACCCCAAGATAATAATTGAAATGATTCACTATTTATTTTGATATACATAATCAAAAAGTCTTAAAGAAAAACCTAAGAGTGAAAGGTAATATGATTAGATAAAGACCTTATATTTTCAGAGAAAAATAACATAAAATGTATTTTTGTAAATATAAAAGAACTCAAATAAATCATATATAAATTTATAGATGCATACATAAAAACGATAAAATTTAGTAAAATATTTTAAAGCAATAGTAATTGTGATATATTGCAGAATTGATGGTACATATTTGTAAAGTTTAAAATATTCAAGAACAAAAAGGATGGGATAAGTAGATGACGTTATACTCTTTTAAAAGTTTTACTTCATTTAGGAAAGTTTGTTTTTATTTTTTTATTTTTTATATTTTTTATTTTTATTTTTATTTTTTTATTTATTTATTTTTTATTGGTGCAATGTATTCATACATCATAATGGTATAAAGAAAATACTTTTGTAGACATACATGCACACATCGCCCAGTTAGCCCCTTCCCGATCCCCACCCTGTTCCCTCCCCATCTCTCCTTCCCATGCTTGGCTTAGTGCTTGACATCTAGTTTTAAAGTAGAGTGAGAGTAATTAAAACTTCTATCTTAATCTTAAGAAAAATATGCTGAATAGAATTTACTCTTACCTAAACCTGGAAAGAAAGTGAATATTCTTTATTAGGTATTTGGATAAACACACTGATACACCATCACTATGGACTTCCATGCAGTCATAGAAAAAACCTTCTGTAACTCAAGAATCTCAAATGTGCTACTCTAGGAGAAGAAAATCAGACTCAAACGAAAGAATAGTGTATTATTTTATTAATGTAGCATCCCCATGGGGATGGATGTATTATTTTGATTTTAAGAAACAAATCATTTTTCTCTTTTTTAAAAAGTATTTATTTAGGCCGGTCGTGGTGGCGCATGCTTGTAATCCCCATGCTTGGGAGGTAGAGGCAGGAGGATCGCGCAGGTTTGGAGCCAACCTCGCTGGCTTAAGAGACCCTGTTTCCAAATAAAAAATATAAAAAATTAGGTCTGGGAGTGTAATCCGGAGGTAGAAGGGTTCCTAGGAACCCCAGTACAACCAATAAATAAATAAATAAATAAATAAATAAATAAATAACGTTTAAAAAATGTAAATTTTTAAAAAGTATTTATTTATTGTTGTCAAATAACTCAAACAGTTCTGGAATACATCTTGATATTGATGCATGTGTACACTGTGTGATGATCAAATCAGGGTTATTAATGTATCCATTGCCTTGAAAGTTTGTCATTTATTTGTGATGAGAATATCAACAAAACTCTCTTCTAGCTTTTTGAAATATTCAGTACTCGTTAAATTTAACCATCCTATGATACAAAATAATGCCAGAATGGGGT